>NW_025335349.1:799432-1094890 GCF_004798865.1 Varanus komodoensis | reverse complement strand
CTCCGGGCTCGCTCTGCCGCGGCTCGCCGCCCGCGCTTTCAGCACCGGCCGCGCGGGACAGCGCCCTGCCCGCGGGGCGGCCCGCGATTGGCCCCTCCGGGCGCGCGGCGAGCGGGCGGGCGAGCGAGCGGGAGGGCTCCGGCGGGCGCCCCTCCCGCCGCTCCTCCCTCCCTCCCTCCCGCCCTCCCGCCGCCCGGGCGGAGCGGCTCCGGCCCCTTCGCACCGCACCGGTGCAGCAGCACCAGCAGTTCTGCGAGCAGCTGCTGATCGTTGGCGCGGGGGCTTGTCAAGCCGGATGAATCCTGTGGGATGTTCAGTTCCAGAGGGGTAGCTGCCTTGCTCAGCCTGCCATGGCAGAACCGACAAGGGGCTTCGGGGCACCTTGTTCTGGCAGGCACTTGTGCGAAGGCTGACTTCGGACGCAGCCGGCCAAGTGGTTGATATCCACAAAGGCTACGCTTGGAATGGATTTGTTAGTCTTAAGGTGCAGCGGGACTTTTTGCACGGGCCCAGTTGGTTGTTGCCTCAAATGTCCAAGTGGGAGGTTGCTCTCAACACTAGGGAATCAGAAGAAGTTGGAAGCAAAGGAGGGCGCGAAGTAGAAAATGGCCCTTTGGGCAGTTGATTTCTTAGAGCAACATATGACTCAGGGAGATCGCTGCTCTACAGGAGCTAAACAAGACCAAGTCATAAAATTGGATGGCCTAAGGAAACAGCATACAAAGAAGCCATGGGGGTCCCCGGGTGGAGGCAGGCCTGGATGAGGGATGTAGAAGGGAGAGTCTTTACGAAAATTGCCCTCCACCAAGGAGTAAGTTCCAGCCTGCTTTTTGGGCTCAGACCCTCAGTCTAGAGCAGGGATGTTACCCCCATGGGCCTGGGGTTCTAATCTGGCCCTATGGGGCTCCCCACAGGGCCACAGACCTTTCTCCAAACACCAGTCATGTGCTACCTCAGCTTTTGGGCCGCTCCTTCCCCATTGTAAACCTCTGGAACGCCTCTCCAAAGGCTTGGTCACGGGCAGCAAAAGCTTCAAACTCAAGTATGCCTTTCACCGCTGGTCCCACCCACCACTCCAATGTGGTTTTCAAGAGCTCCCCAAAACTGAATGGCTCTTAGGCTCAACCAGTTCCAACACCCCTGGTCCAAGGCAGTGCTGTGCATGGGATGCCGGGAAGCAGCCACATGGGGGCCTGTCCTTGGGTGCAGGGGACTGCCATGGGCCTTTGGGCTAGGAAGTCATGGCATGGGGACGGATTAACGTGCTGCACGAATTCCAGCGGGATCGCCATTTTGTATTAATCTGTTGCAGCAGACGCAACAAAGACACCTGTGGCACGGCAGCAGCTAGCAGGGTTATGCCACAATAGGGATGTGGTTCTACACAGACCAGCACCATCTGGGAGGCCCTAGAATTGTTCCAGCGCCCACCTCCGAGTTCCTGTGATCTTGAGCTGGGATCTGAAGGCTGAACCCTGTGCCATTCCCCCAGGACGAGCATGGAAAGGACCGTGCCAGCTGCACACCCGCAAGGTCACAAGTATGGAGATTGTGAGAAGAGGCATGCCAGGCTGTGGGCAGAGGAGGAGGCTGGGCTGAATAGCTTGTGCTGATTCCTAGCAGTGCCCCGGCCTCTGCCTCTCTTCCTTCCTGGCACAGCCAAAAATGACCATCTGCAGAAAAGACATGGCAGAACGTGTCTCATTGGAGACTGCAGTGCCTAGTTCCACGCCTAGGGGGCTTCTGTTCAGTGAGGGCATGGGCCCTGGATTGTGCCCCAAACATGCTGCCTTCAAAGGGTTGCAAAAGATGTTCATTAAATAGTTTGATGACAACGATAATGACGATGATCGCATCTTTCCTTTATTGCTTGACCGCCAGTCTGAAGTAGCTTTTGATTGATTGATTTATTATTACATTTATATGTTATATTTGGTGTCCCACCTGTTCTCTTTTCAAGGAACTCAAGGCAGCTTGCACAATACTCTTCTTAATCTCATCCTCACAACAACAACCCTGTGAGGTAGGCCACACTGAGAGTCTGTAACTGGCCCAAAGGCACCCAGTTGACTCCATGGCTGACTGGGAACTAGAACCAGGTCTCCCGAGTCCCCGTCCCACACTCTCAATCACTACACCACACTGGCTCTGTGGTTACAGCTCAATTTAGGAATTGTCAGAACAAATTGGACCTGCAACAGAATGTTGCAGCATGGGGTACCCATATTCTTTTCCAGGATATTCCATTCCATTTTCCATCCTGTTTTCCTCCCCTGCCCCTCAGTCAGCATTCCATGGAACTGTGCATTCTCCATTTTCATTGATGTATTTGAGTTCCTTGCTCTTCTTTTAGATTTTTTTGTGAACTTTTTTTTGTGGGGTGGGGTAGATGTTCATTTGCAAATTACTGGGCTCTTCAAAGCCTACTAGGACCTCAGTCTTATGTGTGGATGGCAGCACTTTGACTACCAAAAGGTTCACACTCGGAGAATGAGTGCATTATTAGTATACACAATATCAGACCACTATTAAGTTTTGCTTGCACATAGAGAATGAGAGGGAAAGAACTTAACATGGGTTATAATGTGTATTTGCATTGCTATGTTTTCACCTTACTGTCAATAGTATGAAACTTTTAGTGAAACACAGGATGTACCCAGTCCATTGAGAAATTAAATCTAGCAGAAGATCAGACCAATGAAGATATAAAAAATAATTTAATCTTTCCAAAGCAATGTTTTCTTACAGTTGAAAAGCAAATGTGATGAAAATCACATTAGCTTCAAAACAAAGCTGTGCTTTCTTTTACAAAACACATTTTGTACATTAACCTGACTTTGTGTTAGTTCAGAGTCTGACATTCCATTTGCTTCCGTAATGTTCTGGTTATCCGTTTCTATGATCAGATGCAGAGATCTTAGTTTACAATGGTGGTAAATGACACAGACACTAATTTGCTACCAGATGTGAATGGATCCAGTGCCATTCGCTGGTAGTGTACTTATGTTGCTCAAAGCAACATGTTCTGACAGCTTTGTAACATGATCACAATTGCTGAGCTGAGTGGCCAAGGATTTCCGACTTTCTGTGCTTGTCCGTCCTCTGTGTCGTTCATCATGGTGGTGTCTAATGCCAAAGCAGCAGCAGGAAAAAGCTGCTTTAAATTCTTCGCGGAATTTCCCTGTCAAATCAAGGAGCACCAGAAGCATCAGAAAATGTAATTCAGCTAACAAGGTACATGCAAAAATGAAACCCAAATTTGTTTGTGTCTTTAATACCATGAATACCATTTGGAGAAATTCTGAAGAGGCAATAAGATGGCAAGTCTTATGCAGATGATTGTACATTGTTTATGCATTTATTTCAATGCCTCCTGCTCAGATAAATGGGGTTCCCCAAAGGATATGATGAAATAGCATTGGGCATGTCCAGTCGTCACTAAAAAGAAGCATCGCCTTTCTCCCCCATGTCCCCTCCACATGGACATGCACATACATTGTGAAATTGGTGAGGACTGTGAGCTGAAAATTGATGCTGCGCCTCTGTTGTTAGGAATGCTGGCAGCAGAGACCAGCAGGAGGACTCAAGGCCAACCACTGATACAGAGGCTGGTGGGAAAAAGTGGGGGGGGGGGGCAACTGAAGGCTTCCCTGCGCCAAGTCCACCTGCATCCCTATTGGAACTTTTAGCCTGCCTTATAGCATGCGGTTCTGGTGGATGCCTTGGGCTTGGAGGGGAGCACCTCTGGATCCCTGCTTTCCGAGGCCACTCTCCCACAGGAGGCCTTCTCCCTTCAGCTTAGTGGAAACCTCTGCAGCACATTTATGAGCCAAAGGCAAGAGAAACCTTCCAATATGTAAAAATCTTCCATTCATGTTAATCCATTTTCAAATTCACACATGAGCTGGAAAAGCTGAAACTGTCAAGTTAAGGTGCTAAGTTTTAATTTGCACAGCATGGAAACGACATTGGGCTGACTTATATTATGTATATTATTAATTATCATTATTAACGATTTTTATATATAATGTTCTCTGTATACAAACACATTATATTAGCGCAGGGGCAGATGCCCTTTTTGGTCTTGAGGTCCTCCCTGAGAGTCCGCTGGGGCTGCAAGGACTGTGCACAGGAGTGTTTATGCACATGCACTCATGCGTTCTGTGTTCATTCCCACCCCAGCAGCTTATTCCCCTGTCTTGGTCTTGCAGTAACAGCCTCCGTTCTGGAGCGCTCTTCTCATCCCACTGATCCAGCACAAGCACCAAACAGGAGGGGAAGTAGCACCCCGGGAACAGGTGCTGTGGCTCTGCCATACTGCGAGGACCCATAGCTAAAGCATTGCAAGAAGTCCCACTTCTTGCTGGGTCACTCTAGGGATGAGGCTCCGGAGCCATAGAGGCTGCTTCCAGGGTGCTTTCTCCTCCTTGCTCTGTCTTTTGGCAGGGGCAGATGCTGGTTTTCTAACAGCAGCCAAACCGAGTGTGCCGGACTTGCTGTGGCCTTCAGGCCAGACATGTTCGACCCCGTGCTCTGGCAGAAAGCAACAGGGACCACCTGCTTTTCTCTGATCCCCATCAATACTACAGCTCCCTCCACAGCTGCTTCTGTGGGTTGGTGGACCCTCCTGAACAGTATGGGATGAAGACTCAAGCAACTGGGGGCAGCGCGGGCAAAAATCACATGCCCTGGCTTATAAGAGCGGAACTGCTGCTAGCACAAGCCAGCCTTGGCTTAGCCTTCCGGCACACAGATTTCCCTCTCCTTTCAACTGCAGTTGCCTCCATCTGCTGGAATAAACGCAGTGGCCCTGGTCAAATGTTAGGCATGGAAGGTCACCTCTACTTGGAAACCAAAGATGTCAGGATAGCTCTGCAGAGCCTGCAGCATCTTGGTTGAACAGGCATTGGATCCACTGTTAACACACATTTGTTATTCAGAGAGCTAAACAAGGTTCAAATGGGAGAAAGAAAAACCAATAGTCTGTACTCCCACCCCCTCTGAAATTACAGGCTGAAGCTCAAATCTGATTCAGGTTTTATGATTCATTAGCCCTATTCAGGCATTCTATTCTGAGCTTAATGAAGATGCAAGAACAAGGCTGATGGAGAGAGCTCCATGCCTCTTTCCCCCCTTCTTCCCACCCCACACACATTAAGAGTGGATGCCTACAGTGTGGAATGCTCTGAATCTGTGCAGGCTTCCGTGGAGTTGCAGCCTTTATTTCTAGGATGCAAGATCAGGCAGAGAACCAAGACTGGGGTGGTCCAACTTTTCATACCTCGAGGGCTGCATAGGGACATTGGACACGGAACCCAGGGGCCGCCCAATGAATTAATTTACAATTCCATATCGTGAATTAAAGTGTTTGCAGTATATTGTGTTATTTATTGGATTGTTTGGGTAACTTGTTTCCTATGTCTCTTCCAACTGTGTAACGGGAAAGATAGTGACCTCTCCTTGCAAAGTATCATGAAACAGTATCCGTTGTTGTTACACGCTGTCAGGTCTTTTTCGATTTACGGTGACCCTCTTCCAAAATGCCCCGTCATTGGCAGCCCTGCTCAGTTTCTGCAAGCCCAGAGCTCCGACTTCCTGTATGGCAACCTTCCATCTCATACTTGATGGCATCCTCCTTCCTTCATCTTTGCAGGGCATTATTGGCTCAACGCTTCCTTACTATCCTAAGAAAAGCCATCCTGGGCCAGAGCAATGATCCATCGAGTGCATCACTCTGTATGCGTAGAGGCAGACCAGCTGCCCACAGGATCCCTTAAGCAGGAGAGATGCAAGACCTCTGCCTGCCCAAGCTCCCCAGCGACTGGGGCATATGGGCATGCCGCCTTTGGTGAAGGAAGGAGCACATAGTGAGTCTTGCCTTCTTAAAATGCCTCCAACAGTCTCAGTTTCATGAGTTTTGCTTGCAGCCCTCCAAGTAGCATATTCAACATTAAAAGTGCTGCAGTGCCTCTGTATGGGCCAATTTATTGCATTCTGCTTGATAGCTGGAGAAAGAAGTGTTCAACTTACCACTCAGAAAGTTATAAATAATTGGGTTTGCTGCACTATTTGCATATACAAGCCAGTGGGAGAATGTAAACCAGGCATACACAGTTTCTCTATCATCAGCATTGTTGAACATCCCAAACACCCTTTCAAAAAGAGGAGAAGGAAACAGAAAACATCTCAAATTAGTTCTGATCTGGATACTCTGCAAATATTTCCATAGGGTACACATGAATGTGGGAGACCACAAAGACGACAGTCACATTGCTACCTATAGGAACACCAAGTTCTCTGACGGCACAAATCCAATACGTGGTTTCAACATTTCTCCCATATGCCTCCATTCAGCTAAGGATCACCTGTATGCTGAATTTGGTGTATCCTTACCTGGGCAAGGAACCATACACCATGTCCGTGTTCAAGACAACTAAATAGCTCTACCCATAGGCTGGCAGGGCAGAGCCGCTTCCAGACCAAGGGCTGAATGCTATTTTGGAGAAGCTCGAGGAGAGAATATTCCAGTGGTGGGTGAGACTGCAGGCAAAAGGGCTGTAGGCAGAATACCGGCATATTGTAGCTTAAAGCTCTCGCTGCCAGTAACTGAGGCTTAGAAGAGGCTTGTTGCAATGGGGGGAAACTGCCCCAAAGCTGGGAAATCATCAAGCGATCACTGGATGAGAGAAAGGTAGATTGGTCAAAGGAAAGAATTGTGGTCTTCTAGGATATCCTGGAGTATCGGACTGGGATCCTAAGAGTTTTAGTTGAGGGCCTGGGATGCTGCACTTGGGCATGGACACAAGCCGCTGATCAGTTCCTTGAAATTCTCCCTCCATGTCCCTCTTCCACAAGTGACATGCAATTTATCTGCTAAGGGAATGTTTTCTCAGCAGCCAACTTCCAACTATAAAAAGTCATATAAGGAGTCACTGATACCGCTAACAAAGCTGCCATGGCTGAGCAAAAGCTTCTTCTGGCTTCGAAACGGGTTTTACTATTTTGCATGGAACATGTTTTGTTCCAACTTTGATCTACCGCTTTTTGTTTTTAATTGATCTCGTCTTTGTTTCATGACAAAAACTGATGCAAGGGAGGGTTAAAATATGTTTTCAAATAAAAATAAATATTTATGCTAGATGCATTCTTCCACACGGAAGAATCATCCATAAACCTGTCTAGAACTATTTATTTATTTATTTACTGTTATTTACTGCCATATAACCCTCTGGGTTCTCTGGGTGGTTTACAGTTTTAAAAACTATAATAAAATAACATTGAAATAAAGAAAAACAACAAAAAAGCATTCAAACAACCTACAGCACTTAACATAAAAATTAATGTTTGATATAGAAGCTAGTATAGTGCGACTGATATTATCAATTAAAATATCTGGCATATAAAAACATTTTCTCCTGGCATCAAAAAGAAAACAAGGAGGGCACCAAGTGCACCTCCTTGGGAGCATGTTCCAGAGATGAGGTGCGATGGCTGAGAAGCCCCTTCTCCTAGTTATCTCCTAGAATTAAGCTTAAATCTCTTTGAAATCAATTGGTATCATCAGCATCAGCATCTCTCTACTGCCCATAGCCAAGGCTCTCTCGGTGGTTCACAACATTAAATCATCCATCCAGATTTCAACCAGGTCCAACCCTGCTTGGTTTCCAAGATTAGGCAGGATCTGGTACTTCAGGCTAAATGGAAGTTCGTAATATACAACTTTCTGAAAAATTTGGAACATTTTGGAAGAGGAGTCAGAGGCCAAAAACTTATTCAGCACACCATCTGGTAAAAACACTGCAAGCCCATTGGAAAGATGGCAGTCCATATTCAACAGAGATGCCGAACCTCAGGCCCAGAGTATGAGATTCCCCACATACCCCACGCCACTTCCTCTGGTTCCACCCTCCATTTTTCCAGCCGCTGATCATTTGGGTGTTTTCCGGACTTGGGGCGGTTTCTGCCCACATTCTGAAAGGCCAAAATGCAAAGCAGCCCTAATCTGGAGACCAGTTTGGGAACAAGAATTATATGAACTCTCCATTTTTGCTGGCTTCAAAACACAAGCCTACACTCCACTTCAGCTAGGGTTGAGGTAAGGGCTGCAGCTCGGCCGCCTCCTCTGTTCTTTTTGGAACCTGCTTCTTCAGTGAGACGAAATAATCAGAGTGTGTTGCTCCAGTTTCTTATTTACAGCTTATCTGCTCAAGTAGCCCACCTTCTGCTCATTGTAGTCCTTAGGCTGGAATGCCCTCTAGTGTCTTTACTTATGTCTTGCATCCTTTATCATTTCCTTTCACTTGGTCCTTTGGCCAAGTTGTTGCCGCTTTCAGGGTTAAGCTAGACATGACACAAAACCTGTCATCTGGAAGCATGCCAGTGTTTTCTTCTTCTTCTTTTTAAAATATATTTTAATGGGGTGCGTGGGATCTTCACTGGGACCGCTACTTGCATGAATCGTGTTAACTTTCCCCTCTCCATACTCCTGTTATTGTTGCAGGAAGCCTCTTATGGGCCAATGGGGTTTTCCCCTTAATGCTAACCGCAGTTTGTGCTTGTGATTTTCCTTGGGATCATGGCTGGGGAGGGATGGGTTAAATCTCCCTCTCAGTTGAAATCAATTCCTTTCATTAATTATCAATTTCATTAAAATTTCTGATGCACTTCCAAGTTATACGTTCAGACTCATACAGGACAGGTTGTAGGCCAAGGTTTGCCACCAGGTTTGCTCTTCCCAGAACAATGTTGCTTTCCAGACAAGTTTTCCCATCCCGCTCTCCACTTCTTCCTTCTCCGTTTTTGCCCCTTCAAGAAGCAGCGGAAACACCCTGTTCTGCTGAGACGCCAGTCATGGCTCTCCACCTCCAGCACAACCATGTTTACTTCTGGCGGCTCTGGCCATAGTGCAGAGTGGACCAGGCCCAGCTCTCCACCAAGTCTAAAGACCAGATACTTCTCACATCAGCTCACAGCTAGGGCAGATTTTCTCTTGAACATCCAAGTTTTGGTTTCCTGCATGCCTACTAAAAACAATTTTGGGGAACAGGGATGAAACAAATGCCTTTTGGAGACCTCGGGGAGACCCTGCCCACAGCAGACGGCTGTGAACAAAGCGACTGCCTCAGGACCAGGCAGCTAGCCTCACGGATTTCTCCATTCTCAGTACTTCTATTATTACTATCTATCTACTCTCTCCTTTCAAACAAGCCTTTAATGCTCCAGTCCTCTTAAAGCAGCATGCAAGACGAAAATGGCAAGGAGTAGTTACAGTTTTTAAAAAGCTGTACAATTTTAAATGAAATCCATAAAAATGACTTTGCCAATTAATACTGTTAAAAAGCCGCTATTTGTCAGTAAAAACGGATAGGGAAGACCATTAAGTATGGTGGTCCTTCAGCCTGCCTGAAGACCTGCAGGGTAGGAGCCTGCTACATCCCTGTGAGAAGTTGATTCCATACGAGTTGGCTGCCTGGCTCTCACCAGGATCCTGTACCAGCTGAAGCTTCTGAACCAAAATCATGCCCTGGGAAGTGCCATTGCTATAGGGTGATGTCTCTGATCTACAATTGAAAATGTACTTTTGGGGCTTCTTTATGGTGCTCCCTTTCTCACTTGCTCATGGAAGTTTGCTGGCCTGTTGCATAATCATGTTTCATTGTCCAGGGCCAATCCTACTTTCAGGCCATTTTCACAGGTTTTGAGTGAGGAAAACCAGGTGCTATTTCCTACTGCACCAGGAAGCCACACAAAATGGCCGCGTGTATTTCACAATTGTTTTGTAATGCAGCACCTCCTTGTGGTTGTGTAACAGAACAGAAAGGATGGCAGAGAAACCACAAACCCAACAGGTTAGTTATTAAAAAGGAAGGTTACCTTTTTAATAGGTTGAGAATGCTGATTGGGAGGTAACAGATGGCAAACACCAGAAGCACCACCATGAGCATGCGCGCTGTTTTCCTCCTGATCCGGATCTGTTTGATTTCAGCAGCCACAGCGCTAATCCTCAGATTGGCTGCTGGCCTCAGCTCTCGGGCCTGCGCTGCAAACTGCAAAGGCTTCCACTTTCTCTGCACCACCGATGTCGTTCCTGGAATCTAACAGAGCACAGTGACTGGAACCTCACAGTGGCAATTGCCCTTGGCCTGGAGGGGGACTTTGCTGCATTGATCAACCAGCTGCAGTTACGGCACAGAGACATTTAAAGCACACAGAGATGCATTCATGTGCAGCAGACCTATGGAAATCAATAGGACAATTTAATCATAACTAACCCAAATCCTATTGATCTTGAGGGTCCACTCAAGGTATGGCAGAATTGGGATCCGGCCTATTAATAGCAATGCAGTCACGTGTCTCTAAGTAAAACTAAAGATGCCCTTGCAAAATTATTTTCATTTTGTTTATCCTTTCCTATTTGGAATTTGCAGCCCTCAGCATTTGAATCAAGAGGGCCCTGAAGATGGAATCCAGCAGAGTTGCTGGAGTGTCATGAAATGTGACACAGCTTATCCTCGTTGTCGCTGTCATCGTCATCTTCTTGCACATATATCCTGCCTTTATTCCTCTTGTAAGGAGCCCAAGGCAGTTTACACAGCTCCACTGTTATCCTCACAACATAACTCACAGCTGTGAGGGAGGTTAGGCTGAGAGGGAGTGACTGGTCCAGAGTCACCCGGCGAGCTCCATGGCTGAGTGGGGACTAGGCCCAGGCCTCCCAGGTCCCCTGTCCAGCACTCTGACCAAAACACCACCCTGGCTCTCAAAAGAACAGCAAACTGCCACGTGCAGCGCCTCACTTGGATGTATCTGGAGTCTTGGAAGCTTGACTACCCTACGTTCTCCTACAAATGGACCTTGAGAGCTTGTTTGGAGGTTCTAGCAGGGGAGCGCAGCTATCGTATACCCTTGACCGAAGAACGGTACACTCCTTCTATCTGGGATGGTCGTCCTCTTCCACCGAGCGCACAGCTTCGGGAGGGACGCACATGGAGCGGTGAGGGAGGAAGGGGACACCCGCCTAGCCAGCCAGATCAGCCGAATCAACCCTGACGATCAATGGGGTGACAGATATCGCAGCCAGATCGCCCTCACATTCGTGCCTGGATGCCTTGTGTGGCATTGCATCTAGAAGAAGTCGCTGCTACTGCCTGGTCACGGTGCTGTATCATGGTGCTGTAAAGGGCCACACCGGCCCCATGCCGCTAGTTCTGGTGAGCTGCTTCTATGATGCATCAGTGTTCTATCACAGCTCTGAAATACCCAGCTAGCCATGGAAGGGGGACCATAAGACAAAGCAGATTACGCAAGATCTGGGGGTCTACTGCTCCCAGAGCAGCTGTCTTTTAAAACAGCCCAAGTTTCACAAATCTGTTCTGGAATTTTATCTGTCTTTGAAAATGATTCCATCATTTTATACATACAAAAATCAAGCTGATAAATGACAGGCTTAACTGATGGACAGCTGTATTTGTTAATAAGCTCTTGTATCTCTGGAATATAATTATGCACTACACTTTCAGTGACTCTAACAAATAAATAAGGCATGCCTGATCAACCCACTGTCCCTGACATGATAAAAGACTCAAATCCCAGTAGATAATAGATGTTAAACAGGTTCAGTGGGTTTCCTCTTAGTGTAATACCTTTTTTACTTTGACAACGATACTTGAAAAGCAGCTACGCTATTTTCCATGAGTGGAAGTAGTAACAATCATAACAATGTACGCCAGCAAACAAACAAACAGATTCAAAGTAACTAGGTTCAAACAATATGATAACCTTCAGTCCAGGGCTGAGAATGAGTGGAGTGGGAGTTGTTGTTGAAACATGGGTTATTTTGCTGTCTGAACCCAAATATGGCTTATTAACTGTAAACAAACCATGAAGAGAACCCACAGTTGGATTCATATCTTGGTTGGGTTCAGACAACATGATAACCCATATTTCAACCCATGGTTCTATGACATCCTTCATCAAGCAGCTGAGAGTGAGTTAGTTTGATGTCTGAACCCAGCACATTTGTAAATACAATATAAATATTTCTGGAAAGAAATGAAACACTTATTTTTGCATAATCTAGTTCCTTTTATCATCCCTTGACTCAGAGGTAAGTAATGAAACCCTGAAGAAAACTGTTACATCCCATTATTACATTTATTTATTTATTTATTTATTTATTTATTTATTTATTTAATTAATTAATTAAAACATTTTTATGCCGCCCCATTCGCCGAAGCCTCGGGGCGGCTCACATCATTAAGTTAAAATAATTATAATATAAATTAAAATATAAATATAAAATTAAAATACAGCAGTACAGTATAAAATAAGCTGCCCTGGCCAGATAAAACCAATAATGTTAACAGTTAAAATGCTGCTTGAATAAAAAGGTCTTCGCCTGGCGCCGAAAAACAAATAATGACGGCGCCAGGCAGACCTCTCTGGGGAGCACGTTCCATAACTTAGGCGCCACCGCAGAGAAAGCCCTCCTCCGAGTACCCACCCTCCTAATTTCTTTCATGGAGGGTTCCCGGAGAAGGGCCTCCCCCGCCGATCTCAAGGGGCGGCTGGGCATATATGGATGCAAGCGCTCCTTCAGGTAACCAGGACCCAAGCCGTTTAGGGCTTTATAGGTCATCATTTCAGCCCTTTAGTCTGAACATCAGATTCATATGTGATGAATGTGTAGATCAGTTGTGTATAATCACTTCCATTTGTCATATGAATTGATATTCTATGATGGTCCAGAATAGAATATTATTCACTTTGGATGAAATATTTCTTCTATGTGAATTATATATTATTCAGTTCAAATATATAAAAGCACTATGGCATTTAGGAGGCTGGATCATTTGGTTACAAAAATGAAACACATAGCAAAAGAGCTTACCTGTCGGCACCACAGCTTTTGAAATATCTGCAAATAGGCCAGTACCATGAGACACAGTGGGGCCATGTATGTTATCAGGAAAAAACATGAATGATACATTTTGGGGTAGACATCAGCTGCAAAGAAAATGAAAGGGTATGCCATAAATACCATCTTGCTCACTTGACGTGGTTCATTTTTACATATTGCTAATGCACAGTGCAAACTTATTGGGCCAGTTCAGATGATAACCTTTTGGCCAAGAAATGAACCAAACCTCATGTTATATGCCCTGCATATAGGTTAAATAGGCAGTGCGACAGTATACAGCCTTGCTGAACTCCTTTCTCAATTTTGAACCAATCAGTGGTTCCATGTCCAGTTCTCACTGTTGCTTCTTGACCCGCATGTAGGTTTCTCAAGAAACAAATAAGATGGTCTGGTACTCCCATCTCTTTAAGAACTTGCCACAATTTGTTGTGATCAACACAGTCAAAGGCTTTAGCATAGTCAACGAAGCAGAAGTAGATGTTTTTCTGGAACACCCTAGCTTTCTCCATGATCCAATGTATGTTGGCAATTTGATCTCTAGTTCCTCTCCCTCTTTGAAATCCCGCCTGTACTTCTGGTAGTTCTCAGTCCACATACTGCTGGAGCCTAGCTTGCAGGACTTTGAGCATAACTTTGCACCAAATGAGTGCAATGGTGTGGTAGTTTGAATATTCTTTGGCATTGCCCTTCTTTGGAATCAGAATGTAAACTGATCTTCTCCAGTCTTGTGGCCACTCTTGAGTTTTCCAAATTTGCTGGCATATTGAGTGTAGCACTTTCACTGCATCATCTTTTAGGATTTTGAATAGCTCAGCTGGAATACTGTCGCCTCCACTAGCTTTGTTGTTGCTCAGACCTCCTAAGGCCCATTTGACATCACATTCCAGGATGTCCGGCTCGAGGTCAGTGACCACACCATTGAGGTTATCAGGGACGTTAAGCTCTTTCTTGTATAGTTCTTCTGTGTAGTCTTGCCACCTCTTCTTAATCTCTTCTGCCTCTGTTAGGTCCCTGCCATTTTGGTCCTTTATCATGCCCATCTTTGCATGAAACTTTCCCTTCATATCTCCAATTTTCTTGAAGAGATCTCTGGTCCTCCCTATTCTATTGTTTTCTCTGCAAATGTTGTTTGCTGAAAGCCTCCCGCCCACCCTTCCACTGCACAGAACAGCTCACAATAAGAATAAAGCACATACTAATCATTAATATTTTCATATGAGAACACTTGAAATACAGCAGATTGGATCCAGGATCCACATTCTACCAAGGGAAAAGCTTTGCTTGCAAAAAGCCCCTCGCCCATTCGAGGGTGAATGTTCCCCCCTCCCTCCCACATCATGGCTCTCAACTCTTTAAACAAATCAACTGCAGCAACAGAATTGGGCTCCCTGATTCTTTGCGTGGCATTTTCAGAGGGCTGGAGGGGCTACCATGGGAAAGGCTAGAGAGGAAATCTGGGCCCAGCCTGGCTATAGTTACCTGATCTACAAACACCCTAAACAGCAGGACTATCCATTATTAACGGTCAAATGAAAGAATTACTGGCTGGCTGGCAGTCCAGCCTGAAGTGCTCATGCAGAGCCCTCCGCTGGCCCAGATCAGTACCCGTGATTTGCCATGTGGCAGCTTCTGTAGCCGTGAAGTTTGTCTGAACTGATTTGTGTATTTCCCAAGAAGCAGGCAAGGAAGAGCAAAGTTGCTGATCGGGCACAGTAGGCAAAATCCGCAACTAAGTAGGAGAACATCTGAATCTTAATTTCAGCACCACTTTCAGGAGCCAGGACTGTAACTGAGATTTTGAGATTTTACTGCAGGGGAAATTACCATTACCTGAAGGATTTGAGCTCTTGGCTGGCTAGTGGCAGAACTAACCAATCTTATGAAGCACCATCTGCTTGCTTCCATGGTGACCTTGCAGTGGCACAGGGCAAGCATAATTGCAGTATTTATTTCACAACCTTCAGAGGGCTGTAGCTTCTAATTTAAAAAGCCTTTTTGTAAAAGGGGGAGAAAAATGCAGAAGCCACCAAGCCTGTGTAGAAGCTGATGATTGATCAGAATGGAAGAAGAGCAGCGTTTTCCTTTGAAGTAGCCCCAGGGGCAGAAGGAAGCGCTGGAGCCAAGACTTCAAAGAAAACCCAGGGCACATAGTTTGCTTAACAGCTGCTTAAGGGTTTTAAGTAAAATTAAAGTGGTGTTCTTTAAGTGAAGCTAAAGATTCTACCAAGGCCGTAATAATTAGATCTGACTGACGGGATAACAAAGAGTGGGAGGGAACTAGAGGGTTTTGCCTCTGAGGACAAGAAATGTGCAGGTAGAGGGTGGAAGTCCACCAAATGCAGCAGGTAGAGCGTTTGGTGTCTCCTAAATGGCTTGCTGATCTTTATGGGATTGTCCATGTGAGAGGCTGCCGATGGTGAAGCAGCATCAATGGAAGTGCTGAGCAGGGATCTGGTGCCTCCGTGTGGGATGCAGATACGCAGATGTGCCGGACGGCTGTGGTCCTTGTTTTTGAGACGTTGTGAGTGGGCAAAGCACGGCGGCCGCAGGGTAAGGCCACACAGCAGAGGCACCGCCTCTTCCGGGGTTCACCGAAATGCTTGGATGGCTGGACAAAGGACAGGATAGCACCTGTCCCTCCCTGTTCTGGACACAGGAGCTGACTGAGATGACTGCTGGGTCTTATGTCAGGGGGAGTCCAAGAGAACAGCATTCGCCACTGTATGGCATTCTCTGTCATCCAATCAGAGCATTCTAAGGGTCCACCGTGTGTCCCCTCTTTGAAGGGCTTCTGTTTCCATGCAGGATTAAAGATTAAAAACCCCAGGAACTGATTCCCCATAAGAGCATCTGGACTGAAATGGCAAGCACATGATTCTTCCACGCTCTGGCAGAATTTTAAATTGGAGGATGTACTGTAGTTTAATTGGAGCCATTCTGGTTTAAGTGCAGTAGAACCAGGTCCTTGTCTCCATTCAGCCATGAAGCTCACTGAGTGCATCTGGGCGAGTCACTGACTCGTAGCCTGACCTACCTCGCAGGGTTGTTGGTGGGAGAATAAGACTGAGAGGAGGTGGGCTCTTAAAGACTGGATTCTGTGCAGAACAAAGGTGGGATATAAATGTAATGAACAAAATATGCACATGAAATTCATGATGTCTAAATATGCTCTTATACCTAAACACTGGCATATACAAATCAGCGCAACTTCTGTTCCAGGATTTGTTTTTGGCACTTTAAAGAGACTTTAAAACACTAGAGAGATTACAGAGGTGTAAAGCTACTTCAGTCCAATATTCTGGCAGGGGGAGAAAAGGTGCCTTAGCTTGGCAGTTAGGGATAAGGGGCCTTTCTCACATGTAACGACCAGAAAATGTGGCACAAGGGAAGCAGCTGATGTCAGTGGGACTCACTTCCAGGTAAACGCACCAAAGAGTCCGCCCAGCCACTTCCTTCAGATGCTGTTCATTGATTGGTAAGGTTCCTTTCCATAGGTGCAGAGAGAGCATTGTAACCGGAGGTGGGCAATCTGTGGCCCTCCAGAAGTTTTATTTGTATATATACATTTTTTTAAAGGGTAAAACCCACTCAGGGCAGATTTAGTCCTCAGCCACCACCATCCCTTGGTTATGTAGACTGTGTCTGGTGGTACTTGTAGGCCAAAGCATCTGGAGGGCCTGCCCTTAATTTAAATGTTCAGTCCTCACATACAGTCAGGTAGCAAGGACAAGAAAACAACAAGTACCACAACTGAAGCATAACAAACAGTATCACTAGCAACAAACAAACAAACAAAAAACAAAAACAAGTCAGGGGTTTCTCTGCATGGGAAGGTTAACCTGATGTTGCATAGAGGCCTCTTCTTCCATTTTTGTTGTGGAGGAAAAATGCCTCTTTTGCCAGGGGCTTTTCTGGGAGTTCGTATTTTTCTGCCTTTCTATTTTGTTAATTAACCACAGTGTGAGCTGGGGTTTAACTGGAATATAGTGCATTTTCATCTTTTCATGAGGCTTTTACTATATTTCAATTGTTTTTGAGCTTTATACCCTGCCTTTTTCCCTTTCAAGGAACGCTGCTTACATAATTCTCTTCCTCTCAATTTTATCCTGACAAAAACAACCCTGTGAGGTAGGTTGGGCTGAGAGCCTGTAACTGGCCCACTCAGTTGGCTCCATGCTGAGTGGGGGCTAGAACCCAGATCTCCTGAGTCCCAGTCCTGCACTCCTAACACCACACTGACCCTCATCACATATTATTGTGCCTTACAATTTAATTCCAAATATTTCTTGCTGTTTAGAAGAAAAACTGTGTAAAAGACTGAACAACTCCCTGGGGGTCCTAGAGAACAATAATGTCATGGAAAAGCCCCACAAACATCCATGGATGAGGATCACAGGTGCAAAAGAAATGCCTTGCGTAAAGAAGCTCCAAAAGAATATTTCTTGGCCAGTGAAAATACTGGAGCTGAAGTAGGACAGATCTGAAACAGATCAAATGTACCCCCTTGGAAAGGGAATTTGAAACCCAGGGAACTACCATCCAAAAGCCCCTATCCTGAGTCAGCACCCAGCACATTTCTGATGGCTGCAGAGCCCAGAGAAGGCCTCCTGAAGCTTGATCTCAATGCACAGGGATAGCACGCTCATTGAAAGAAAGAAGCCTTTGAGATACTTCAGTCTGAAGCCATTTAGACAAATGACTTAATGCTGGGCTGTAAACAGCTTTCATCTTAAATGAACAGTATGAAGACCCTTGAAGAAAATCAGGTGGCCAATTTTGTTTACCTGTTGGACAATAAAGTCTGCAAAAGGGCGCTGGCAACAGAGGAAGGTGATGGGTGGCTGGACAGACTCTCATTCCCAAGGGTCCAGAGCCACTCCCAGCACTGAGGATGCTGCCTGGGGAGAAGAGCGTGAGAAGGCCCCCCTGTCCTTCCACATTGGGATGCAAAAAGGGAGCCCTCCACTGCCCGATCAGAACCTGCTGAAGGTCCAGAAGGGGGCCTGTGGAGAGGAGACTGGAACTGAAAAATGGTAACTGATAGGTGGGCCCCTGAAGGTATCATCTGTTTCCACCAGTGGAAATAAACTTCTTTTGCTTTGCTGTTAACCTTAGTGTGAATGTAGGAAAATTAAGGAAGGACCACACGGGCCTTTGGGAGCAATCTTGATGGAGAAAGTATTCAGGTTCTCACCCTAGTTAGCCTTAGGCTGTTGGTGTGGGGGGAGTGCCCAGGAAACTGCTGGCATCATCTCAGCAGGGTAAGGGGAGGGTGAAATGGCTCGGGTGCAGGGCCCAGCTGTGAGGGCTGCAGCTGGAGCAAAGAAGCTATATGCACAGAAGATGCTACGGCTCAACAAGCTTCCTAGGAAGTCTTTGCTCAAGGGTGGGTGGCAGAGTGTGGAACAAGGAGATTAAGCAGGATAATGGTTCATCAATGAATGCCATATAATTAGCAGAAAGCTCAACAGCAGACTTCTTAACCCCCCCCTTTTTTTTTACTGGCATCAGGTCAGGTCAGGTCAGAGGTAAAGCACGCTCACCTTCCCAGTGCTCATCACACACGGTGAACAAGACGGTTTTGTTGGCTAATCCGGGGAACACGCTGCTGCATTCCATGACGATTGCCTGGGGAATCATGACGATACAAGATGCAATCCAGATCATGATGATGCTGTTCCTTGCCCTCTTGGCCGTGCTTTTAAACATCAAAGGGTGGCAAATAGCATACCATCGATCCAACGCAATGCAGCTGAGGGTTAGCACGGAAACCGAGACAGACACAGTCTAAGAATAGGAAAGTCGTGTAAGTACTGATAATACAAGAATGCTTTGCCTTTTTTAAAAAGGTCACGGTCAGAGAGCAAATGCTTTGGCTTGGAGCCTTTGAGAGGTCTTTCAGGATCAGAAGACTCGCTCGTAGTGTGGCAATGATCCAGAGAGTATAGTCACAAGGCAGCTGTACTGAAAGTAAAGGAAAGGGATGCAGCCCTCGTTCTCACTGAGAATGGATGGACTGATAAACCTGTGACTGGCCCAAATATCTTCAGGCTGCATGTGGGGCAGGGCTGCTGGACCTGTCAGCCCAAGGGCCGGATTCCATTACTGAAAGCTCTTGCTGGCCATGTGCCAGCCAGCTTATTGCTTCGTACTGCCAGCAAGTCAGCTTCAGGAGAGGCCCTAACACCCTTTAGAAAGGAAGGAACTTGCGCAAAAAGCAGGGCAGCCCCACAGACAGTGGCTGGCGGAACTGTGGCCCCCAGTTGTGGCCCTTGGGAACCCTGGAGGGCCAGAACAGGAATGGGTGAGTTTCCCTATCACTGAGCAGGGATTCACAAAATGGGCTTGTGTTTCGCAGTAACTTTGACATACCGTATAGAAAACTGGCACGTCTTGGAGAAGGCTGGGCCTCCATCCTGACGCCTGCTGTTCTATGTCCCAGGTATTTTTGGTAGTATGGAGGAAGAGCAAGGAGCAACTGCCCATCCCAAGGGCTTCCATGTGCAATTTCAAGTTGTATAGCACAGAAATCAGTTTATTTTTCACCCACTCATTGTGAGAGCTTGGCCTTCGTTGTCAATCACTTTGCTAGACCCTTGTTCCCCATTTATGTTCTGTTTTGCATTACCGTTGTGATCTGCACCACTTTGGGCACATTTTATGGGAGAGCAGCACACAAATCAAAATAATGACCACAATTTGAACTTTATATTTAATACTGTAAGCTTTCAAATAAATTTTGCTTGAATTTGGACATGACGGATTATGTCTGTCTTTCTGTCTTTCTGTCTGTCTCTGTCTGCCGGTCTGTCTGTCTGATCCATCCATTTTTTAGAATATTCCTCCTTCTTCCCTAATAGAGTTAATCCACAGACTTGAACCTGAAAGAGCTGAGCACTGTTTTCATGAACTGGTTTTCATGGACTTTTGAAGGACTTTTATTCATACGGTTACCATAACTCAAAGTTGACCTGATGGTACATGGCAGCTCTTCTCAAATGTTACCGTAACTTCATCTTAAAACAGCCTCTCTGTTACAGATTCTATTGGGATACTTTCTTCAATGTCTTTATTTATTTCAATACACATCCCAAATCTGGCAAACGGTACCTGCAAATAAGGGAACACCTTGCAGAGGCTGTCTCCAAAGAACCAGGTCTCTGTGATATCCACCACTAAAGTCGCTGGAAGACATGTGATGGTGACAAGGATGTCGGCCAGTGAGAGGTTGACGATGAAGTAATTGGTAACTGTTCGCATGTGATGATTTTTCCATACTGCAACACAAACTGCATTTGCAAACGGAAGTCAGTACAGTGAAAAAGACACCTGGAGATAGCCAGCCAGGTAAAGCAGCGATCTCGGGTGCAAGAGGAGTGAATGGTGAATACAATAGAATGGATTTTGCAAGGTTTATCACTGATTTGCCCTCAAATAACCATACTTCTCAAAGATTCCCTATTTTAACAATGACCAAATGTTTCCTGGCTTCCAACAACACAATAACCAATGGTGAGGCATGATAGAAACTGTAGACCAGCAACGTCAGGAGGGCTGCATACAACTGAGAGTCCGGTCATCTCCCATGGATCCATGGGGCATAATCCCAGCTGTGAGGGGCCTCAAAATGAAAAGGAAGAAATGTTATCTTGGATGACGCTTACTCCTAAAGTTCCATTGAATTCAGTGGGTCCTACTTCTGAGTAGACACATGCAGGATTGTGCTACTGCTGTGCTGCTCAGCAAGTGCCTGTGGAAACAAAGGAAGAGCTCTGCTAAATCAGACTAAAGGATGATTTAACCCAGCACCCAGCTTTCCACAGTAGCCAATCAGATGCTAGTTGGAAGCCCAAATCATCCAGATAAACTCTTCTGGGAGGGCATTCCTCCTGCACTAGTTATTCCAAAATTCCTGTGCATTCCTTCTTTGGTTCATGCTTTATGATGATGGTGATGATGATGATGATGAGGAGGAGGAAGAGGAATAACCACCTCTATCAAGAATCTTGTATGAGAAACCACATTCTTTCACAGTATCATGACGCATTTTCCTAGATCCGATTTCTAATCTACATTTGGCCTAAGAGGAATATAATTCCCATGGACACCCTGCCATTCCCCCTTCTCTATGCTAAATGGTAGAACCCGAAGAAAAGAAAGACAACAGTCCTGGGGACAGTTCTGCTTACAGATGTGTGACAGGGCTGCAATTCATCCATTTTGCCACAATGTGTCACTGAATCCTTGGAAACAAGCATAAATTCCCATTCTGCGATTTCATTCCCAAAAGAACAATGATACATCTCCCCGCCCCCAGGTAACTTTTTCCATAGGTAAATTCGAGCTCCCAGGAGCCGATACTTTGTCTGCTTTCAAGGGGAGGTATAATATCCCTGCCACATAAGAAGGAATCAGTATATATCTTTGCACCCCCATTCTTCACTGCAAATAAAATATAGGCTCGCTGAGACAAATTCCACGGGGGAACCATATGGAAAGGAGCACAGATGCTGGACAGAAATGGATGTCCCAAACCTGGAGCACCTGTCCTTTCCCACGTGAAGTGCTAGCAGGATGGCATGACAAATGGGGGGGGGAGTGGGGGGGTGCTCTGGCCCTCCTGCAGCAGTGCGGGGGCAGGCAGACGGCAGGTCCAGGGACTGGGCAGCTGATCTGCACACCAGGCAGGGAGACACCTCTGCCATCCGGACCAGCAAAAAGCTGCGAAAGGGAGTGTGTCTGTCGTTTCATCCCTGCCTCAAAGAGAACCTGGTTCTTCTTAAACTACTGAAGGGCCATAACATGTCAGCTATCAACTGGGCATAAGAAATGATGATTTATCTGGCCAGGGAGACTTCTTTTCTTTTATAACTTTTCTTGTATAACTTCTTTTATATCGTTTATATTTTTTATTTATTTTATATTATTAATTTTAATTTTATATTGTTATTTTTGTATTGTATTGTATTTTATTGTGTTGTAAGCTGCCCCGAGGCTTCGGCAAGGGGCAGCATAGAAATGTTCTAATAATAATAATAATAATAATAATAATAATAATAATAATAATAATAATAAATTCTGAAGCAAAGGCCTGCAACTCTGAACAGAGGAGTGTTGTAGCAGAGCGACGACACTGTGCCATGCTTCAACCTGCAGGATCAAATGCATTCAAATATGTAAGGATGTAAAAAAAAAGTTTGCTTGCTTAATTTCTGTACCTCCCAATAGCCAAAGCCCTGGCCAAAACATACTCCTTATATTTTCCAGGATTGTGTTGCTGATGCAAACGGAGGTTGCCATTTTTATATATGGTTGCATCAGACCCAAACAGGCCCAGAAGGAAATGCCTCTTTCTCCCTTCAAGCCCAGTCAGCCGTTGCTTCCGTCATGTGGCTTGATCCAGAGCTGCTCTACATGTGGCTTTTCATTAATGTGGACCTGCAGCATCTTTCAGGTTCACTGCAGGACTGAGAGCCAAGCATCAGATGAAGGGAGCTCCCTCTCCTACTTCTGTGTTACCTCGCCTCTGACCAGCACTGTGGAACAGCACACTAGCAGAAGAGGAAATCATGCTTTCTTTCCCTTTGGCGGCGAAATGTCACTTTCCCTCCTCTGGAAATCCTTTGCCTGAGTGCTCTTTAGAGACAAGAAAACCGGGTGGTCACAATATTATCTGAAGAACACATGAACAACGGTGATTATAGAACGATGAAGGCACGACAAATTGCTTCAGCACTGCAGGGAACTCCAGCCATATTTCATGCTTGCAACATACGCATCTCCTTGGATTGGTTTGATGTGTGAACTGTAACTCCAACCGGAATGTCACATGTTTCCAGTCTTTTACTGGCAGTAGCTTCCACTTCCAGCATTTGTTGATATAAATTAATAGAGCAAAATGAGAGCTGAACTGTTTTGCTTAAAAGACAAAAACAACACAGCAACCCTACCAAGCAGTGGCAGCAATTAAGGGAAATTACTGTCTGTTGTCTTGGCTGATTCAGTGGCATCTTAATCCATACGGTTTCTCTGCTCAGAGCCTGTGACTGGAGTTATGTTCATATAAAAAGCGATTTCCATATAATACAGGAACCACGAACATGCAGCCCTTCTGATGCTGTTAGACTACAGCTTCCATCATCCCTCATCATTAGCTCTGCTGGCTAAGGATGATGGGTATTGCAGTCCAACAAAATCTTGCAGGGCCGAATGTCCCTTACCCCTGGCTTAACAGTACCCTGCTCTTGATCCAGCTTCTTTCTCAAAGGTAGGAATGCAAATAGGAATGTAATGGACTTTAAACAAATTCTGGGTTTTTTTTTCCTTTTGTGTAATTTCTGTCTGTAAGAGTTTTATGTTGAAATATGCTGGCATTTTTTTTGTGCCCCTTTTGACCTTTTCTGCTGCAACTGGAATGCTGCCCTTGAGAGCTTCTCAAAAAATATATCGTCTTTCTGCTGAAAGAAGCCCGATGCACCTGATGCAGATATTAAAATACAGTTTACAGCTTCTCTTCCCCGGGTGCCGCTGCTTGCTTCAGAGGGTGCCCTCTCCTAGCTAGAAATCTCTGGAATCCTGGGCTGAAGGTCCTGCCTCCTCGCGTGCAGCCAGCCCTTTATGTAGGACTTCACCAAACAACCCTTTACATGCTTGCTTGGGATTACACTCCACCAAACAGAATGAAGACGCGTGGGTAGGATTGCCCTGTCAGAGGCGTCACAGCCCTCTTCATCCCCCGGTTCCATCCACACGACGTGGGCTTTAGCTGGTTCCAAGTCTGCCTGGTAATGTGCTCACCCAAGGGAAGACTTAGAAGGGGAATTCTGGGGTAGCCACTAATCTGTTCAAAACAGATTTGGACCCCCTTACAAAACACGCCCCAGTGGAGGCGGGTGGGACACGTTCCAAAGAGTGGTGCTTCCTATGGGAAGGTAATGAGATGTGGTACACCCAGCTGACCTTTCAAAATCTCTCTTCGGGGAAGCATATCGATGAGACAGCTCTTCAAGAGGCTTTACCCTTCAAGCAGTGCTTGTTAGGATGAAAGTAGCAAAGCGGGGGCCTCAAATCCATTTACTTCCCCGTCTAGCCTTCCTTTCATCGCGGAGCTGAAGGCAGCCTGCACAGGGCTTCTCCTTCCCAGGTGGCCTCTCCTCCAAGCAGCAATGCAACTGCTTAGCTTCATCGCGCGCTTTCAGGCCACACCCTGGGATTAGGCAGGTCCCTCGTGAATCCTCCCAAAGGAGGTCACGGTTACAAATGGCAATATATGCCCAGATGCAAATTTAGCCATAAGTATCAGCATTCAAACAGAAATGGAGCCCATCTGTGGCTAGGAGGCCTGCGC
The DNA here is from genome assembly GCF_004798865.1 of Varanus komodoensis. Lineage (NCBI taxonomy): Eukaryota > Metazoa > Chordata > Lepidosauria > Squamata > Varanidae > Varanus > Varanus komodoensis. The sequence goes on along the minus strand of NW_025335349.1, from coordinate 1,070,624 downwards.
GGCTTGTCCAGCCTGCTGCTGTTGATTGGCGCCATCCTCCCTCCTTATGGCTCTTTGACTTTAAATCAGACTGCACCGCACAGCTATTCAAATAAAGGATGTCCTCAAAATAGATGACAGTCCTCAGGCAGCTCTTCCAACAGAGGGCAGTGACATGTTAAAGGAGACACATCACCTCCCTATTTGGGATGGATGCCCAAATGCCCAACTGCATCGGCAGAAACCATGACCGAACGGCCAGTGCCCCTTGGCAACATCTCCTGTGTAATCCTGGATGATACAGCTCCAAAAAGGAAGTGTGCATTTCTTCATCTCATTGAAATAAAAAGCACAGGCGAAATCACCACATCTCTCTCTATCTGCGTGAGGTAGCCCAAAGTGCTCAGTATTTGATTTCTGAAGCATCCAAAGCCATTCGTAAAAAACACTCTGCCAAAAGATTAAGTTCTGTGAAAATCTCCCTATTGCTATGGAAAGGGACTGTTAGGAGACAAGAGGAGAACCATCAGTCTGTTTACTGAAAAGACCGACACATTCCAAGCAGTTCCTAGAAGTCAGTCAAGAGACCAAACATTACAGGCTTGCCTCTGAATACAGAGTAAGAGCGTACTTTCCAAGAGGTGAGCTGCTCCTTGGCCTCCTCTAACAAAATCAAAGACCACAGTAGCACACGGGCATCATCCGTAAGCTTTCAATCAGCCTTTCCCAACATGGCAGCCTGCAGATGCGTCTGACTACAACTACCAGCATGCCAACGATTTAGCCATATTGGCCTGGGCTGATGGGAACTGGAGTCTAAAACATCTGGAGGTCCCCAGGGTGGGAAAAGATTCTATAAGTTTAGCTATGTCTTTGCTTCATCATTGCTGCAAGAGCTTTACATCAGCTTTCTAAGAAGACTGAACCTTCAAGAAAAGAAGAGTATAGAGTTAAAAGCTGGGGTGAGTTAAATTGCACACAGAGAGATTAGGTTACTAGCTAGATGCAAGTTATAGGACATAGTTGTGGAGAATGTGGACTAAATGGATCCCACGAACAGCACAGGAGCCACCTTGAGTGGAGGAACTGACATATTCCATTTCTTAATGCTTCAGAAGGTTAGCTCTTAAATCTCTTGGCCCTACAAGTCAGAAGAGCTCTGAAGAGTTCACCTCTGGAATGTATTCAAGGATTTTAAAGGCTACTGGATAATTTATTGCAACCTTCTACTTAAGAAGTATCATACATTTTTTACACGGTAATATCAGGAAGCCTCGAAGTGTAGGCTTAATTATATAGGTGCAAGCTTGCATGCATGCGCGTGGACACACACACACGGTTTGGGACTTAAAGAGAAGTTCAAATCCCACTTCACCAAAAAGTCCAGTATGAGACCCCACACCACCCACACTTTCTCAGTCTAACCTTCCTTGCACGATTGTGCGGATAACCTGGAGTAGGCTCATACATGGTGTCCTGAGCTCCTTGGAGTTAGGGCAGGACGCCAGTGTGAGAGCAGAGTGAGAGGGGCGGGCAGCGAGGGTTGCCTTAATGGTTTTTACCCAAATGAACTGGGGTGCAGGATCCATAGTATCAGAATCGCGTGGAACAATTGACTGCGATGTTCAGCAGGAAGTCCATGGGTCCCAGGAAGTTTCTAACCCTGACACCATCTTCTCCTGCTTTGCACATCCTCTTGCCTACATCACCAAGCAAGCAGGCAAAGGGCTGCTTTCACTGGGCACAGTGCAGCTCCCAGTTGGGAAGCAGCCAGTCAATGGGAACCAACACTGGGGAATCCAAAGAGAATTGCTCACTGATCATTCTTATTCATAATATATATTACACAAATAATAGATATGATATTATTATTACTTTGCAATGTATGGCTTGAAAGTGTGTGGCTGTGAAAGTTGGACCATAAGGAAGGCTGAGCACTGAAGAACTGAGGCCTTTGAATTGTGGTACTGGAGGAGACTCCTGCGAGTCCCTTGGACTGCAAGGTGATCAAACTGGTCAGTTCTAGAAGAGATCAATCCTGACTGCTCTTTAGAAGGCCAGATCCTGAAGATGAAACTCAAATACGTTGGACACCTAATGAGAAGAGCCTAATGCTGGGAACAACTGATGGCAAAAGAAGAAGGGGACGGCAGAGGATGAGGTGGCTAGATGGAGTCATGGAAGCAGTCGGTGTGAGCTTAAGTGGACTCCGGGAGATGGTGGAGGACAGGGAGGCCTGGAGGAGTGTTGTCCATGGGGTTGCGATGGGTTGGACACGACTTCGCAACTAATAACAACAACAACATTATTACTACGGTATAATATCGACTGTACCCCTTTTCAAATGCCAGTTTGGATCAAGAATGTGGAGTGCATTTGAATCAATCAATCAATCAATCAATCAATGATGAATATCTTAGGTAAGAGTTCTCCAATCCATCTGGAGGACCCTGGATGGACTGGATATTCATCATCCAGTGAATGAAAGATGGATTTCCTAGATAAGAGTTCTCCAATCCAGTGTCCTCCAGATGGATTGGACTACAATGTCCACAAGTCCCAACCAGCCTAACTAGTCAGCGGGAATGCTGTCAAAGACAGCCTGTTTACCAGCCACCTGAAAACTGCAGGTTGCCCACAGATTGCCCTCTGCATTATTCCCAATGCCTCTGTGTGGCACAACTGAAGAAGGTGATCCGGTGGTTGATATGGCATCTCATAGGTATGGCATAAAAGGAGGATGCCCTGAAGGGCACTGATTCACCCAACCAAGCTGTAAGAAAGCTTGCACCGGATTTAAGTAAGTGACCTCCGAACCTCTAAACTTAACATTCAGAATGGAATGTTAAGTCTATCCCTTATGAATAGTCAAATAGCAATAATGGTGAGGATGAAGATAGAAATAGTAGCTAGAGTAACTAAAACTTGCCTGTACATTTTAACCATGTTATATGACACCGGAAATCCATAAATGTGTAGCTATTCGTACATAGAAAAGACCTGGAAAGTGTCAGGCTGGGACTGGGAAGAGCCAGCCTCAAATTCCCACTTGGCAATAAGCTCTATTAGATTAGCTCGGGCTAATCTCTCTCTCCCAGCCAAACCTGAGGATAAAATGGTGGCAGCTGCCATGGGGTGGGAGAAACCATGGACAGGACCCTGAAATAGTTTATAAGACACAGATGTAACAAATGATCTCATGCAGTTTTCCTAATATTCCTTCCTCTGAAACTATTTTCCCTCCCCTTTCTATAAATGAAGTTTATCTCTCTTGATTTTGCACAATTAGGAGATGTCTCTGATAACTCTCCTTTGTCCTCCATAATGTCCAAATAAATGATTCATATTCACTCAGTTTTATTCATTCAGTCAGTCATCTGCTTCCACCAGTCCCTGTGTCTATTTATATATCTTCTTAACTCATCTACATCACCTCCTTTATATTTGCTGCCTTCCATTCCTCTTTTCTGAGAAGGTTCTTAGGAGCACTTCTTGCTGTGGCTTACCCTTCTCTCAGCTATCCTTTATTTTGGAGTGGACAGAAGGTAGGTCTGGATCTCCTGGCAGGTTTTTTTTTTTTTTTTTTGCAGGAAATGCAGTAGATCAACCAGGATTTCATCCTCAGAAATCCTTTCCCTCCACACTTTCAATCATGAAATTAAGGAAGTATGGAGCAATTTGGAGTAGCTTTTTGTGTAGATGGATTGTGAATGCCATTCAGTTCTGGTATTCCAAACATGCCCATGGGCTCAGGGTTCTGTAAAGCAAAGTCTCTGGTTGATAGATTGCAGGGTTCTAGTAAAATGATGATTATTCTTACTGATTCTGCAAGCCAAAGTCTGCTTGGTCTAAGGAGACATGAGTTGGAGTGTGTGTTTAATTTCAGTGATTCCGGGGGCCATCCCAGAGCCTCCTGATATTCTCTGAGGGTGCACAGGATTATTCAGGGCCCCAGCTCAGAGAATCTGCAATCCCGTCCACCACCCACAGGAGGTGTGCCTTGGAGATGACACCAAGGGCTGTTCCAGGGGCAGGGAGGGGAGGAGTCTGGGGCTGGAATGTACACCAATTTGTACTGGAAACAGACCCTCCTTCTCCCTCCTCAGAATGTATGGACAGTGAAAAATGGCCACCTAGATTTTAAGAAGGGCATCCAGCATGGTGGTGGTGGTGGTGGTGGTGAAGATCACTGCTGCCATAGTTAGTGAGGGCATAGGTTGCGCATCAGCCTCCAGGTGTGGAGGCTTATATGCATTGGGGTGGGGGGCATAGGAGTGTTCCCTACATTCTGGTGTCCCTTCTCCATTGGCATCATATCCAGTACAAGGGATGGGAATAGTTTACTTTGCCCAGGCATCATATAATCCATTACTTATATATGTGCAACATGCAATGCATTGGAAGTGTTAGAGTCATCTCTCTTTATGATTTCTTTTATAGTGCTAGTCTTCACTTTGCTAAGGCATCTCATTCCGTTTAAGCATTCCATGTGAGCTCTGCCAGCTTGGCTGAAACAGCCACACTGAGATCAGGGGATATGGGAGCCAACGGCATTGAGAATAGCAAAGAACAGCCGTTAGGTCTAGAAGGGTAAATTGTCATTCAGAATTTCATTCACAGTTCCCTCGACAATCATGAATGAAGCCACAAATAGACATAGTCATTCATAATTCTACCCGTATGAATGAAGCAACAAAGGTCTGGTGCCAGTCAGCCTTCCTGCAATGCCATGAATGAAGAGTGACTATTTCAGCACTCCTGCTTAACGGACAGCAAAATCACACCAGAGGAGGCAGCTCTGCCCTTCTATAAATGACTATGGTTTGAAGAGTCATTGAATTCAATATGGTTTGCAGTGGTTAAGATCAGAGTGTCCCTCACCTGTTAATGACACACTCCTGGGTCTGAATGTCTAAACACACTTTCTAATGCTCTGTGCCAACGGACACTTGCAGTGCACTCTCAAACATGTCAAAAGTGAATCCTACTCAGTTCAGTGATCAGTCAAATGGCTCTGGGACTTCAGGCTGAACTGAAGATCTACACCAAAATCCTGCAAATAAATGTGGTTATTGACAGAATGCAGAATTAATATTTTTTGGAAATGAATTTCCCAACAGCCAAGGTGCCTGTAATGGAATGGGCTTATATTTCTCACAGAAAAGAACAGGTATTTCACTCTTCAGAATAAAGGGATGGAAGTGAAATCATATCAAACACAATGCTGTGTCACAATCTACCAATCTTATATATTATTAAAGAGAAACGGCGCTTTTAAAACCCTGCCTTGCACTGCTGGCGTTTAAAGTTTTATCAGTAGAAAACTGATGTCAATGTCAACAGTATCAAAGTAAATATAAGGTTACATCTCCACTAGCTGGTACTCACCCAGAATGTTTCCTATGAGAGCTACAAGAAACACAACAATATATCCAGCAATCAGGACCCATTCATATTCTTTGGGATGCAAATATTCCCTCCAAAGAAACTGTAGAAATTCCTCCTCATCATAGTCCGCAGATGGGTTCCCAAAAGGCTCTTGCGTTCCATTCAGCTCTGTGTTGGAGGACCCATTCAGACACGATGGGGAGCCACCCTCCGCTTGAGTTACAGACATAATTCGTTTTACTCCAGGTCTGAATTCAGCTTCTCAATAGTTCAGGTTTTCAGGCTTGAGCTCATCCATCAATACAAAGAGCATGCAGAGAAATGAGAGAGGCTGGGGAAAGAGGGGAAGAGCCCAGTGCTGACTGCAACTTCTTCCACTTGCTTTGCATCAAAGATTTCCCAGTAGCAAGAGGCAGGCAGCTCCAGGAGAGAGAGGGGGTGGGGGGGAGAGAGAGAGAGAGAGAGAGAGAGAGAGCAGCATTCAGAGGCTGCAGGCTCCAGACCCGGGAGCAGGCACCAAAAGCAACATGCTTTCTTAATGAAACTACTCGGGCTGTGTGTGTGTGTCACAGTCTTAAACTGACAGGCAGCATGAACATGGGATACACGCAGAGATTCTATAGATAGCCTGAAAGACAGGGGGAGCGGGGAGAGAACGAAGTGTGTGCATGTGAGAGAGAGGTGAGCATGTTGTACATTCTGTGCAGATGCATTGCACCATTTTTTTCTTTTGTTTGACATTCACAAATCTGTGTGGACACTTGGCAATTATACAGGTGATCACCCTTGAATTTCTTTCATTGGTTCCTGCCCCGTCCTTCTCCTGTTATAGTTTACCCCAGAGTTCCCAATGTCTCCCACAATCCTTCCACAGGAAAAGTGCTCAGGCTGCTCCTCTTGAACTCTGATTCACACATTATATGGTTCATGCCAGTGAAAAAGCAATGGAAGATCTGACCCAGACATATTCTCAGCGAGTGGCCCGCAAGACTTAGGATTGCCAGGTGCGCAGGAAATAGAGCAGCAAGCTCCCTTGTCTCGATGCCTGCTGTCCATTCTTTACTAATACAGGAATACTTTGGGCTGTATAAGTAACTCACACATGATGTTTTTGTTGTTTCAAAATCTGACTATGCAACCCGTGGCCGATGATGTAATCCAGTGGGAACACAGACCTCCGTTCTTTCCAAGGTTCTGTCCTGTGCCAATCAATGGGCAATCCAGACATTTTGCTTCAGATAAACACATGTACGAAGCATGTCAAGTGAGAATTCAGTAGTAAAACATGTGACAAACTGGCACAAGAACATTTCAGAGACTGAAATGAGCCAGAACCTGGTGAGGATTCTGTGCCTTGCAATGAAATTTGCTCCAGGCTCTGACCTGGTTTCAGAGGCAAGAGGCCCCTGGCAAGAGAGGCCTGCTGAGAGGGGAAGAAGGTCGAAGGGCAGTGGAGAGGTGCCACAGGGGTCTCCATGGGGCCTGCAGTCCCCAGCAGGTTACTCCCAGCAGGTTACTCCTCAGGGACCTTGGGAAGGATCGGCATTCCCTAACCTGCACTGGGACACGATACCTTATGGCATATGGAGTTAACACAAGTACAAGCCTGAACACGAGAATCTGTTGCACAATAATTCGAGAGCCAGCATGGTGCGGTGGTTTGAGTGCTGGACTGGGGACCTGGGAGATCCGGGTTCTAGTCCCCACTCAGCCATGAACCTCACTAGGTGACTTTCAGCCAGTTCCACACCCTCCGCCTCAAAGGGCTGTTGTGAGGATAAAATGGAATAGAGGAGAATGACGTAAGCTACGTTGGGTGCCTCACAAGAGGAGAAATGGTGGGACAGAACTACAATGTAATAATCATAATTCAGATTCATGTTTCAGTAAATGTATACTGATTTTCATTGAGAAGCCAAATGGGTGTTTTCCAAAGTGGGTATCCTGGGAAAGGGCCAATAGGATTTATTCTGTGGCACTGAATAATAGAACCAAATAAAATGTCTTGCACCACGTGTGACCTGCCCATCCATTCTTGTAACAGAGTTTACTGAGTTTATAAGCCATTGCTTGTTCAGCTTTAGCTGTGGGAAGGATGATCCATTCCATGAAGAGGGACTTGGACATATTAATCAACTCCCCTACATGGGTTACACTGAGCTGGTCTCCCGGCCTTCAAGACCGGAGTGAACCACTTGCCAGATCAGGCAGAATGAGCCCGGCTGGGCTGTGGCGAGCGCTTCTCATTCCTCACTTCCCCTTCTGAAAGCTGAAGAGGTGGCTCAGCCCAGTGGCGACTGGCCCAGGAGGCTTCTCTCTGAGCAAAAGATTCAGCTAGATAGGGACTGGCTAAGGAGGCTCACCTCACATTTGGCAAGGGCCAGGGGGAGAGCATAAATCTGCGGAAACTACTGTTGCCATTTGGCCTTCATTCTAAGCTTTTCATTCATCTTCTTCCTGATCTTCAGTCTTTGTCTGCCCGTCCCAAGTGGCTTTTGGGCCCTGTTCTATTGGAATACTCCTACTTGGGTAAAGTACAGCTTAGGGTTGGGGGCTGGGTTACTGTATTTGCCTGCAGCATGGTGGTGAAGGTGTTCTCTGGTTTCAGGAAACCAGATTTGTGCATGGCTTTCCCAATTCCTCATGGTTAATTAAGCTTCACAACAGTTTCAAGGTTTGTCTGTACTTTCTTCCACATGAGCCTCAGTACTAAATTCAGGGCCTTTTCTTTGGTATTGCTTCTGTTTAGACCTTTTGGCTTGAGTATTGAATTTTTATTTCTGTGCCATCAAATATACCTGGAAAAGTCGGCGAGTCCCTGGCTCAAGCTAAGGGTGGTGGCAGCCTGTGGGTAATGCATTAGCCTGCAGGCTGCATGGCAGGGAGATGGGAATTTGGTAACCCCTTGCCCTCTCTGTCTTCACCATAAGAAGACAGTGCGCTGATGCCCCGATGTGATGTGCTGATGCCCCAATTTGTGTTATGAAAATAACATACTGCACAGACACCACCCCTGTGGTTAGGATTTTTGCAGGACAGTCCTATTTAAACACAGGGTGAAGGGGAGCAAGCGGCTCCTGTCCCCTTACCTTGCACCAAGGGTTTGGGGGAATTGTATGAAAATGGCAGAGGGGTAGAGCTGTCCCTGGCAAGAAGGACCGCTGCAGGGATGAAAGAGTTCAGATATGTGGAAAATAGCTCGCGCCTGGTTTTGTTTCTGAACCGTTGGCAGCAGAGTCGCCAAATGGTGCAAAGGGGGTCGTGCGGATGATGCAGCGGCAGAGGAAGCAGGAGCTGGGTGTCCAGCATGTTCCAAACAGGCACCCAAGGAGACCCTCTTTCAGGGCCCGCCGTCTCTGCCAACCCCCTTCCCCTTTTGTGTGTTTAAACACTCCTGGTCTTTGGAAAGAGAAATAGCCTAGTATGCAGTATCGGTCCTGCTTTATATTATTTAAAAAAAAAATCTTAACATGGTGGGATGTTTGGGGCAGATAAAAGGAGGCACTTCTTCACACGGTGTATAATTAAACTATGGAGCCCGCTGCCCTGGGATGTGGAGGCCTGCCAGTGCAGGTGGCTTTAAAGGGGGATTGGACAGGATCATGAGGGAGGAGGCCCTCCTTGGCTCCTGGCCTTGCGGGCCACATGCTGCCTGCTTCACCAGGGGCGGCCCGCCTGCACACACAGCTGCGGAGGAGCTTGGGCAGGGGGAGGCCTTGCCCCCACCCTGCTGGAGGCACCCTGTGTGCAGCCGGCTTGCCACCCCGTGCGTGGAAGGCTGGACTAGATGGACTCTTGGTCCACCCAGCATGGCTCTTCTTATCCCTTCCCCAAAACACTGGACTGGAAACCCCTCGTGGAGCTGTTTATGATCCTTTGAAGCAATAGAGCAACACTTCTTCTTTCCCCCATACTCACGGCTTGTTTTCCTTGTATGGAGGACTTGGGGAGAAAAGTTGCAAATATTTGGAGACACGCTGGCAGGGATTACATAGCATGACAAGCAACCCTGCTGGAATACCATGGTTCATTGTTTTTAACCTTGATGTTCTGGGTAGATGGTCAGGTTCATGATGGCAACTCTCTTCTTTCCTGCCATCTTCTTCCTGTTCCCCAGACAGAATCCCAGCAGACACTGTAGGAAGTAACGAGGCTTCTCACTTTGACAGCTGGAAGATGAGTTTGGCTCATGGTTCGCCAAGTGGTCTCTACTGTATAAATATGTCTCATGCCCTGGTGTGTAACAGAAGGAGGGAGGCAGCTGGTCAGGTGTCATCTCCTCCTCCAGAAGGGACTGCTGGAACAGGAGTGGAGGCACCTGATCCATGCCCAGGCAAAAGGCAGAAACCAAACAGGAAGCAGTGCCCAGTTGGGGGCTGCACCGCACCGTTGCTATCCCCACTGCCTCCCATGTGCTCTAGAGGGAAAACTCTCTCTCACACACAAACAGAAGGGCTAAAAACTAACTGGCCAGACAAGCCTCATCCACATCAGTGCCACTCAACTGATTCCCTTGCTCATCCCCTTTTCTGACTCCCACCGGTGAGAATGTACCTCCAGCACAGTGTCTACTCAGGTGCTCTTGCCAGGTAGCTCTTTGTTTCTGGCTTCAGTCCCATGATGAGTGTTGTTTCCTGGGTTCAGATGACACAACAAGCCATCATCGAACCAAGAAACCATAGAATAGACCATGTTTCTCTGCAAGACATCTTGTAACAGCTTCAGCTTCGGCTGATCCATCAGCTGCGCCCCTACCTGGAGTACAACTGCCTGGCGACAGTGACACACACATTGGTGACTTCCTGTCTTGACTTCTGTAACGCGCTCTACGTGGGGCTACCCTTGAAGACGGTCTGGATACTTCAATTGGTTCAAAATAGAGCTGCCAGGCTGCTGACGGGGACTGGGCGTTATGTTCACATGACTGCAGTCCTCTGTCAGCTTCACTGTCTTCCCATTGAAGTCTGGGCCCAATTCAAGGTGTTGGTGATGACCTATAAAGCCCTAAACGGCTTGGGTCCTGGCTACCTGAAGGAGCGCTTACATCCATATACGCCCTCCCACCCCCTGAGATCTGCGGGAGAGGCCCTTCTCTGGGAACCCACCATGAAAGAAATTAGGAGGGTAGGTACTCGGAGGAGGGCTTTCTCTGCGGTGGCGCCCAATCTATGGAATGTGCTCCCCAGAGAGGACTGCCTGGCGCCGTTGTTATTTGTTTTTCGGCACCAGGCAAAGACCTTTTTATTCAAACGTCATTTTAATTGCTAATATTATTTCCTTATTTTATTCTTTGACCAGGGCGACTTATTTTATATTGTAATTCATTTTATATATTTAATGTATTATATTTTAATGTTTTGTGAGCCGCCCCGAGGCTTCGGCGAATGGGGCGGCATAGAAATTTTCTAAATAAATAAATAAAATAACATATTATGATATTATTCAACATGGCATGCTGAAATAGAATGGGGTTTGGTGTACATGACATTCCAACAATGGTAGGAAAATACCATGGTTTGTTGTGTCATGTTTTGTGTTCTTCAGAAGTGTTCAGATTTGGGTTAGGCCTGTTTCAGAGACACTCCACTTCGATTCAACCACCTTCCACATCTGTCCAAATCAGACCAAGTCAGTTGCATCCAATGCATTGCCTCTATCTGTATATTAGTTTTCAGCCAAAATGGTTCTCAGCATAGCATGGATTGCAGTAAAATTCCATGTGCAAGTGAATGACGTGACCTTCACGGTTTTAAAACATATGCAAGTGCTACAGCAGATTCTTTCTGAATATGGTTAATTTTCCAGACACCGAGAATAGCTGCAGAAAGAGAACAGCCTTGTCTTTCAGTGACCTCTTGCTGAAGACTGAGCACTGCGAAATGAACCTGAGAAGGTGTCAAACTGTTTCAACTTCTGGGTCTGATCCTTTTAAATGGGGTTGCAGGAAAGGGAGAGAATGTGAGTCCATTGTTCTTTTATCGTTTCTCTCCTGCTGCTTTTCTTAGTTGGCATGAACATCTTCCAGCTTTCAGAATTCGGCAAAGTTGGCTGTTTGGAGTGCTGAAGGAACAGCAATGTCTAAAATTTTCCCTTGAACAGGCTTGCTGGTATTGCTTTCTCCTTAGGTCTGCAAGACTGGCCACAGGGAGAATATCCGAATATGGCTGACCACTACTCTTTGACCACAGTCAGAAGAGCAGCTGTATTAGTCTAATGCAGGAAAAAGCCCCCACAGAATCCATGCCTTCTTAAAAATCAAACTAAGCTGCAATATGAATCTTCATAGTTAAGGGCCTAAAGACATGATCTCTTGAATAAAGCAGCTCTTAAGTATGAAAATTCATGCAGCAATGAGTGTTGTTTCATCTTATTCCAAGATTGCTTAGAAGTTTTTGGTGAGGGACTTTTTCAAAAACCTTTTGGAAGTCCAAATAAACAGCAGTCTTCTGGTTAACACTTGTCCACATCTTTGTTGACATTCTCAAAGAGCGCTAAAATGTTGGTGAGACAGGACTTAGCTTAGTGGAAGCCACGTTGATTATTTCTCAGCAGGGCCTGTTCTTTCATATGCTTTCTAACTTTATTGTGAATAATGCTTTCGGCCAATTTACCTCCAACAGATCTTAAGGCAACTGGCCTATAATTTCCCAGATCCCTTCCTGGATCCCTTAAGAAGTGGCTGGTTATTTTCCAGTTCTTTAATACTTTAGTACTGAGGCTGATCTTAAGATGATGTTACATACTTTTGTTAGAAGAACAGCAGTCACATATTTGAACTATTTAAGATCTGTAAGATGGATACTATCTAGAACTCCTGATTTATTTATTTCAGTTTGTCCTTAAGTTACAGAACTTAATCGTTTCTCACTGATATTTTTCTGTCTTCCTCCAGGTCCTTCCTATAAAGTTTATATCAGGGAGTGCTGTCCATTTAGTGAGCCTTGATTTGATCCAATCTTTCCTTGGTTCCTCAAATTTGTCATGTTTGGTCTGTTCCAAGATGCATTTATGTTGTTTGAACATGTAAGTGCTTTTAAACCGAGGAAATTATTTATCTGCTATTTCAGATTTCTGCAGCAAGAGATCTTCAAATTAAGATCAAATTACCTAAAGTCTTTCTTCTTCTCTTTATGGAAAGGACAGAGCAGAATTAATTTTATAGCCAAAGTGGTTGCAAATAACCCAAGTGAGTTAGTGGAGATTTAACATAAAAGTGACAGAGCTTTCAGTGCATGGTGTCTTCAAGAGCACATTAATTTCTGTAACTGCAGTGTACTTATGGCCTTGCATTATTGGAATATTTGTGAACCAATAATCTGAAAGTTCTGCATGGAGTAATTTAGTAACTGGCAAAGAGCTAAAGCTTCTTCAAAATTACTGCTTTGCTTTCTGAACTTTTCCTCCCAATCTTTACATAGAGTCTTTGATATTGATTTGGCAAATGATTTATTCTTCTTTGTTTAATGCCTTCTAAAAAATCCTAGCCAAGCAAGATTGTAGATGATCTATAATAGTATGAAAATGCTCACATTTGGCTGACTGTTGGTGTGGTCAAGCAGAAATGAAATAATTAAGAGCAATATTTCCTATGCAGGCTGTAAGAGCCATCTTCACCAATCAGGGAATATAAATGATCTGAAATATCAAAGTGAAATCACTGGAAGAAGAAAAGTTATTTCAATATCACTTATTTAGTCACAAATTCAAAACTATTTGTAGGCTGCCTTTAATGGTGTTGCTAAAGATGCAAACCATACAGACCAGATCTCAACAATTTAATAAATATGCAGTCAATGAAACAAAACAATGATTACCAATTTTTAAAAAGAAATTATCAAAGAAATATTGCTAATTGAAACCAGCAGCCCAAGACATTCCTGCAAGGCCAGTGAAAGGAGATAATTCTTTGGAGCGCTCCTCAAAATCTTCAAAGAAGAGCCCAGTGAAGCCCTGGAGGAAGCTGATTCCCACTAAGAAAGTCCTTTCTCTCACACCCGTGCACCTAGCTGCTTTTGACACTGGCAAGCCATGTTTCAAAATGCATCGCTCACGTTGGAAAACACTCGTTCTGCAACATTCATTTCACAGATGTTACTCTAGAGAAATGCAGCAAATTATGGCTTCTTGATAGAGCCCAGCTGTTTGCTGCTGAATGGGATTTGCACAAACATGTCTCGATTTGCTGTAAACACCCAAAACAGGCATGGGGGGCCTCTGGCCCCTAATCTCAGGTATACCCTGTGGGTGCTCCCACTCCAACCTGGCAGTCTCTTCCTTATGCCCCTCCAGCTCTCTGCAGGCAAGAAAAAGCTCTTTCTTCAATTAGCAGCTTCAATCTCCCTGCTCAACAGGCAGTCATGAGGATACAGACTGGGACCGATCCCCTCTTCAGCTGATCCATGCCAGCCCACTGAGGAGCAGAGGGGACCACCTGGTCACCCCTACCGTGGCCCCTGGGGATCATATTTATACCTCCCTCTTCAGCTGCGGGAGGTTTCTTGGGCTGAAACGGTCCCCACAGACAGTGGGGATTCAATGCATGGCAGGTGTGCCAAAACTGCAAAAGACTGAAGAATGTGGACCTAGAGGCAGAATTAAGATATATGCAGATACTCAGCTTGCATAAGTTGGCCACGATTTAAAGAACTGCTCAGGTTCCTGCTCCTAAATGCAGTTCAGCCTTCCTCACCACTGTTCCTGATCACTGTTCGTATTGGCTGAGGCTTATGGGACCTGAAGTCCAAAGCACTTGAAATCGGGCTTCGGGATGGGGGACCTGGACCTGGTCCTGAATGGGGTTGCACTCCCCCTGAGAGACAGGGTTCGCAGCTTAGGAGTGCTCCTCGACCCTGAGCTGTCTCTAGAAGCTCAGGTGACGGCGGTGGCGAGGAGCGCCTTCCTTCAGCTTCGGCTAATCCATCAGCTGCATCCCTACCTGGAGAACGACTGCCTGGCGACAGTGACACATGCATTGGTGACTTCCCGATTTCTGTAACGCGCTCTATGTGGGGCTGCCCTTGAAGATGGTCCAGATACTTCAATTGGTGCAAAATAGAGTTGCCAGTTGCTGATGGGGATCGGGCGTTGTTCTCATATAACCCCAGTCCTCCATCAGCTCCACTGGCTCCCCATTGAAGTCCGGGCCCAATTCAAGGTGTTGATTATCACCTATAAAGCCCTCAATGGCTTGGGACCTGGGTATCTAAAGGAGCACTTGAGTCCATATGCCCTCCTGCCCCCTGAGATCGGTGAGGGAGACTCTTCTCCGGGAGCCCTCTGAAGGATATGAGGAGGGTGAGTACCCGGAGGAGGGCCTTCTCTGTGGTGGCGCCCCACCTATGGAATGCGCTCCCCAGAGAGGTCCACCTGGTGCCGTCATTTGTTTTTCTGCACCAGGCCAAAACCTTTTTATTTAAATGATATTTTAATTGTTAATCGGTTGTTTATTTGTTGTTTTAAATTATGGCCGAGAAACTCCAAATTTTTAATGTATTCTATTCTTTGTTTATTTATTTTCTTTGTAAGCCACCCCGAGGCTTCGGCGATGGGTGCGGCATAAAAATGTTATAAATAAATAAATAAATAAATAAATAAATAAATAAATAAATAAATAAATAAATACACAAGGTTAGGAAAGGTCAAGTAGTCTGTCTACCTACCAGGAAAGACAAGAGAGCCGTCGGATGGCAGTATTTTTATGAAAGAAATAATTTCCCCCACCCCTTCTCAGAAGTAGGACATACTTTGCCAGATATTTTGACATATTTTACAACTAATTGCCAGAAACAAAGAAGTGCTGTCTGTGAGCAATAAAAGCTCAACTGACCAAGTAAGAGGATATAGCTGTAGAAATGTTATATTTTAAAATTTAGGAAGACGGAGCTTTCTTGTTTAATTTACTGCCACAGGAGGAGAAAACCTGGTGCAAGGTCAATATTCCTTGCCAGTGAAAAGGTGGTATAAATAGGGGATACAGTATGAATAGAAGGTACAGCCAGTATAAATAGGAAATATGTTATTATGTTAGTTGTGAAGTCCTGCCCGACCCATTGTGACCCCATGGATGACATTCCTCCAGGCTCTCCTAACCTCCACCATCCCCCAGAGTCCACTTAAGCTCACACCGACTGCTTCAGTGACTCCATCTTGCTACCTCATTCTCTGCCATCCTCTTCTTCTTTTGCAGTCCATCCTTCCCAGCATTAGGCTCTTCTCCAGTGAGTCCTTCCTTCTCATTAGGTGGCTGAAGTATTTGAGTTTCATCTTCAGGATCTGGCCTTTTGAAAATCAGTCAGGATTGATCTCCTCTAGGACTGACTGGTTTGATCGCCTTGCAGTCCAAGGGACTCACAGGAGTCTCCTCCAGCACCACAATTCAAGGGCCTCAATTCTTCGGTGCTCAGCCTTCCTTATGGTCCAACTTTCACAGCCATACATTGCAACAGGAAAACCATAGCCTTGACTATATGCACTTTTGTTGGCAGGGTGATGTCTCTGCTTTTTAGTATGCTGTCTAGATTTGCCACAGCTTTCCTCCCCAGGAGCAAGTGTCTTTTAATTTCTTGGCTGCAGTTACTGTCTGCAGTGATCTTGGAGCCCAGGAAAATAAAATCTGTCACTTCCTCCATTTCTTCCCCGTCTATTTGCCAGGAAGTGATAGGACCAGATGCCATGATCTTAGTTTTCTTAATGTTGAGTTTCAAGCCAACTTTTGTGCTCTGTGTAAATAGGAAGTACAGGCCAGCAAACTTTTGTAATCACACCATCCTTGGAAGACAACTGGACCCAGAATTAATGTTTTTCTTTTCCTAGATCGTCATCCATTCTGTTCTGGCATTGCTTTAATAATGGTACAGCAGTGGTGCATTCAATGAGGACCATAGGACTGTATTTAGTACCACGTAAACTCCCATTTTAATCCAGCCACCATCCAATAAGCACCTTTCACCGGCCCTAAACTGTCCTAGTATGGACCGCTGGTGATGTCCAAAGCACAGGGCATTCTAAGGTGATGCCCAGGAAGCCTGTGGCAAAGCTTCCTCCTACCACCATGTAGCACAGATCACGTGGTGATGTTGTGCCAGATAGATCAGCAAAAATGGTGCCGACTGACTTAGTCCGTACATTTGAAGAAATGCTGCTGTTTTGTTTTTTGGGTTTCATTTATATACCACCAAACAGCCCAAGCTGTCTTATGCTTTACAAGAATTCATAAGCATAGGTAAGAGATGGATGCCAATACCAATAGGGTAAACTGCAGTATAAAACTCCAACATGCACAATCTAAAACAGTTTAAGCAACTAAAACAATTTCGATATGAACTAGACCTGTTAAAACCGCTGACGCACCCCACTGCAACCATCAGCTGCCTGGGAGCAGAGGGCTGGCCATCCCTGGCACCAAAACGAGGACAATGCGGGAGCCAATTGGGCCTAAGTGAGGAAATCATTTCATGCTTAGAGGGCTCCTGCCAGGATCTGGGCAACTCCAGAGCTCTTCTGCTGGCCAAGAGCCAGAAGAGCAGCCCTGGTAGCTGCAGGATTGCCCCAGACCACTGCAGCGGTCAGGGGCCCTCATGAGCACCACCTGGGAGCCCTGGGGGAAGGGCAATGGAGACCCGGCCCTTCCCTCGGGAAGCTGCCTCGACCACACTGGCATTCAGTGCCTGAAGCCCTTTTCTCTGGGTTGGAACTTGCTTGCTCCTGAATCTTCCTCCTATTACAAGGTACCCACCTGGTGCCTTCCCAACTCCTGACCTCTGGCTTCTTGTTGGCCACATTTTTGTTTGCTGGACTGCACTTTGACTGACTCCTGGTTTTAACCCTGGCCTGTTTGGTACTGGGAGTTGGGCTTGTGATTTAGACTGGTGTTGGACTCTGGCCTGGGACTACGTGCCCTTGTTCCTGGGTCCTGGTGCACTTGTCTGTTGCCTGGCCTCCATGCCCTGGACCATTGCAGCTCAGCTGAGAAGGCTCTCCTCCTTGTGGCCTTCCTGGGAGGGGCAGTCGGGCATAGATTGCCCCTGGAGTTGAGAGAGACCTTCCATCCGGCATTGCAGTTCCAGGCTCTGCAGCCATTATAGAGCAGAGCCATCACTCAGAGGCACGTGGGCAGCCAGTGCAAGCAGGCCAGAGTAGGTCTTGTGAGTTGAACCCTTTGTTCTATACTACCCCATAGCCAACACTCTCTGGGCAGTTTACAACAGCTATTAATCTGGCTTCTAAACAGTCTTCAAAGGCAGCCTTATGTACAGTGCGTTGCAGAAATCTGATTTAGATATTATGGAAACCTGGCTATCCATGACTAGATAAGGGTGTACTCAGTCACCAGCTAGTCTGGATGTGTTGGACTGTACCTTCCAGCATCCTGACTGCTGGCCATGCTGCCTAGGGCTGGTGGCAGCTGAGGCCCGAACTATTTGGAGAGCCCCAGGCTGAGGTAGATTGCCAAAAGACCTATTCTAGGTTGTATTATGTGCCAAGTCTGGAAACAGTAATGATAATAACTGGGGGATAAAAGAATACATGTATCATCATTTCTAATAAATGCAATGGAGAAAGCTGTCATTCCCCAGGCTTGTCATTGAACTGGAAACTGTCCTCAATTTAATGGACAGAACTTCTTTATCCGCATCATTTCACTGAAAGATGCTCTGAGCAGTTTAGAATGAGTGAGCACACACACACACCCCCGTGACTTGGTAGCACACTTTACAATGCAGCCCCATGACAAAAATAAGAT
Organism: Varanus komodoensis; assembly: GCF_004798865.1. Classification (NCBI taxonomy): domain Eukaryota; kingdom Metazoa; phylum Chordata; class Lepidosauria; order Squamata; family Varanidae; genus Varanus; species Varanus komodoensis. Next base: position 1,052,515 of record NW_025335349.1, on the reverse strand, counting down.
ATATGGCATCAGTCCTAATTCAGTCTTCCCCAGATGTGGCTGCCAGATGTGTTGGACTGCAACTCTTCAACCAGCATGGTTAGGTTGAGGGGATTGCCTTTGTCCATTTGTTTTAACCTGTTTTATTGTCCAAGTACCGTGTGCATTAGCAAGTTAAAGGAAGGGAAATATTGGTATTGCAAGTGACAGAGCAGCCTTCCCTAGCCAGGGGTCCTGTGGGTGTTGGACGTTATCGCCCATCACATCTGGAAGGCATCTGTTTGGAGGAGGGCAGATTGCAACAACCACCTGGATGGAATACAGCAGCCAGACACTTAAGTATGTGTCTTAAGTTCCACTGTGCTCAGCAGGACTTACCCCCAGTAGGATAATGTTGCAAATTTAAAGAACACAGTTTCTTTCTGGTGGAATTGCTAGCTTGAAGAAATGAGGCAAACTGGAATTTTGTTTGTTTGTTTATTAAAGGAATTTCTACCTCATCCTTTATCGAGGTCTCGTGATGGTAGTACAATAATAAAAAAAGCAGAAGCAATAAATAACAAATAAAATCCACGTGAGAACCACATCCGCTGTTAACATATTGGGAAAATAAAAAGGTCTTGGCCTGGTGCTGAAATGAATAAAGCTTTGGCACCAGGCACACCTGTCTGGGGAGCATGTTCCAAAGCTGAGGTGCCACCACAGAGAAGGCCCTTGTCGAGGTAGCCACACTTCTGATCTTCAAAGAGGGCTCCCAGTGAAGGACCTCTAACCCAGATCTTAGGGGCTGGCAGGTATATATGGAAGGAGATGTGCCTTCAGATACCCAGGTCCTAATAAATAACTTCCCTAAATAAGATAGGGAATATTCCTATCTGTAGATTGAATCTCAAATTGAGAAGTTGTGGTCCAAACAATAGACTCATGCACAATCTATGGTTGAAGTCTACACATTTCCAGGCTTGTGACCCCTATCCACCCACCAAAAATGCATTCAGATATGCTTTTTAATGTACATAAAATGCACAATTTTGAAAAATGCATACATATACTTTAGTGGGAGAAGAAGACACACATTTCAAAGTTGTGAACTGATGTGCACACTTAGGGAAACATGCATGAAAATAAGGATAAATGTTCAGGTGGAAGAAAAAGAATCTTAGAATCTGATACAGTCCCAAGGCAGAAAGAGCATTAAGATGATATTTAGAGAACCATTATGAACTTGAGGTTTGCTTGTATAGGCATCCCTATATACCAGCATAAAATGCTATGAGTAATGTACATCATTTTACACCAAAAATTTAAAACCAATTATTAAACAGAAGAGACAGTTGCATATATAAATATGAAGAAGAAAGGGACATTTTAGATTATTACATTAATAATTTATATTATTGAAATAAATGAATTGTGATTATTTAGGACACAATTCCATTGGTTTTTAGGCAGAAAAAGCTCTTACAAGTCCCATCATGCCTCATCCTGTCTGGGGAATGCTGGGGTTTGTTGGACTTTTTCCCTATCTAAACATGCATAGGACTGCACTCCTAGTGCTGCTCTTAAAGCCATAACTTTACACAGTAACACAAGGGGAAATTACAAGTCCCTCTTCCAAGAGCTTGTGGTCCGAATTCTGACCACAGAGAATGGAAAAGAAGAAAGGAAGAAATAAGGGAAAGGTAGGAAAGGGAAGAGAGCTGGTGAAGGGAGATCCATGAATGCAGGGGAGCAGGTTTGTATTCACTGCCACCTGTGAGAAAAGTGAGAGCAAACAGAGTGAACATCCTGGGTACTGGAATTCTTTAAAGAGCAGAAAAACGGAAAATCAGCTCAGGTGAATCTGATGAATAGCAGGCTTGTTTTGGGTGGAAGTGTGTTGGCAGAGGGAGCCAGCTGGGTTTTGTGTACGCGAAATCATATTGTTAACAGTAGTTCATCATTAATGTGCAATTTGTTCTGACATCAGTCACACTCCCTACTGTCTACATAAAAAGCCAAACTGTGCAAAATAGGAATTACCCAACTCAATCAGCATGAAGAACTACTCCATGTCAAATGCACAAATGGCATTTTGCTTGCTGCAGCATGTTTTAAAAATTGCAGAGAAAGGTCAGAACTGATTTATTAGTGTTCCAGTCCAGTGGTCAATTTTACAAACTGTTTAAGTGTAATGTGGGACAGAAAAACGTTGTGCTTTTGCTAGGTTAGTTGGGCTTAATAATATTGAAAAATTCAGTGAGAAATCAGCAGCTGTCACCCGCAGGGCTGGAATCTAAGCACATGTTCTAGGAAGTCTCACTGTGCATCATGGGAACTCTGTCTAGACATGCCTAAAATTGCATGACATGTACATGATTGAACATTAGTCACGGCCAATTCTTACCAATCTGTCTCTAGAAATGTTTTCAGTCATTCTAGTGATTATAAAAATACATATTGTTGTCACCAGAATGACTGAAGATACATCTTGTAAATGCACATGAAAGGTTCCAGGGAATGGCAAAAGTTCAGTGCTATATAACATTAGAATGTCGACTGCCATTAAAATTGTCATATTGGAAATATTTCTCTAAATCTCAGATGGATAGCTTGTGGCCCTTTACATGTTCTGACTTGGAATTCCCATATCCCTTCTTATCCCTAAATACTGACTAGATCAAAACCTCTGGAGGGACACCGGTTGCCTGTCCTTTGTCTAAACATATTTTGGGCATACTGTACACTAATGTGGTAAGTATATAACTTGTACAAATTAAATAAGATTTACCTGGATTGGTTTGCAACTAGTTTCATATGAAACCATATGTTTATGGGACTTTATTTTTCTAGTGTTGCCCAGATGTTACTTGCTATGGCTGCTGAAGATGTGTGTGTGCCTTTGTGAATGCCCCATCCTAGCACAATCCCATCTCACTGTTAATTCAAGGTAATCAATTTTAGTATGAAGACATAACATTCCATTTCTCTTCACTCTGGTGATCTGTTTTAACTTTAAGCAATTCCATGCAGCATGAGTCAGTATCTATTTGGGGAAAATTAGCATCATTCTATCACATTGTGTTGGAACAAACTAGTAATCAAGATCTTGTGTTTCTCATGGTGTGTTATTTGATTGGCACCAAAGTTCTGGTCACTGCATTTCAAGAAGGCAAAGTTCATACAGGATCCACCTCCTGGAGAAAACCACATGGCAAGGGTGATATCCTTATCAAAGGGCCACCTTATGATCTGTTATTCTGAGCAGATGATGAGTATAAGACGTTTTTATTTACTACACTGGTATCTTGCCTATCCTTCACCATGGAACTCAGGAAGGTGACCCTAGGATTCTGAAGCCATCACCCAATGCAAGTAATGACCAGAGCTTCAGTAGCTTGGCAGCACTGTATACCCTCCCAAAGTCCTTTGAAATGTTTATTTGGTTGTTTATAGTGTTTATGTGCTGCTCGAGAAACAGATTTGGGAGTGGAAAACAGTACAAGGCTAAAACATATAAAAGAATAACAACGATGCATTAAAAGCAAACTAACATGACAGCCATGACTGGTTGGTAGTAAGGGCTTCCCAGAACAAGGATATCTTTAACAGGTGTGAAAAAACACAGAGTGCCTGCCTGCCAGAGGCAGGAAGCTGCTGCACTGGGGTCTCTTGCTGGTGGCCCTCAGCTGGTCATGGGTCCATGAGGAAGCAGCAGGAGAATGTCCTCTGGCAGGATGGTAAGGGGAAGTGCTTTTGGGGCCAGCAGGTACATCAGTCACAATTAAATTATTGTTTTTCTTGGTGAACTACATGGAAGCTGGGTATCAATCCTGCTTCCATGTATTTTTGCCTAATCCAAGTGTAGCGTTTTCAGTGTGCATGTGCCACATCCAATACACATGCGCCACACACAAGATAAACAAGTTGCTCGAGAAAGTACCCAAGTGGGGGAAGAGTTTGTAAAATAGAAATACAAACAAGAGATTGGCCATCATGATATGAAAGGTGTCTGTGTAGGAGCTGTCATGTGCATGTGCTCGGGTGAGATTCCCACATGCACACGAGAGATGGAGGGCTTTGGTGGGAATGGCGGCTCAGACTCGGAGGAGGGGGAGTGGATAGATGACCCATCTGTGGCTCAGAGTTCTCACTCTGGAATCGGAGTTGCTGAGACTAACAAGGCCCTGGCTGCCCAAGCCCTCCCGGTGAGCCAGCCCGAGACAGCGCTGGATCGAAGCACTTCAAGGACAACTACTGAGCCCCCTCCCACTCCTGACGGTGGGAAAGAAGCCAGTGGAAAACAGGCTGGGGAGGGATTCTCAGGGGGAGAAATTGACACCCCAGGAGACGTGGATGCAAGGGTCTGTCAAAACACTCGCTGGTTGGACCACTTAGGGGCTGGATGGGAAGAGCGGCAGTGTGCCCGTTTCATAGCGCTCCCCCCTCCAGAGAACGGCCCCAAGGGGTTCATAAACAGAGCTTTGGGTGAATGGGGTCAGAGCAAGGGGTCAACGTTCCACCTGGAGTGCTATTTCGAGGCCTGTGGATACATTGTTTCTGTATGGAATAAAGACTCTTTTCGTAATTGCTGAACTGCCTGTCTTGTTTGGGAGGGGACGCATCGCTCGCGACAGGAGCAAGTTCTGCTGCTGATCTGCTCCGTGCAAAAAGCGAGCCTTGCATAGCTTGGGCAGGCATTGCCAATCTCTCTGAGGTTCAGTGAAGAAAATAGTCATGGTGCTGACTGGTTCATGCACGGCTCCGAACTCTCGTGTGTCTGTTTGCCAGCGAACTACCTTGCTTCCATGCCAACAAGCTGGAGCTGTCATTTTATCTTCTACGTGCCTTGTGCCTTGATAGCTTTTATTTTGGCACCTCTCACTTAGCCTCCCAGGGATAAGAAAAACAGCCAAGCTTGAAATGGCATTGGCCTGTTAAAGACCAGGTGCAATATATCACAAACACTGCAAGAGACATTCTCTGCATCACCGCAGTAGGCCTTCTCAAATCAATTTCTCAGGCTTCCCCCTTACTGAAATGGCTCTTACACACCAGCTCTTGTATGAACTCTCTTAAAAAAGCAGAACCACACTCCTACATTGTTACCTCCGTGCCACCGTGTCAAGGATGAAATGAAAAATTACAGTTTTTGTTGCTACTTTTGTCAGCACAGGCAGCACTGAAAAGTCGTGAAGTTCACGGAAGTAGAAAGTGCAACAAGACAAGAAATATGGGGTTCTATGGAATTGTGTCATACAGTGGGAGAGTTCCCTTCCCTCCTCTAGAACCTCGTGTGCCCTCCAGATCTTCCCCAGAAGGATGGTAGCCCCACCAGAGTAGACTTTTAGGTGGCACAAAAGGAAGCAGGGAACACGAAAAGATGGAGAATCTCCTATTGCATTGAAGAATTTCAGTGAGCACAGTGCTCGAGTTAACCCCTTGCATCTAAATCTAAAGTCAAGTTAGCGAAGTAGCGACACACTTTTCTTGTTCTTTCAATGAATGCAACCATCAGTCTAAAATTCACCAGGGGAAATGTAATGGAGCATGGGCCAACCTATGCACAGTAGACTCACCAGAATACAGGATGTCGATGTATGTTCTTCACAATAATTCCCATACCCTGGCATGATTCCATTTCAAAGAATCATCAAATAGTAGAGTTGGGAGGGACCAAGAGGTCCATCAGGTCCAACCCCCTGCTGTTGCAGATTCCCTCCAATATAGGGAAACGCTTGCTTTTAAAGTAGAGGGCTCCTAGCCTTTCTCAGTTCATTGAAACAGCTCATTTTCCCCTCAAAGGAGGTACAATTTCACTGGATCAGATCCAAGCTGAGTTGTGTTTAACCTGAGTCCAACTTATCGCAATGGGCCAATACTGTGTCTTCACAGTACAAAAATCTTTGGAATACCATTATTGTACACACAACTCGGGATGTGTGAAGAACCTGTTTTGGGAGTGGGCTCCCTGGACTCCAGTCTGCTTTGTCATTGCCATGAGGCCAAGTTCCTGGAGAGAACGGCCAGAGTTCTCACAGCGCTCACCAAGACCGAAGCCCTGTGCAAATGGTGCACAAACAGCGTCCTTTTTGCAGACCATGTGCAACAGCCTTTGCTAGTGCTGCAGGTGACATGGCCCATGATGCGGGAGAGCTGCCAGGTAGTTCTGTGAATGCCCAGGGCCAAATTCCACGGAGTTTTGTTGCAATCTCACACACAACATTCAGCCCACATTTAGGCTTGGTCATGGCTTTCATAGTTCTCGGCTTGTTTTTCATTTTTGTTTTAATAAGCACATTGATGTGTAGTTTGGCCCATCTGTGAGGCTTATTAAAGCTGTAATAATGGAATAAACCTGATGAAAGTTGCCTGCAGAAAGGAGTACAGAGCTCAAGGTAGACCATAAATACATCACTTCAAACATCAAAGAACTTAGCTAAAGGACTGATGTGGTATCTAACCCTGACATGCTGGAGGTGGTTGGGAGTCATTTGATAGATGTAGAAAGGATGCAACTTGCGAAGAAAAGTAATATTGCATTTATTAAAGTTTTGGTGGATGTCAAGAATCTGTAACTCACTATGACAGACATGGCGCAATCATATAATGATCTGTAGGGTTTGCATATGTAGCAAGCATATGGATCTGCGCTTTGTTCCTCCACCCCAGAAGGGAGACAAGATTAAATCTGACATCTCTGGCTGCATCCAACTTGTGACTGGCAATTGAACACAGCAGCAGCTGATGTTTGGTGTGTGCATAACCGGATGCAAAGAGCAAGAAGATTGCCTGGATTGCAGGCTCTAGTTATGAGGGACATTAGGGCAGGTGCTCCGTGTCAAAGCAAATCTTGTCTGCCTTATTTCCTCACATGGGCCTTTGTGAGGAAGTGCAGAACTTCGAAGAAGAGATAGTGAGAAACAGGAGCGGGGTCATTTGCACGGCGTCAGGATTCATAGGATGCCCCCACTCCCCGCGAAGGTGGCCAATGGCACGTTTCAGGAAGAAGCCACATCTTCAGTGGATGCTGCAAAACTGCACAAGCGCTCCCGTCGCAAGAGCAGAGCTGTGTCCACAGTGTAGTCCCGGTGCCCTGCTCAAGTCTCTTCCGTACCTGTGCAGCAGATTCCACCCATCCTGCCTCCCAGGCCAGCCCTGTCCTTCTGCTTCATGGGAGTGAGCTTTGCAGGAACCATGCAGGGGCTTCATGGTTATGACCCACCCACTCCCTGGGCTCCCTTGACGGCCCAAGGCTTGAGGCACAGTCTGGGAGCCTGAAATTAGATCTGCTGGGCCGCTGCCCCAGCACAGTGTCTCGCAATAGCAGACAGTACTGTTGATGACCTTGAAATCATTGGGCATCACTGGGACTGATGTAGGACTGCCCCGCTGGGATGGAGTTGGAAGCGCCTTTTAGCAGCCGTCGATAGGGAGGGGGTCCACCTATGTAAATATACGTGTGCAGAAAATGGCTCTGTTCCGTCCTTTGGTGGAATGTGTGGCAGCTGAGAATGGAGAAAGCAAGCATTTTCTGCCCACCCAACCCAGCCCAAGTATTTACTTGTTATTTGAGAAGGGCTTTTTTCACCCTCTGTGCGTTATTTTGTCCTAGGGATCAGGTAGAAAGGAAAAGGCTGGTAAGGAAGAACGTCTAGGGACTGATGGAACGAACTCACTAAAGGGGCCTTTCTCTAACTGGTGCCTCTCAGATGTGCTGGAAGAGTACCACACCTCCCATCATCCTGTTATGATAACAAAACAAAAGCTTTCCATAGCAGCTGGGAGGGAAGGCAGCCATCATTCTCTTCATCTGCAGCCTGGAGATTGCTCTGTAGAAAGTGAAGGAGGCCCCATTCCGTGGTTGCATTTGGGGCGGATTGCTCCCTTGGGGTTCAAGGAAGAGGGCAAAGCACCCAGTGTCAGGGCATGCACAGAAATTGCAGGGCCAGACACTTCCCCACGCAGGCTGTTCAGGCACAGGACAAGCCATCATCTCACAACGCATCTCAGTTTGAACCCTCATCTGTGGAATGGCCTCAGAATATCAGGGTGGCAACCTCACTGCATGCATTTAGGAGCCAGATTAAGACCTTGCATTCCAAGCAGGAATTCAATTCTTGGTATGTATAATGTCAAACGTTTAAACATTTTTAATTGTATTTTGGTATTTTTATAGCTGCATTTTTATTTGTTGTTTGATTGGGGATTTTATGATGGTAGCATTTCCTGATGGTATTTGCCAACTGGGCAATATATCAGTTCAGCTAGCAAAGAAACTATGGAAATACTAAAGTTAATTAGATAGTCACCAAGACTCAGTATACATATGGGTCCTATGGATCTGACAGATTCTGCCAACAAACCTCATGTCAAGTTTTGCTTGCATCACCAGTAAAAGTCACAATTAAGTGGCACTGCCAAAATAATTAAGAACACCTACATATAGCTTAAGCATAAAGGAAGGGACACCAAGGTATAGCTGTCCCCTTGATAACACTAAAGGCAGTCCAGTTGGTGGAGTAAAGAGAGCCCTAGTGGGATAACCCAAGAGCATCCGGCTGCTCCCTGGCCTACTGAAATGCCAGAGAGCAGATGGCAGAAAGGAATGAGAAACCCGCTTCCTGCAAGCCAGCACTGGCACAGCCCAATTATAAAGCTGTGAATTAGTGCCCAGAGAGAAGGGGAAAAATGATTTCACTGCATGCAACCCTTGTCTGAAACGACAAGTGATTCATAATGACATCAGACTTCTAACTATAAGAAATATTTGTATCTGTTAGTGCAATGTTTGCATTTATTGCATTTCTTTTTCTGGTTGCTCTTACTGCTGCAGTAGTAGTAATTACTAAAACGCAGAGGCATCACCCTGCTGACAAAAGTGCATATAGTCAAGGCTACGGTTTTCCCAGTTGCAGTGTATGGCTGTGAAAGCTGGACCATAAGGAAGGCTGAGCGCCGAAGAATTGAGGCCTTTGAATTGTGGTGCTGGAGGAGACTTCTGCAAGCCCCTTGGACTGCAAGGCGATCAAACCAGTCAGTCTTAGAGGAGATCAACCCTGACTGCTTTTTAGAAGGCCAGATACTGAAGATGAAACTCAAATACTTTGGCCACCTAATGAGAAGGAAGGACTCACTGGAGAAGAGCCTAATGCCTGAAACAATTGACAGCAAAAGAAGAAGGGGATGGCAGAGGATGAGGTGGCTGGATGGAGTCACTGAAGCAGTCGGCGTGAGCTTGAATGGACTCCGGGGGATGGTGTTCATGGGGTCGTGATGGCCTGGAGGAGTGTTGTCCATGGGGTCGCGATGGGTTGGGCAGGACTTCGCGATTAGCAACAAAGTGGTAATTATTTCTTTTCTCTCCTTTTCTGTTCTTTAATTAATTCTGACAATCACAGCATTTCTTCATCTAGCTGGAGTTGACATTCAGCAGCAGGGTTACATCTCAAAGAGCAAACTCTGCCAGAGGTACTGGTACTTTTTTGCTGAGGATCTTTGGACTGTCAGTCCAAAACTGAAATGCTAACATGCGTTTCAAACATGTTATGACTGCATGTCCTCCCCTATTATTATATGTGCTACTGAAAATCAGATTTCCAAGTAAAGTGTGTGTTTGTGTGTGCATGTGTGATGCAATCCACAAATTTTTGGTAACTATATTTAGGTGAGATTTCTTAAATTAGTAGGAATTAGCCTCTTGCATTCTGCATATACTTAGTTTAGATTTTCTTTAACAAAAATAACTAAAAATAAACAAAAACTTCCATAATATCATTACTGCTGCCCCGTCATCCAATGAATTCAAGGTTCTAAGAACCCATTTATATATGAATTTAAAACCTACTTGAGTGACCAGGAAACCTGGTGCTAGCCAGTAACTTATATGGTTTGAAGTGAGATTAGATAAATTCATGAAGAAGAAATCTCTCTGTGGCTATTTGTCAATTCCCCACTCCCCTAATTTAGCATGCCTGAAATGTGAGACTGAAGATGAAATAGACAAGTACTTTGACAAGAGTGGAATATGGCTTTGTTGTACTGGGTGTATGGAGGATGCTGCCAAGCAGAATTGTGATGGTGTTCATTTGTGATGTGTGTACACCATCACAACAGCATTCACACAAATTTCAAGATTCCTTCTCCGCAAAATTTACACAAATTACATTTTGTACAAATGGTAGAACCTGGAGAAAAATTCCTGAATTGTGAATAGCCCTAAAACAGCCCACTGCTCAGGCTGAAAGAGAAATGATGCAGAAACCCTTCAGATTGAAACAGAATGAAATTCTCTTCATTACACCCCCATTCCAGGAGGACCAGTCTACCAAGGGAGCTGTCCAGCAGAGAGTACAGTGAGAAAGATGTTACTTAACAAAAACTAGGTTCCAACTGAGCAGCCTGAAAGAGGATATTGACACTCAACTTCTTCCAGGCTTGCTAGTAAAGTCCCAACCCATGCCTCCATCTCACAAGCAAGGCTCAAAAATAACTTTCTGGCAGAGAAGCTTTGCATCTGCAGCTCTTGAGTTTTTGTATGGACTTCCTACTGCCTGAGCTTGTGGGGTGCAGGGGCTGAACCTGATGGGGCTGGTCCAGTGCTTACATTCCTTCAATGCCACAGTTTCCTTAAGTGCAGCACTGCTTCTGGTGGTGGTCTCAGAAAGTCTATTCACATCCATTGCTTTCCTCTGATTCTTGCAAGTACAAATTCCGCCCCCTCATCTGAGGTCCCCTCAGGTTCCAGGGCTTTCCTGGCAGGAAGGTGGTGAAATGATGGCAGCCTCCGTGCTCAAAGGGAGCACATGCTATGGACTCCCATTGCAGCAGCTACAGTAGATGACGATCCCCTTCAGGACCTGCTTGAGGCTTTTGGCTGCCCCTGATGTGAAGCAGGAAGTTGGGCTAGATTTGGTTCGATCCAGCTGGGCTCTTGTCTTTATGTGAAATGCCTGAGTGCAAACCATCTCTGAGGCAAATTCAACAAGAGTGGGATTTCCCAGATTGGCCAGCACATTTGGTCTCTCTCCCTCCCTGTTCCAGCACTCAGGGGAGGCAATGATACTGGAAGGACGGGGCTGTCCGAAGTGGCCCCACCAGCAAGCTCCAGATCCACAAAGAACACCCTCAAGAACAGAGGTGGCTACACATCTGGATGGAGGCTTGGAGCTGGAAGTGCAGAGCCATCAGGCAGCGCATCAAATATACATGCGCCCCACTTGTGAGGAGAAAGCAGGCTTTTGAATCTGGGTCCTAATGGCCAGCATCAGCACCTATAGATCTGGCCAGTCAGAGCTTAGCCCTTGCTGGACCTGGTCAACATGGACTATGCAAAGTCCACTTAGGCTTTGCATATTCTATGCTTCCTTCCTCTATTTGCATGACAGAACAACCCCCATGAGTGAATCTGCATGTGTAAGGTAAAGGTAAAGGTTTCCCCTGGACATTAAGTCCAGTCATGCCTGACTCCAGGGGGTGGTGCTCATCTCCGTTTTCTAGCCGAGGGAGCCAGCGTTTGTCCGCAGACAGTCTCCGTGGTCATGTGGCCGGCATGACTAAACACCGAAGTGCACGGAACGCTGTTACCTGCCCACCGAAGTGGTACCTATTCATCTACTTGCATTTGCATGCTTTCGAACTGCAAGGTTGGCAGGAGCTGGGACAGAGTACTGGAACTCACCCCATTGTACCGATTTGAACTGGTGACCTTTTGAACAACCAGCCCAGCAGCACAGTGGTTTAAACCACTGCGCCACCTGCATCCCGCTTTGCATGTGTAGATACAGTCATATACACACAAGGTATTGTGGCTGGTTGTGGGCGAAGCAGCCATGAGAGCTACAGCATGTCGTCTGAACTAGCTCATTATCTCCCTTGCTGTGTTCCATGCTAGAAAGCTCCCATGGGCATCTTGGACTTCCTTATTCTTGAATCCAAGGAGTACTTCTGGTAAGGCAGTTTTCCATTCACCTAACAGACCAGGCAGAAATACAACATACAGCGACTAGCACGTAGCTCACACAAGTACATCACGGGGGGGGGGGGGGGGAGTCCTTACAAGTGGTCTTATGTGACCTAACTCAAGGATAGGCAGAAAGTATATCTCCAGATGTTTGCAACTTCAACTCCCAGAAGCTATTATTAACATGATCCATGTTCAGGAATACTGTCAGTTGAAATTCAAACTGTTTAGCACAATCTATTGTGTTCCCACCCCTCAAATTAGATCACTTTGGCTATTTTTTAAAAGCTCCAGTTGTTTTAAAATCCCACTTATGTCTACTTCTGTTCTAAGTGCCATATGAACTCCACCCACCTGTTTAACCCACAAAAGGATCAAACAGTTAGAATGCATGTTTATCAATGGCAACCTTACATCTGCTGGAGGTGTTTCAAAGGTTGATGAGAATAACATTCTATGCTCACAGCATAATTTTATGCTTGTTTACTCTGAAGGAAGCCCAACTGCATTCAGTAGGGCTAATTCCCAGGTATCTGTGCTGAACCTTTATCTGAAAAGCTGGATGATTTTCTTGTCTTGTTTGTCATTAAAGTCTGAGACCTGGGTGCTTTAAATTGCTCTGCTAATTGCACAAGCAGAGTTTGGTTCCTTACAAAGAGGCTGCAATAATTTGTGAACAGCTGAGATTATCCCCTGGTGCATGAATATATTTCATTATAGGAGAATGGAAAGGAATTACACAGAATAAAGATGTTCTGTGAAGTTAGTTTCTTAGAATTCCTCCCCCTCATTCTGCACTCATACACAGCTTAACATGGTGTTAGCAATTCTGCTAGCCCTGCAGTAGGAATAATGGGCATTATTCCCTTCTGGTCCATCATTTGCAATGTACAATTAGCAAGAACAGTTTAAAACAGTGATCAAATCTGTTGTGTTTTAATGTGAGAAAAGGCACTGGAGAAAACACTGAACCACTGCAAGGAATTAGATGGGTTATTTTCTCATTTGAAGTTCTTCAGTTCTTGCAGAAGTGTAAATGGATCATGCCTTTCATGCCTTCTCTTCTAAATATCTGCTTAAGTAGTGCAAGAAAGATTCCTTTATGATCTTTTTTTTTTCATTTTTATTAAGATTTTAAACTAAAAACTAAAAAATATCAATCATCAAATACATCGGACGTACTGGGTCAGCCCCCTATAACATATCTTTTTAACATTCTGTAATCATATTCAAATTGATTTATAAACATTTAAAAACATCTTTAAATCTAAGCCGAGTCCCGTTTCTCCAGCCAATCATAAAAAAGGTCCCAAGTTTCATAGAAGTCAGTATCTTCTTTCTCCTTCAGTAATAGAGTCAATCTGTCCATTTGTGCACAGTCCAGAATCTTTTTTAAAATCAGTTCCTCTGTGGGTAGTTCCTCACTCTTCCAGTATTGAGCAAGCACAATCCTCGCTGCTGTGATTAAATGTAGCATCAAATACATTTCTTGTTTGCTAATATCTTCCAGTATAATGCCTAACAAGAAAATTTCAGGTTTAAAAGCTAAGGGTTTTTGTAGCATTTCCTCAAGCCATTTATGTATTTTAATCCAATACTTTTTCACATATTCACAGGTCCACCACATATGGTAAAAAGTACCCACATCATGTTTACATTTCCAACATCCATTTGACATATTTGGAAACATCTTAGCTAATCGACTTGGTGACAAATACCATCTATAAAACATTTTATATGAATTTTTTTATACAAAGTTGCTAAAGTTACCTTAATATTTCTCTCCCATAGCTTTTGCCACTTTTCTAATTCAATATTATATCCAAAATTTTGTGCCCATGTTATCATAGTTTCCTTAACCTGTTCCCCTTCCATTTTCCTGTCAAGTAAGAACTCATAAATTCTTCTAATCATTTTCTCATCTGTTTTTAGCATCACTTGATCAAAGGCTTTTAGGTCTTTAGAAAACCCCCATATGTTACAGTCTTTAGCATAACTTGATTGCATCTGCACCTTATACCACCAAGAGATATTGAGTCCCTGTTCTTGTATTTCTTGATCTGGTTTCAGGCCTCCATCCTTATCCAAAATATCATCATATCTTATGATCCCTTCAAAATTCAATACATTTGGATACACAAAAGCTTCCATAGGTGAAAGCCATTTTGGTAGTTTATTATACAATTTTGACTTTAACTTTTCCCACACTGACATTAATGATCTTCTAATAAAGTGACTTTAAAATGTCCCATGAGACTTCACCTTCTCGTACCACAAATAAGCATGCCAACCATTTGCAAATCATGACCTTCAAGATACAAAATTCTCTTATTTTGCAAGTTTATCCATTCTTTCAGCCAAGTTAAAATAGACGCTTGATAGTACAGCATCCAATCAGGAAGACCAAAACCCCCGTTCTTTTTGGTTTCCTGAAGCATTTTTAATTTAATCCTTGCTTTCTTTTTTCTCCAAATAAATCTCAAAATTTGAGAATTTAAATTCTCAAAATTTTTTTATCAATTTTTACGAGAATGATTTGGAACAAAAACAGAAATTTTGCTAGTATATTCATTTGAACCAGTGCCACTCTTCCCATCAAAGGCAAGTGTAAATTGGCCCATTTTTCCAGATCACCTTTAACATCCTTCAATAATTTATCATAATTGTCTTCTTTCAAAGTTGTGCATTTAGCTGTAAGATAGATTCCCAAGTATTTAACCTTTTGAACAATCTGCAAGTCCACTTGTTCTTGGAGTCTTTTTTTCTGATCTTGCGCCTTTATGATCTTTTTCTGGAGCAGGATCACACCCTTGTTTGAAGTGGGGAATTAGGGCAGTTGGCCCACACCTCACACATGGGGGGAGATCACATGGAGGCAGGTACAGCAGTATGAACAAGCAAGGTACACCCCGGCTGAGGGAAAAAAGGAAGGAAAAGAAGTGTAAATGCTGTTGGAGATACGGAACTTCTATTTGTGCATGCACTGTGCTTTTTAAGGTAGTACATACTTGTCTACCACCCGTTAAGTATAGTGTGACGCAGTGGTGGGCAGAATGTAGAGCCTCAGATGCCTGGAGCCACAACTCCCATAATTCCTGACCATTGGCCATGCTGTTGGGGTGCCTGGGAGTTGATGCGCAAACATCTGGAGATCTTAACTGCTGCCTGTCCATTGTGGTGAACGGTTTAATGTTCCTATGTATCTATGTGTACTCGGAAGCAGGTTCAACTGACTCTGGTGGGACTTATAGGCAAGGCTGCAATCCTCTTACCTGGGAGTAATGGTCAGGGGATGCTGTGCCTTTACTTCAGAGCAAACATGCGTAGGATTGCATTGCCTGTGATGTTTGGGGCACGAGTGATTCCATGCAATGCACTTGCAGCTTCTCTGGCAGCATGAAATTACTGTGAAGGCAGCTCAATTACTCATTATACTGAACTCCGGGGACTGTCAATTCCTTTCCATTATTTAGATGCTATACATATTACCTCAAGGCACAATCCTATGGATGTGCCTTGGGTCCTACAGACAGGAAAAAGGCCTACGATTCCCAGCACCCTGCAGTCAGTAGAACTGTCTATACATGCATAGGGCAGCATGCTTAATGAACTAATTTGCCAGCAAAACTCACAATATAAAAGAGAATAATTCACTCAAGCACTGTAATATGAGACATCAATTCCAATCATTTCCATAAAGGGATGCTTCAGCCCAATTAGGAGTTCTTGTTTGCCAGTAGGAACTATTCTTGATCTCTTATTTAATCTAACGAGCCATTCCGGCACTACAGAGAGAGCTCTTTTCCTCTGTGCTAGGAAACGAAATTTTTACAGTCGGGATTTATTACAGTCATGCTTCTTGATGAATCTCTTAAGCAAAATGGTCCCAGTCCAGCTAAAGTTGAGAGTAGCTGAGGCACAAGCTTATGCACGTTGGCCAAAAGAGCCCTGCAGCTTCCCCGAATGGCTGGCTGGGCCATGCTGGGAACTGCAGGACGTGCCTTTTCTGTATGAACGGAATTGCAGTATTGAGTCCTGGGCCTCACTGAACCCAATGGGGCAAAGTAGTCTCTCCTGCCATCCCTCATCTTTTGGTAATTTCCCAGCTTTCATGTGGCATTCCACCCATTCTAAAAGGTTGAGATGACCCTCCTAAGTCATAGTTAATGGCAGGAAAAACTTTATGTTGAAACAAATTGGTATTTTTCCCCCATCCATTCACCTTCTTCTGTACTCTCCACTGGGACATGGCCCCAGAAAGCTACTCTAGAAAGGAATTCTTCCTTCAGGATGACAGTTCTGCATCCTTGCTTTGGGCATGGTGTATCTGAGTGAATAGACAGCAGCCATTTCATAGTAATTGTTTGAACGGGGCTTGGAGTTGGTGCCATTAGAGATGTGTTTTGATTAGCTGGCTTGAGTGGTAGTAGCTTTGCTGGTTCTGTCCAGGGCTGTATCTTTCAGGCAGCAGATCTGCACATGGTGTTAGCCTCAATCACCTTTTCTTATTTCGCACACTGAGCACTTTACTCCAACTCACAGAAGGGCTGTGAGCAAAATTCTTAGTATGGAAAAAGTGACTGGAATTGAGATCTGCTTTCTTCATTCAGTAGGTTAGAAATGTCTTGGAGTGTTCTGGATACTTCTGTATGGAGGCAATGCTAAATGCAGGAATGTAAAACTCTGGGATGGAGCATTACGATGTAGAAAATCAATCCATTTGTTTGAGACGTTCCTTTCAAATTTCTCCTTACTCCAAAGTAGATTATTTCTGCTGCTGCTGCTTTGTCTTTTTTAAAGCTTTTTGGGTTTGAAGTTGCTCTTGTTCTTCTACAGATCATGTATTTTTTTGATTGAGTCATATTTTAACCTAGGATTGACAGGGAGACACTGTCTAGAGGACAACTCACTATTTGGGGCATGGAGGGTCCTTGATCATGCTCGCCCACAAGCAGCATTTGAACAGTAAACTTAGCAAGGCGTTCAGGTGACCAGAATGTCATCTTCTCCACCATGATGAGATGCATTATATTTCCATCAAACTGATAGTAATCGTTTCCAAATTCCCATCTATACATATGCAATAGTTTTTGCAAATATTATGCAAACCAACATCCTGTTTTATTTTGGTTTTTTAGTTATGCATTTCTTGTTTTTTGGTTATGCGTAAGTGGTATATATCTGCACACTTTTGGGAGGAGCTACTGAAATTCTCCCAAAGATGCATTTGGTGACGCCATGTCAATACAGGGCTAGGACAACAATCTATGGGGAGGAGAACTGCTCGGCCCTTTCTGTGCTTACTGACTCCCCTGTACAAAATGGCCTTCCCCAGCGGATGCCCCCCTGACTTGGCTCACTTCTGTTTGGATGGAAGCCGCTGAGATCAGAGGCTTCTTATAATCCTATGACCTACTGGGCTTTCACTGGCAAGACAGGAGGGGTGACAAAAACGGTTCTGTATCTCTGCCCCTCAAAAAACTTTTCTGACCTTGTCTTTGAACTGTTCTGGAAAGGTCATGCTGCTGGGAGTCTGTAGGGATTTTGGATCATCTTCTCACCTGGGGCATCCATCCTCCCCACACACCCGCCGCTGGCGCTGTTCTTTTCCCTCTTTCTCCATCTTCTTCATAAGATGCGGGAGAGGAGGTGCTGCAGAGCTTTCCACAACTGCTCGGAGACTGCAAAGGGTGGAAGAAGCCCTCCCCGCACTTGATCCACAGCAGATCTCAGCTTTTCGGGAAGAGGGCATCCGATGGCACACCAATGTCCTCTGGGGCTCACAGGGTCCTGCAAATGGAGCAAGGTCGGTTGACACAAGTATCTCAGTGCCTTCCTATGGCTGCGGATTCTCCTCTGCAAAACGCACTTAACATTTGCCTAGAGCTGCCCAGAATTCAGAGTGCTTCACATAACTTATCTAATTGTGATCCATACAACAGCTCTGCAAATTAAGTCGTCATTATTATCTTCCAGATGACAAGGTGGCAGGGAAGGCTGAGGAAGAGAAAAGGAAAGAGCAATGAGTTTGTGGCTAGAATCAAGGCTTCAGAGCACTGTCCCTTAGTCAGCCTCATGTGCTACTCCCGGCTCTCATATGCCAAATGTCCCTGTCGCCTACGCATTAGCAAAGCAAAAGCACATACTTTTTGGAGACGTTGCCCATCAACAGTTGCACCTGGATAGTTACAATTTACAACAAGCAAACAGAAAAGTGTAACGGCAGTCTAATGTTTATTTATAATAATACTCTTAAATCAGAGCAATTACTTCTAATTGTGTGTGTGTGTGTAAAATTAGCTCATGCAAATTTGTCCTCCTTTCTGGTGATATATGAGTGGATACCAAAGGAATGTTGCTGATTCAACTGGACAAATTAAGAAAGTTTGAATGGCTGTCTCCGAGAGCAATGAGACTGAAAAGCAGGTTGTAAATTGCTGCCCACTGCAAACCCAGTTCATTACTGATGCTGTTGTGCCTTTTGTGACAGGGGAAGATTTGAGCTGCCATTGCCCATTAGGCTTCTAAGGCTTCCAGGGCTGCGCTGCTTTATGATTGAAACCTTGAGGATAAGCACCGGACGTCTGCGACCTGCAAGCAAAATGGTGCCTCTGTGACAACCTGCTTCTAGTGGGCCACTGGATGCTTGCAAAAGGCAACCTCGCAGCCAAGCCTTTTATAGCCTCAAGGAGAGCCGAAATATTGGTTGTCCTTGTCCCGGCTGGAAGTAAATCAAGAAAATGAAGTGCTACTATGATTAAATCAGACATAGCACCATAGGACTGGGCTGCTGGGAGCTTCCTATTTTTGCATGCATTTCCTTTCAGTGTTGGTAACTTCTGGCATTGTGGCTAGCAATAATTTATCTTAGCAATAATGTTAATTCCCAAAAATCATATGTTGAACTCATGAACTGGTATATCTTGTGTTCTTTACACAAAGTTTCAGCAGCATAGGTCAGTTTTCTTTTCTCAAGTTTTGAAAATATACAGATTCTTTTTTAAAATTGGTTTTCTTAGAAATGCTTTCTGCACTGTACACTATCATTATGAAGTGGAATGAAAATATTTCACTAAATTGCTCGGACTTTAGCATTTAAAATAGCATTTATTTGTAAGCCGCCCCGAGGCTTCGGCGAATGGGGCGGCCTAGAAATTTTCTAAATAAATAAATTAATTAATATGATGCACATTAAAAATAATCATGCTTTTTCGCTGTTTATGAAAAAAAATCCTGTTGGTAAAGTCAAATGTAGCAGCTTGTCTACTGACTCATTTCCTTAATATTCTATTTATTTGTCTTCAACTTTTGCTTTGTTCTGCAGGAAATACTCCTTTTTACAGCTCAAGAGAAAGGAGCAAGATGTTTTTTCATTGGTATGTTTTCCTCAGGCATTCACACTGCTCACTTATTCATATGTTGCTGTTCACCTGAATAATGTTTGTCTCAAAGCATTGCATTCCAATTTCCCCCTCAGTTTCTGGCTAACAACATAAGCTTTTCAGTCACCAACTAAAGTACGACTATTTTCTCACCTGGTTTGAAAATGTAGCTGATAATTTGGTTGATAGTAGTCCTCTGCTGGGGGCTTTTCAATTAGCTGCAATTTTCTACTCTTCAACTTCTTTAAAAAGCATGCAATCTTCCCTCTCATTCTGCCTCCAAGATGGCTTTTCCGGATCCTCCTTTTCAAGATAACACCAGCAATAAGAAGCTAATCAAAGTGTGTGTAGAGACAGGGCTGGTGGAATGTTTCCATTAGCTGTGGCAGCGATTCCTTCCCTGTGGGGGTCTGATTCTCCCAAGCAACGGGTGCATCACACAAAGCCCAAATGAAGGCGAGACAGCCAGTGTCACAACCCCTGAATGGCAGGTTCTCAGCTGGGACCTTTTGAAGTTGGTCTTGCACTCTCAATATTTCTGTAAACATATCTATCTATCATCTGAGCCAAACACTGCCTTTACAGCAGCAGCAGATACTATCTATTTTATGTAATTTAATTTATGGGGTTTACACACTTCGTCATATTTACAAAGATTCCAGAGTGGTGAACAATAAAAGAAGGTAAAAGGTATTAAAATGCATAGTTAAAATCAGCTTATGCCAGTACAATGAAATTATACCAGTAAGCTAAAACATCCCCAAACATATGAAGAGTATTTCCCTCACCACTGAGCATATGAGAGTTGATACCAAGTACAGAGTTTTTTGAGGACAGAATGATTCATTGTGTTTTCTTTGGTAACAGAGCCTAACATCTGTGATGCAGATTTGAATGGCTCTGCTTTTTATATAGATTTATGTGAAGCAATGAAAGAGCAACCAGGCTCTAACTAAAATTGTGCATGGTATGTTTTTTTTCCAATGCGGAAAATAATAAGTGACAATTTGGATGCAGGTGGAAAATTTTCAATATCCCCCTTCTCCCAGTGTCATGTTCTTGATCTGACTGTTCTCTGGCTGCTTTTAGCTAAAGACTAAGTGGGGAGAGAGAGAGAGAGAGAGAGAGAGAGGAGAGGAATATTCTGCTCGTGGATTTTCCTGCATTATGTCTAGCTTGGCCCAAAGATCGAAGGGGCATGTGGGGGGTCTCCAGATGCTGTTGGACTACAACTCCCATTGTCCCTCACCTTTCGTTATGATGGCTAAGGCTGGAGGTATTTTAGTCCACCAGCATATGGAAGGACACACATTCCCTACTCGTGCCCTAAGACAACGGCCCTCTGCCCCTGCATTTCCCATAGCTATTGACTCTAAGGTGAGCAGCAAGCTCAGCCCCGCACCCGTGCCCAGACAAGCCTGCCTATGGACTGATGCTTGCCCATACTGCATGCATTCTATAGCTATGTATGCTGAAGGGCAGTGAAAGGAGCTTAGGAAGAACAGCAGTTTGCAAAACATCAGCATGTGCTGGAGATTCTTTGGCAAAACTAGGGATCAGTAGGGGTGCACTAACACTCTCGAAAGCTGCCTAGTCTCACCAGCTGCAATGGCCTGACAAAAGGCCATTCTGTTTCTTCATCAACATTTCTTGATGCAGGGATAATAAAACTGGTTCATGAAGAATCACACAATCTTGGCCACGGAAAGATGTCATTGGGATGCAGCGGCTGGATTAAACCCTTAAGCAAACATTCTGGTACCAGGTTCAGTTGCAATTCTGGGCAGCCTTGCAAAGCACTTCGGAACTATAAAGTCCTGATGACCACTCCCTTGATTGGTTTGAGTCTCAAGGTCCACAATGACTTTCTGAGCACTTAAGTGTATATAATATTTTTAAGCTAGCTGTTTGCGTGAACGTGTGAGTATCTGTGTGTGGGGAGGGGAGGGGAGGGGAGAAGAGATAGCTTTTCTGAATGGGCAATAAGCAAGTTGCAGGGCTTCTGGTAAAAATGTCACGAGCAAAGAACTTAAAAAGTTTTCCCTGCATATAATATATCCAGTCTAGATTCTTTCAGCCAGCTGAATGGCTGAAGATGACGGAGATGAATTCATACCTATCTATTATCACATGAAGAGAGAGTTTGCACACAGCTGCCAGACACACTGCTCCCAATCAACTGCCCGGGTGTAGCTGGTGATGTCGTCCAGAGCTGGGCAGCCAGGCATGTTGGAGGGGGACACAACAGGCCAGGAGCTGTTGTTGGGTTATTTGAGGTTTGTTCTGCCTTCCAGCAACTGATGCCACTCTTGGTTTGGATCACATGACAAGCTGTGACCGGGCAGAGGATTGGACAAGCGGTCGCCAGCATGCGCCATGCAAAGCAGGTCATCGCTGGGCCTGGAAGTCTAGAAATGAAAACCAGCTATTCTTTGTCTTCTAATGAGTTGGTGTTTCCATTTAATTTAGGGATGCTAAATTCTTACTTTGGATACTTGAACAAATACTTGTGAACAGGTTCAGGCTGTTTATCTTAAAACAACTTTCTTTTCAGGATTTTTCTAGATGTGCTAAGATTTAGCATATTAACTCATCCATAACTGAACTTGGGACAAACCATCCTGCTGAGATAATTGCAACAGGAAAATGGTGTTTCTTACACTTAAAAATTTGTTTTTAATTTCCAGAGAAGACACTTGAACAAGCTGACATTGGACCTATTGCCTATTGTCTGGTATGGAACCCATTTACCTGGGAATTAGCCCCAGTGTACTAATTGGGACTTACTTCCGAGTGAAGATGTATAGAATTATGCTATTAGTTGATTAACCTATTGTCTTTTAATTATAAAATTTATCTTTTGATTTAGCATATCATCTGAAAAAAACACCATATGTGCATTTTATTTATTTTATTTCTATACTGCCGAATAGCTGAAGCTCAGTGGGTGGTTTACAACAATTTGCAATACTGAAGTATAAAATACGTTATAATTTCACAGCTAAAGCTTCCACTTACACAATTAGAGGGAAAGTCTACCTTTTATAGATACTTTGTTCATTGTCTATTATAGCAGAAGAAAAATAGTCTCCTAATAGCTAAATAGGCGCATCCTTAACTCAGTGTCCCATAAATTAAAATGTGCTCTTATTGATTGTAATTGACTTATACTGAATAATCAATAGAAAACTTTGATGAAAACTGATGAAACCAATTTAAAAGCCCAACTTTAGTTTTATTTTACATTTTCCTGGACCATAGATAGGACTGATTTAATACTGAAAAGACCAACAGAATTTACTTTTGAGATAAATAATGTTCCAAAGTATGCCAACATAATTAACACACTCTGCCACACTTTATATAGCAAGCTACATCTATTGCACTGGCTGGAAATTTGGTCCTACATTTTCAAATACTGGCAGAGCTTCAGAAAAATCAATATACATGTTCATAAAAAATAACACTCCACTGAAGAGTCTAATAAAACATTCCCAACATCTCACAAAGGACTCAGTCAGAAAGATAATTGAAGTGCTATTACTATGGAATAATGATTGTTGACGGCTCTTGGAGACGGACAGAGAGCAATGAACCACTTGTTTATGGCCACCTTCTCATAAAACAATCCCACACAATTTATTAGAGGACTGTTATCAGGTATCATGATGCCTGCAAAAGATAGCGAGAAAAACCGGATAGAAAGCAGAGTCACAGCTTTGCCAACAGCCACGTAGACGGACCCTCTGCTCTCTCCCTGTGAACCACTCCTCTTGGATCCTGTGTTGTAAATGAGGCAGAAATTAGTCTCTGACCTCTAGTCATGGTGAAGAAAGTTCAACTTAGTCAGTGCCATCATCTAGCAGACCTGCGAACTATTTGATCAATATAGTAAGATCACATTGTTCTTTGCTAACATTTCTTGAAAGTTAATGATGTGGCATGAACTTATAAACACTTAAAGGCAATTCAGCTTTATTATTTTTAACATTATACCCACAAACAGGACCAAGCCTTCCCTGAGGCCAGCTAGAAGTTTCACCTCTGAGAAAGATGTGAAGCATCAAGTGCCTCGCACTACTAGTAGGGCCTATTTGAATTATTCTAAACACAGAGACACAGGATAACCTCAGATATTCATCACAATTCACCTAATACAATGAATGTGACTGTGTTATCTTTGCTTTTATTTATAGGAGAGGGGTCAGAAAACAGATTCACTCTATTTAAATCAAACAGTGAGTAATTTCTGTACGGTGGCATGAACAAGACTGAGAAAGGTCCATCCATCCTGAAACAGAACTATGATTCCTTTGGAATTAATGAGGGCTTCCCAGGGACTATGGGAAAACTAAAATGTTCCCATATGGATTTTTAATCTGCTAAATGGCCAATGTAGCGAAGGGAGAATTTGATTACTTCATAGAATCATATCATTTTAGCCTTCGCTCCATGAGGCATTAATTGCATGCTTGTGACCCTCATGCACAGAAGGTGGGGGGGTCATGACATCCTCCTCTTCCAGCACCTGTGCTTTCCAGCCATTTTGATGATGCTTTTAGAGTGAGGAAAGCCAGGTATTAAATTTTGAACTGGAACAAAAGCTTCATGAAAAGGCACAAGGTGGCCATAGCACAGCTATAGGACAGCACCACAGGGATGATGATGATGATGATGATGATGATGATGATGATGATGATGGACGAAGGAGGAGCACGCAGGAAGCCCCTTGCTGCCTCCCCACAGTAAGATAAGCCCTGAAGCACTGAAGAAGGGCTGCCTCTTTCATGGGGAAGTGAAGGTGTTTCTGCACAAGTTGTGTGAATAGAAATCACAGTCAGCACTTGGGTCAAAAGGACACACTGTTTAAGGATGAAGCTCACAGCAGTGCTTTTGCTTCTTTTCTTGGGTAGGCGAGGGTCCTGGTGGAAGTTGGGACCCAATAGGGCTGGGGGGAGCTTTAACCTTTCCTCCCCTATGCACAGTGCAGTCCCAGTTCTGATCAACTTTCTGCATGTGCACTTTATATTGCCAAGCAGCGATCCCTTAAGTACACACACACACACACACACACACACACACACACCCCAAAGTGCAGCACAAGAAGCGGCTTGGGCAGCTTCCCTGCTCTAGAGACAAGAGTCTGGAAAAGACCCGGGGGGAGTGTGCAGATTCCCCACAGCCATGGCTACAGTTACTTTCTCCCTGCAGCAGAGGTTGAGCTGGGCATGACCAGGGAGAGACGGGGAGGGGAAAAGCTATTCTGTTCACTTTGCTTTTCTCACCTGACTGGAGCTTTCATGGTTTTGCCGGAGCAGAAGATCCTGGAACAATAAGCAACAAACGGTCAAGGAGTTGGCCCGCCATACAAGGCACTGCTAAACCGCATGTTGTACATCAATGAGAATTGCTGGAAATTTGGTGGAAGCAGTGCAGGAAGCAGGGTTCGGGCGCGCGCGTGCGTGCGTGCGTGCGTGCGTGCGTGCGTGCACGCATGAGGGGGGACATTTAAGCTCCCAGCAGATCACAAGTGGCCTGCAGGCCACATATTTTATACCATTGCTCCAGAGAGAAAAGAAACCTGCACTTTTAATGTGCAAAAAGCAATGTTGACAGTCAGGTGTACTTGGGATCCCAACGTGCTGATTCCAGCAGTAGCCAACCACATGCCAGGCAGCAAATCCACAGGTGCTTCTCCCACATCTGGCATTCGACATATGACCTCCTCTGAACATGTTCTTTTTAGCTGTCAGGGAGAAGGGCCATTGATAAACCACACACTTTTCTGGATTTTAAAAAGTTATTATTGACAAAAATGGTCAAAAGTAAAGAAGGATGCTTGTTTTGCAGAGTTGGCATGCCCTGGATGCTCAGATCCACAGGAGCAAAGCTAAATCAAAGAGCCATACTCTGTGAGACAATTAGCAATTACATTTCACTGCCCTAGAAATTGAATGTTAGCAGAGATTGAGCCAAATGTTTAGGCTTCCTTCTTCAGTCCTGAAATGTTAAGGGCATAAGAAAACAACGTCATTGCAAAGTGCTCCGAGTCTTGCACTGACATGCATGCATCTGTCTCCTGGCATTTTCTAATCTAGATGGGTTGCCCTGGCGTAGTTGTGCAACTTTCTTATGTTCTGCAGAATAGATATGGAGGATGAAATGTGGCCTGGTGTGTATTGCAGCCGATCTCGGAGCCAGTTGATATTCTGATGCCCTAAGTAAGTGCTTGGAATTTTGCGAGCTTCATTTTCAGATGAGTCAGCAGGGAGTTGCCCAAGTCTTATGCAGTCATGCCCGTAAACGGGAGCATTGGTTCATCGCTGTCTCAGCCTACATGGGAGTGGCTTTTTACAAAAGTCTTCTTGACTTGGAACAGGGTGGGGATAATGTGTTTGCAAGTAAGCCAATTCTATCTATCTTCTCTTTAGAGGCCAGGGAAACTTGCAATAATGCCTAATAATATTTCTCTTTAATACTGAAGCACGGTCATTGCATTTGATCCACATGAAATTGTCTCTTCAACAGACCTAATTAATTCTCAGTTGTGTAACACAGTGAAGGAGAGTGACAGTAGATTACATGTCTGAAACTGAAGGAGCCTTCTATATATCTTATGTAAGTTTCTCCAGGTCATGTGAGAACTCATGTGGAATATCTATAAATCTGTCTATCTATCTAGCTAAACCTCAGTGCAAATCAGTGTTAAATGTTTGCATGGTGAATAACCATTTTTTCCCCACAATATTCTTGGAATTCAGCTCAACTTTCATTTCAGCTAAATATTTACATAAAGAACTGTAGAATGTCAACTGTACACAGTAGATGAATGTAAAACGGACTCTTGGATGATGATAATGTGGGACTGTGGCTATACCCATGAAAGCTTTAATTCATGCACAGTGGAACTGACAGTGGATTCAGAACAGGCAGGTTCTTTATATAGACAACTGCTCATGACATTTCTGGAACAAACCAAAATGAGATGTGCAATGGGCCACTAAATAAGACGGATGTTTGCATCTGCCTGTGAACAGCTCATAACCTTAACAGGGAAAAGGACGTCACTCAGGGCATGCCACATACTTTGCATGCAGAGCTCCCATTCACACCTCTAGCATATCCAGGCCCACTTGATACAATTCCTGCTGAGAGCTGTTGTGCGTCAGCGCCAACAATAGCCAGGTGACCCAGGGATCTGACTTGGTAGAAGGTTGCTTCCTATGTACCTTTGATTCTGGTTCAGAGGCAGATGGCTACTAAATACCAAATGCTGGGAAGGGAGCCGCCATGGAGAAGTTGTCCTCTTGCTTTCATAGGTCTTTGTGGGCCACCTAAAAACATGTTTGGCTACTATGTGCAACAGCGTATTGGACTTCTTGGCCCTTTGGTCTGACCCAGAAGAACCATTCTTTTGTTCTTAGCCTTCACATAGAAAGGCCACCCTTAGAATGGTCAGCTTCACATGTCACAAAGTCCTTTTCTAACATCTGAATGAGCCTTAGGAACAGGAAAGTATGCATGCAAAACTGAACCTGAAGTTGCAGTGAGGCGTCAAGAGGGTTAAATTCCTTCAGAATGCTTGGAGATTACTCAAAACTACAATGATAGAGGCACAGATATTTCTGCATACCATAAGGTAGAAAAGGTAGCATGAAGTCCAGGAGGTCACCAACATTGTTAACAAGGGAGCTGATGGACACAAAAAACTATCTTCTGCCAAATACTCTTTTTACTCAAATAGACATAGGTCGTGATCTAGAATTGATATGGTTTGGATAACTCCAGACTTAGTACCAGATCTGATAGAAGCTGAAATAGAGGCAAATGTCTGGGCAGATCACAACCCAGTATTCTTATCACTAAAAGGAACTGTAAGAGGCCCAGATGGAGCCTAGATAAAGCATTGTTAAAAGATAAAAAAAAATCACAGAAAAGATGAATAAGGAAATGCAAGTATTTTTTCAAATAAATAAACCAGAAGAAACTTCTTTACAGAATGTCTGGGATACAGCCAAAGTCTATGTTACAGGAGTGATAATAACATACTCAGCACAAATAAATAAAAAGAAAAAACAAGAGCGAGCTCTGATAGTAGAGGAATTGATGAAATTGGAACAAATGCTGCAGGAGGACCCATCAAAACAAAGTCTTAAGTCTCAGCTGGATATTTTAAAGCATAAGTTAAACCTTTTGGATACAAATGAGCTTACTAAACAAATGAAATTGACCAAACAGAATTTCTTCGAAAATGCTAATAAACCAGGGAGATGGTTAGCACATAAAGTTAAGAAAGAAAAAGAGAAGAGATTGATCGTGAAATTGAAAGACAGAGAAGGACAGCTATATTCACAGGGTGCACAAATCAAGAAAATAGTGGAACACTTTTTTTACAAAGCTTTATCAGAAGGAGGAGATTTCAATCGAGAAAGTTAAAGAATATATTCAAAAGGGAAAGTTATCAAAACTACCAGAGAAATATCAAAAATTATTAAACCAAGAAGTCATGATCATGGAAGTAATAGAAGCAATCAAGCAACAAAAGAATGGCAAAACTCCTGGTCCGGATGGACTACCAGCCGAGTTTTACAAATCTTTCGAAGCAATTTTTGCTACATTCTTAAAAGACATATGTAATGAAGCATTGTTAAATGCTAAGATACCGACTACTTGGACCGAGGCAAATATCGCATTAATACCGAAAGAAGATATGGATGTAGCACAGATTCAAAATTACCAGCCTATATCACTATTAAATGTGGATTACAAAATTTTTGCTTCCATACTCACAGAAAGATTAAAGAAGTTATTAATAGACTTTATCCATCCAGACCAGAATGGCTTTTTGCCAAACAGACAAATGAAGAATAACCTGAGAACTATCTTGGATATTTTAGAATATTATGAGATACATACCGAAAAACCAATGGCCTTATTGTTTTTAGATGCCCAAAAAGCCTTTGATAATGTTAATTGGCAGTTTATGAAACAACAGATGATTCAAATGGAGTTTGGTGAAAGATTTATGAATGTGATATCAAGTATTTATCAAAAGCAATCAGCCAGGATCTTAATTAATGGAGAACTTTCAAACCCTATAGGGATTCAAAAGGGCACAAGACAAGGATGTCCTCTGTCACCCCTCTTGTTCATTATGACTTTAGAGGTACTGAATAGATGTGTTAGGGATGACGACGGCATCAAAGGAACTAGAATTAGGGATGAAAGTTATAAATTGCAAGCATTTGCGGATGATCTGGTTTTTATAACGGAGGAACCTTTTTCAACAATGCCCAAACTTCTACAACAGATTGAAGAATATGGTGAAGTTACGGAAATGAAAATAAATAGAGAAAAAATGAAATTGCTAGTTAAAAACCTTACGCGAGAACAAAAAGAAAGACTCCAGGAACAAGTAGACTTGCAGATTGTTAAAAAGGTTAAATACTTGGGAATCTATCTTACAGCTAAAAGTACTACCTTGAAAGAAGAAAATTATGATAAATTATTGAAGGATATTAAAGGCTTTTTGGAAAAATGGGCCAATTTACAATTATCTTTGATGGGAAGAATAGCTTTTGTCAAAATGAATATATTACCTAAAGTTTTGTTTTTGTTTCAAATGATTCCCATAAAAATTGATAAAAAATTCTTTGATGACTTAAACTTTCATATCTCAAGGTTTATCTGGAGGAAAAAAAACCAAGGATTAAATTAAAAATGCTTCAGGAAGCTAAAAGAAATGGAGGTTTTGGTCTTCTTGATTGGATGTTGTATTATCAAGCGTCCGTTTTAACTTGGTTAAAAGAATGGGTAACGTTGCGAAATAAGAGAATTTTGTATCTTGAAGGTCATGACTTGCAGATGGGATGGCGTGTTTATATGTGGTATGAAAAAGCTAAGTCACATGGGTCCTTCCTGAGTCATTTTATTAGAAGATCTTTAATGTCAGTGTGGGAAAAACTAAAGCTAAAACTGTATAATAAGTTACCAAGATGGCTTTCACCTGTCGAAGCTTTTGTATATCCAAATGTATTGAACTTTGAAAAGATCATAAGATATGGCGATATCCTGGATAAGGATGGTGGCCTGAAACTGGAGCAAGAAATACAAGAACAGGGACTTAATATTTCCTGGTGGTATAAGGTGCAGATGCAATCAAGATATGCTAAGGATTGTAAAACATGGGGGTTCTATAGAGACCTAACAGAATTTGATCAAGTGATGCTTAAAACAGATGAGAAAATTATTAAAAGACTATATGACTTCACAGGAAAATGGAAGAACAGGTTAAGGAAACTATGATAATATGGGCACAAAACTTTGGATTTAATGTTGAACTAGAAAAGTGGCAAAAACTATGGGAAAGAAACATTAGAGTAACTTTAGCAACTTTGTATAAAGAAAACTTATATAAAATGTTCTATAGATGGTATTTGTCACCAAGTCAACTAACTAAGATGTTTCCAAATATGTCAAATAGATGTTGGAAATGTAAACATAAAGTGGGTACTTTTTATCATATGTGGTGGACTTGTGACAATGCAAAAAAAGTACTGGATTAAAATACATGGATGGAGGAAATATTACAAAAACCCTTTGCTTTTAAACCCGAAGTTTTCTTGTTAGGCATCATACCGGAAGACGTTAACAGACAGGAAATCTATTTGATGTTGCATCTAATTACAGCGGCGAGGATTGCATTTGCCCAATATTGGAAAAGTGAGGCGCTGCCCACCGATGGATTGATTCTAAGAAAGATCTTGGACTGTGCAGAAATGGATAGACTGACTTTATCGTTGAAGGAGAAAGAGGATACTGATTTCTATCAAACTTGGGACTCTTTTTATAAATGGTTGGAGAAACGGGACTTGGCATAAATTTAGAGATGTTTTTCAAACTATGATAAACTAACTGGAATTTGATATTAGAATGTTAAAAAATATGTAGTAGGAGTTTGACCCAGTGAATCCAATGTTAATGTGTGTGATGTTTGATGTTTTTTTCTTAGTTTAAAAATTTTAATAATATATATATATATATATAAAAACAAGGGAGCTGATGGAGAGGAGACTTCTTTCAAGAAATGGTAATCTTGCCCACGGAAAACAAGAGAGAGCACAAACTTGTGCAAGGAGGATGCAAGCAGACAAAAAGAGATGCAAAGAAGCATTTTGAGGAGCATATAATCAACAACATCAAGACCAATAATAAAGAATTATTTAAATACACCAGAAGAAGGAAACCAGCAAGAGAGACAGTTGGACCACTGATGATAATGGAATTAAAGGAGTATTAAAAGAGACTTCAGAGAAGCTGAATGTATTCTTTTCATCAGTCTTCAGACAGATGAAATAGATACAGAACAGATACTTATTCTTGAACTTATGTATTCAATAAGGATATTCAATGGAGGAATTAAAGCAAATATTACTGGTGAGAGAGAATTGCATTCTCAACTGAAAGTTGACAAACTGAAAGTTAATAGGTTGCCAGGCCCAGATGGCATCCATTCTAGAGTTTTTAAAGAGCTCAAATATGAAATCGCTCACATTCTTGCAAATATATTCAGTATGTTTGTAAGTTCATTCTATGTACCATTGGAGAATGGCCAATGTAACACCAATTTTTAAAATGAGATATAGGAAGTATCTGGTAAATTATAGGCTGGTTAGATTACTGTCTATTCTGGGTAAAATGGTTGATTTCTGGTTATTAAAAATAGAATCAGTATATGTACACATACATAAGTTCTGCTGAAAAACAAATCAAAATGGCTTAAGTTTTGAGAGCCAGTGTGGTGTAGTGAGAGCCAGTGTGGTGTAGTGGTGAAGAGCGTGGGACTGGGACTCAGACGATCTGGGTTCTTGTCACCACTCGGCCATGGGACCAACTGGGTGACTTTGGGCCAGTCACAGACTCTCAGCCCAACCTACCTCACAGGGCTGTTGTTGTGGGGATAAGATGGATGATGTAAGCTGCCTTGAGCCCTTTGTAGGAAAAAGGCAGGATATAAATAATAATAAAAAAAGTTCTGTCTTGCTCATATTAATCTACCACAATGAGCATGTAACATGCACTTAATGAGTCTAAATCATCTTTAATCTTTGATCACTTATGGATATAATTGATGGCTGAGCAGGGGACAGGCATGACGGATTGTGTTGCTGCAGTATAGGAAACCAAAAAGTTTCTCTCTCATTAATGTGTGTGTGTGTGTATATATGTTGTCTTTTGTTTCTTTAAAAACAAAGATGTGGGAACTTTGGGAGTGGTTTGAAATGTATTTCACTAATGATTTGTGTTTACAGTTGTTTAGAAGTAGATTTTTTTGTAGAATGACATGCTTTTTATATGTGCAGGAAAGACAATATGCCTACATATTCTCATATTCAGTGTGACTTTTTGGAATTTCAAAGGATTGTAAAATTCAAAAGAAAAGAAGAAAGTGCTCTCCAAGCTAAAGGAATACAATAATGATGTGGATCTTTTTCTTTTCTTTCCACAAAAACTCTCTTGATGGTGGCAGATCCATCCTAGTGAGATGCAGTTGAGGAGGACTTTGTAATGGATATTTCAACATGGCTCAAGTGGGTAGTGATTTTAAACCATAAATTACTTTTGTTTTCAGTTCAGCATAGTATTATTGATCATGATGTTTGACTTTTGAGTTTGGTAAGAAAATATAATGAGAAAGTAATTGCTTTGGGCAATGTGTAAGAGCCTAATAATGAATCTCCAATTATGTTCCATGAATGTTCTAGTAAACAGGTTAATATTGAATATGATGATTTGATTGTGGGGCTGGGTGCAGGAGTATAATGAGCTATTCGATCCTGTACTGGACAGGAATACTGCAGCTCCTCAGAGACAATGATGAGATCCATAATTCAGGTCTATGAAGCTGGATTGGGCTTGGTTGACTTTTGGACCATTACGCATCAGGATGAGAGAGATTATACCTTTATTTCCTTTGTCCACAATAATGACTTTTAGTTAGACTATTTTTCTTTCTGCATCCCTGTTGTACCACATTAGAAACTGCAAGATTGAAACACTGGAAACATCTGATCATGTTCCAGTTTGTTTACAGTGTCAGTTTACAAATTTGCTAAAACCTTTGCTCTCTGGTGTGCCAGTGTTTAGTAATTATGAGCTTTTAAAAAACCAGACTTCTGCTGAGTTATATTAGTTTGTTGAGTTAATTTTGAAATTAATGAGGTTATGGTAATCACATGCTCCATGGAGTGGGAGGCCGGCAAAACCTTTACACAGAGAAAAGTTATTGCCTATGCTTCTTCTATTTTTTTAAAGGGTGGTGCATGGCTTAAAAGAAAAATCTTACATGTCAGTTTGCCATTTTTCTGACCTGCACAACTTTTATCAGGGAGTGCAGCACGCCAAACATGAGCTGAACAACATTCTTTCACAGCAAGCAGAATTTGTTTTAAGCAGTTAAGAAAGGCATCTTTGAGAAATGGTGAACATCCTAGTAAGATTTTGGCACATTATTTATTTATTTAGAAAATTTCTATGCCGCCCCATTCGCCGAAGCCTCGGGGCGGCTCACAACATAAATAATTTCAATTAAAATAATATACATTAACAGAATAAAATAAGTCGCCCTGGCCAAAGAATAAAATAAATAAATACTATTAACAGTTAAAATGACATTTGAATAAAAAGGTCTTCGCCTGGCGCTGAAAAACAAATAATAACGGCGCCAGGTGGACCTCTCTGGGGAGCGCATTCCATACATCAGCTATCTATATCTATAAATCTAGATATAGATATAGATGATACAGATACAGATAATCAGCAGTCTCTTTTAGTGCCTTTGTGAATTGAAAAAATCATAAAAACAATGGCTAATAGGAAACCTGGGAAATCACTGAAGCGAGATGGATTTCCAACTGAGTGGTACAAAACATTTTCACCTTTTTAGCTCCAAAGCGTCATAACACGTATAATTTTATTTTTTGATCAGGATTTCTTTCATCAGCACTCAATGAACCACATATTACAGTGATGCCTAAGCTTGATAAGGACCACACATACTATGCTAATTATTGGCCTATTTTGCTAATTAATGTTGACATAAAAATGTTAACTGTAATTTTGCCCAATAGATGGCAAAGAGTTATTACAATTAGTCCAACCAGACCCAGGTGAGAGTCATTAAAAATAAGTGGACAGATAATCTTAGATTGACCTGATAATACCCAACATGGACAGAACAAATACAGCTGCCACTGTTTCTGTTGACTGCAGAGAAGGCCTTTGACAAAATTTATTGGAAATAATGTTTTAGCTGTGCTGAGATATTTTGATTTTCCTTTAAAATTTCTGTAAGGGAGCCAAATTAAACCCCAAGAATCACTGATTTGTCTGATGTCTTTTTACTAAGGAAAAGGTACAGACAAGAATAGCTACTTTCTGCCCTGATATTTAATCTATGTTTGGAACCCCTGACTTGAGCTATTTGACAGAACATTAATATTCATGTATCTATGCATAACTAATTGGAGTGTAAATGTATTAAGTTGACAACATTTTATTCTTTGTTTTGAAACTTCTGCTGATGCTCCAGCTTTGATGTGGATGATTAATACCTTAGGTTATTTGCCTGACTATTCAGTTAACTGAATTGACTATTCAATCTTTGAACTTATTATTTATTTATTTAAAATTTTTCTATACCGTTCTTTACTAAATAGTATCAGGATGGTTTTACAATAAAGCAAAGTAAAGTATAGCATCATTTCTATACAGTAAAACCCCAATTAAAATAGCAAGTTAAACCTTAAAATACTGGGAAACTAAAAAGGTTTTAGTGTGGCACTGAAAAGAACAAAGTGTTGGTGCCAGATGAACCTGTCTGGGGAGCATATTCTATAACCTTGAACTTAGGTCAATTGGAAATACTATATCCTATAATATATTATGTAATTGGCTTTCATCAATTTCATCAACTATTTGGAAATACTCATAATTAGAGATATATCTCACATGATTAAGCTAAATTTGATCAAACTAACCAATGAAATCTTATTAGTAGGTGGGCATCTTTCAAGCTGAGCTTATTGAGCATACAGTCAAGATGAATGTAATATATCAAATTGCTTGTGTTTTACATTATATTCCTCTATGCATACATGGCAAGTATTGTCAGTCCTTAATGCTTTATTTCATACATTCTTATGGGTTCTATTACATCACATATGTCTCTGAAAATAAGACAACATCTGATTGAAGAAGGTGATTTGATTCCTTAATCTGGCTTTATAACATCAGTCCAATAAGTAGTCCTGTATTGCATTCCCACTAAAAGCAGTCCATGGGTTGTGTGCGGCTTGTTAGTCATGCAACAACCTCCCCTCACCAGGTTCATACCATACAAGAAGTCAAGGTGCCCTGTTTCCCTTGCAGTCTGGAGCCCTAGTGGGTGAATTAATCCGTGGTGGCTTATGATGTTGTGTGAACCAGCCCACTGTGACAGGTTAAGGCTCTCTGGGGCCTCAGCCACACCATCCTATCACCAACTAGCCGATCCTTTTAGACAGCTTGTCACCTTCTGCATGTGATATGTGTACAGTAGAGCCAGGACGGTTTTTCCTAGGCACCCTGAAGCCTTTCTACTCTGACGCCACTTTTTGCAAGCTATATAAACATATGCTTGTAACTCACGATCGATGCAGAGATGCCCAGTGGTGTGGCTGAGTCAGGCTTCACAGGAACACAATGCTAGCAATTTTTTAATAGCAGGGGCATTGCTGTCATCACTGCCTCATAATCCTATTCCTCCTGTTCTTTAGCTGTAATCCTCCCAGGGAAAAATGATGTTCCCAGAAACAATATGACAAGGTTCTGGAGTGGGTTAGAAGCTCTTTCAATGTTATGTCTCAGCAAGCAAACAACAACAAGCAAGAACAGAAACAACACTCTTCCTGAAACAGAAACAATAATCAAAACAAAAGCAAAAAAGGCTTATAAAGTGCAAATGAAGCTTTGCACTTAATAAATGAAGCCTTATTAACCTGAAATAAAGCAAATGAACTCCAAATTTGGACTCCAATTTGTACCAGCTTGGGAAACAAACAAAAACATTGTAATGACTGGCTCCTTTTCTTTAGTTTCTCCCCTTTTGAAATGCTGCCCTATGAGGCGAGATTGGGCATGTTCAGCCTTGAGAAAAGAAGACTGGGGATGTGGGTGGGCATGATATCCCTCTATAAGTACCTCAAAGGCTGTCAGAAAGAGGAAGGTCAAGATCTCTTCTTGCTGATGGCAGAGTGCAGGACACGGAATAATCAATTCACATTGTGACAACCCAGATTCAGGCTGGATATCAGGAAAAGCTTCCTCACTGTCAGAGCAATACGACAGTGGAACCAGCTGCCTGGAGAGGTGATGGTGGCCTCTGGAGACATTCATGAGGCATCTGGACAGCCATCCGAGTGGGATGGTGTAACTTGGTGTCCTGCAACAGCAGGGGGTTGGACCTTCATGGCCTTCTTGGCCCCTTCCGATTCTACTATTCCATGATCCTATGATCTTATAGGACAGTGACTGGTAAACTGCATTGCACATGCTGGGAACATGCCAGAGGCTTTGCAGTACCACTCTTGGCTGCCCAATTTATTATGTAATACTAACCTGACTAGGGTGTCTTGTTGAGGGTGATTACAAGCCCTCCAGAATCCTACAATAACCCATGGGTTCAGGATGGCTTGTTACCCACAGCAGAAAGCCACCATGGCTGGGCTCATATGACATGACAAATAAATTGGTTGTATAATTGCAACCAATTTGCAATTATACAAATCTCAGCATATGACTGCTTTGGAAAGAGTAGTTAACAAGCCACTCTGGCTTAACAGCCTGCCGATTGCGCAAAGAGACTTAATGGATCCACTTGAAGTATAACAAAATATGGATCCAAATGTGGATCCATTCGGACACACATTGTTGTTCAAATCATTAGCATGGAGGACCCAACTGTTTGCCTCGTGAAGTCATGAAGTTGCCACCTGGCTTTGTGCCACATACCCTCGTCTCATGAGCTTCTTGTTGTGAAGATATCAGCACATACATAGCCATTCCTGACTCTGCAGGATAGGTAGAGAAGACATTGAATCAGGTAATAGCAGCTAATTTAACATTTTATTTTGATAAACTACTTTAGGGACATCTATTGCAACTGAGTAATAAAATGGATTCCTGATGCAATTAAGTTAAGCTCGTAGACACACACCCTTTGTGAAATATCTATACTTATTCATGCAGCTTTAATAATTGATTGCCAATTCTAAGAGGAGGAAATGAAAACCTGTTCCAACCACCTCAAGTAATTTCTCCCATTTATTTGCATTACAATTTGTCTTGCGAATGTCCCATTAAGCATGGCAATCAAAATTGGTAATCTGAGGAGTCATTCTGGTAAATCCATCCTTTTCATGCTGAACTTTGAAAGAACCTGTTTCTCAAATGTTGCTACTCCTGTAACCCAGCAAACCAATTGCAGCTCATTTGCTAAATACTGTGGCCTGTCCGAGGCTGAAGATGCTCGCACATTTTGCAGAGTTAAGGAAGTGTGTTAGATGGTCAAAACAAGCCACCAGCAGTTCATTAAGCCAGTCACTTTTTCCCTAACTACTCACATGGATGCCACATGAATCCAGGGTGCCTGGCTTTCTTGAAGCGTAATAACCCACGGCCTATTGTGGGGTGTTTTGAGGGTCGCTTATCATTCAAACAAGCCATTCCATCTGGGTTCAGATGACATGGCAAGTTGTGTCTGGATAACTGAGGAAGAGCTGCTAAGGCACATCTCTGGACACAGCATTAACAGTTTAATCAACTGAAGCCAGGCTATCTCTGTCCAGGTAGGGGTGCCTCTGGGCCCCCAACTGAAGCTGGTAGAAGGTACTCCAAGCCACCAATGCCACCTGAGCCCCAATTGACAAAGATGGATCAAGGAGCTGATTCCAAGAGGTTGCTCTCCAGATGCCTCCTCTGTGGAACCAGCAAACCAACATAACTGAAGAGTGCCAGTCTGAAGAAGGTTGATCGAAGCTTCCTGCCAACATACAACCGAAAATGTGCTGTCCCAGATTCTACCATTGCTAAATAAACAAGTCTATAAAGCTCACGTTGAACTCTGTCAGGATTTTGCAGTCATCACCGTTTTCATCATGTAGGTCTCCCTTTCACTCCTTCTGATGCATAACTAATGAGCTGAAAAACCATCAGTGGACAGAGTAAAATTCAAAGGAGTGTTCATGAAGTGTTCATGAACCTTTGAGTCACCAAGCTATCAACAAACTCCATCTTAGTGATAAAATTTTAAAATTTATTGCGCTAAAGTGTTACAAGATATCATTGACTGTATTTTTCAAAGATTTCCTTTAAAAATGGTACAAAAATACTGTTAAATATCACAGAATACTTTTTGATGGCAAAAGTCTAATAAGGGTTTGTCGGTAAATTCACAAAGTACATAGTAATAGTTTTATGGCTCACTAAACATAAGACTGTAACAAATCAGTATGAAAATGTGCATAATAAAATGTAATTGTCTAATAAAAGCTTCCTTTCACCCACTTCAGATGTGGAAAAACCCAGTAAAAGTACAATACTATAAATGTCTACTCAGAAGAAAGTCATATTGCGCTCAACTGGGGAGTATTTCTTGAAAATAGTGCATAGAACAGCAGCCTAAATTTCATTCTTTTTGTTGTTCATTTTTAATGCATCAATAATGTAATAGTCAATTTTATGGAAGAATACCCTGAATGGATGTAATTTCTCCTGAGGCTATTTATTATGCATTCCACAGTCAGTAAGAGCATTTTATCATTCCTTCCTAAGTGATGTCTATGGAATGTTTAAAGAAAACACAAGATCTCTGTTCTTTTTAATAGACCTGCGATAGTTTATATATATTAACATTGTTGTTTTGAATCCCACTGGTATAATAAACAGAAATATGATCAATTTCAGTTCAGAAATCCTCACAAATCAGGAGCAGGATTTGCATGTACCACAAACAAGGTGCAGAAGGGTAAATAATGCATAGATTGCCCATGTTGGATTGCATTGTTTTAAATAAAAGCGTGTACTGTAAGTCCACTTGTCCAACTAGCTTCAGTGCATGCCTGGTGATTGGTTCTATTTACTCAGTGATTAGGTTCGGACAATGTAACAACTGTGGCTTGTTCAACTGTGATGAATGGCTTATGAATCATATGGCTTGTTGGGCACAAACAATCCATCATTTATACACCCACTGTTGTTAGTTTTGTGGACTGACATTCAGTATTCTTATCTTAGGTGGATTCGGACAACACAATAACATTTAGTTCCACCACCACCACCTATTGTGCAATGATAATCCACACTCACCCTTTGAGTGTGCATTCTGTGCCTGAACCCTGTCAAAGCCTGGGCATAGGAGCTGTAACCCTAGCCCCGGGGCGCAGCACATGGCATACCATGCAGCAGGTCCCAGCTTCCATTCCTGCATCTCTGAGTAGATGGAAAGGCTACTCTCTGAAATCCTGGAGAGCCCCAGCTGGTTGGCACAGATAATAGTGAATGAACTGAACCTAAGATGGTTTCAGGTATTCCCACCACTCTCCTGAGCCTAGAACGAACATAGAACAGAACATAGGATCTTTTAAAGAACAAATGACCAGTTGATGCCCTTTTGTCTGTTTTAGTTCGCTGTTCAAGGTTTGAACACACATTGAAAACTGCAGATTAATAATGTGGCGTTATCTATGCTTATCCTACCGCAAACACAATATAAAGTTTAGGGGAAAGGAAGAGCAGCTACTGGCACTTGATTTGTTTTACTAGTTTTAAGAAACCAGAGGTTATTTCTGCACAAAGATTGAAAGAAGTCTGATGTCTTAGTGGATCCCTGGTATCTCTTAAGTCCGACATAGAACAGATTTTTTAACTCCAACAGCTTCATCCAGGAAAGAAAGACTAAGAATTTAAAACACTTCTCTGCATACTGCCTTTTCTTATGCGTATCTTCAGAACTAACCCAAGCACTTTTACATCTGAGTTTTAAAAAATCTAATAATATCCTTCTCTCAATAAAGCAGTCATCCCAACGAAGGAATTCTAACACAGTCTTAGTCTTTTAAAAGTATGCATGGATTAAAGTAGATAGTCTCCTTCAAGATAGTTTCTTTTTATTTTCCTCAGGAAAAAGTATATACCTTTCCCAAAGCGTGACAAATCAAGGCAGTTTTCTCCACAGGACACATCTTTCCTGCTTAACAGTATGAAAAAAGGATAGCTTCTCTTCAAAAATATATGACTGACTTTGTCACATTTATTTCACGTAAAACATTCTTTCACCAAATTTAACCAAGAAAAAAGGAGAATTCTATAAAACCTCCAAAATCCTAGTAATCGGGTCCCTTAGTTATACAGTGCGTATTGGTTTGGAGGATTCTACCTGTCCTGATATCAAATAACTGGATAGAGATTAATATTGTTAGAGAACCAAATGTAGCCTTTGAGAAATAGTCCCATCCCACCATCTCTATTTTTCATAGTTATTTTGATTTCTGTTGTTTCGATATGTTGAAGAAGAGAACATGGGGTGGTTATGAATTAATTGACTTTGCACATTTATGGAAAACCCAGCATGGCGAGGATGGATAACATAGGAAGTTTTCTTACACATCGTAAAGTTATTGGTTTGTCTTGCCTGGTGTTGCCAACACTGACTGGAATTTGCTCTCCAGAGCTTCAGGTGGACATTTTGCCAGCCCTACCTGGAGATGCCAGAATTAAAATGTGACTTTCTACTTGCAAAGCACATTTGTTCTAGCACTCCCATGTCTGCACTGATAAAATATGGCAGTCCCATCAATAGCTGATGACTATTGATCTCCAATCTACTCAGCTTGTGAGCTTTTCAGGAGCATCTGGTCATACAGTATGGCAGGCATAGTGCTGGACTAGATGAGTCCTTGCTTATAGACTTTTAAAAAAGGTAAACAATTAAATCTGCCTCTAACCATCAAAAAACTATCCAGTACTCTGCAAAAAAGTGAAAATAGGTATTTAAAAAGACAAATTTTATATTTATTTGTTTTGACCCAAAAGTTCAATGTCTTATCTGAATAGAGTCAGTTCTAAGTTAAGCAGTTTTCAAAATTAGTTTAAAAGATTAGCGTGTGATTTAGCTAGACTTAAGTGCTTTCAATTCCAATTGATTTTCATTGTTGTCAGATGCTATGCCTCTAAGCCTCCCACTGGGGCAAAAAGGAAAGTTAATTCTCTTCTATGCTTACATTTAGATTAATATAATCCTATGCCATACATGCTGAACATAATTATTTTGGACCATAATCAAATATCTAAACGCTGAAAAAGCACAGAGCACAATTCCGTATGCCACGACCTGATTCAGATATCATGAATTAAGACTTCAAACCAGGGTTTGGAGACTCAGAAACATGCTTTAGCCCTAAACTGTGTACACTTTGCATGCAGTTTTCTCTCCCGATATTATGATTTTACCTAGCTATAGTTTGTTAGAATTTCCAAAGTGGCCCAACTGTGACTTGCTTCATACCCTGATCTAAAATTATGCCATCCTGTCCCATGGGAGACGGTGAGAGCAATTGATTACCAAATTGGGTGTAACGACAAACAAAGGTCAAAGAAAATCAGGAACTGGAATAGGACACCCATGTGAGCGGGCTGAGGGTGAGAGTTGTGAGCTGGTCACATAATCCTGAGCTACCAAATCACCATCTGAAGAATCAGGTCTGCGGTATTTGTGCTGAGCCAAGAAAGCATGCCAAAATCCCACTGATTTCATTCGGATTCTTTATTCATTAGATCGCACCTGTGCACATTCAATGAGATCCAGACAGAATCATAGATGCAATGGATCTTGCAGTATGACTAAGTCTGGATTCTACCCATTATCTAGCTGTTCACCATTTCTAAACAAAGAAGATTTTATAGGCAATTCAAACATTGGCAAAAATGATTTCAATCAGAGTCTGCTCTTGTAGTAGATATTACTTTACTGCAAGGGCTCTACTTCAGAAATTCTGGGGGAAAATTTTTGGTCCCCAGAATCCCACCAGGGGCTGC
Source organism: Varanus komodoensis (assembly GCF_004798865.1). Classification (NCBI taxonomy): domain Eukaryota; kingdom Metazoa; phylum Chordata; class Lepidosauria; order Squamata; family Varanidae; genus Varanus; species Varanus komodoensis. The sequence goes on along the minus strand of NW_025335349.1, from coordinate 1,011,082 downwards.
ACACTACCCTACCATCAAAATCACTGCTATCACATTTCCATGGTGAGACAACAGTGCAACGGACACTTTTTAAAGGTTTCCAATGTAAAATAAGGCGGGTTCACTTTGTTCTAAAGGCAAACCATGCTCCCCAAAGGGTGTGATTTCCCATTGCGTGCCTTGTTTTAAGAGAGAGCTCAGTCCTTTTGCCACTGCCGCACCACTGAAATTCGGCAGTACAACCCCTGGGGGAAGGAACGTGTCTCCCAGGCTGCCTGTTGCCCTCCCTTGCCTTTCCTCTAACACGGCATGTCACGATAGACATGTCGTGGCTGCTGCAGATGGTGGATTCAGAAAGAGACTTCTTTCCAGTAGAGAGCCAATGGTCAGAAAATCTGATGGTTCCTGATAGAAATAAAGCCTCAAGAGCAGACATGTACAAAAAGTGGGTAAGAAATGAGCACTTTTATTGTGCAAGAAAGTGATAGTATGAAAGGTTTAAATGCATGATGATTTACAAGTTGTTCTGACTTGGCTGGAGGTTTAAATGTATCTTTTGGCTTGTCATTCCACATGTGACATTACAAAGATTTATAAAATATGTTGCATTGAGGTGATCTTTCATGCACCTCAAAATCCATAAAAATGCAAATATATATAAACACATAGGATTCCAAAACCTATGCCAGACCAAAGTTTTGCACCATGTAAAATTATATACATGCACAGCAGTCTTCTAAACCTGTAGTAACATTAGTTAAGCTTTACAAAAGCTGCTTATCAGTCTATGTTTGTTAAGTATTTACAGCATGGATGGGGTTTTAAAAAATTCAATACATAGCTTTCATTTGTTTTTGTATATAAAATTTCCAAATTTTTGCATAATGCCGCGAAACTTGTTTTCATTTGGATGCAATGGATGGTATACACCAGGGTTGTAATTAGCCACCTGATTGCTCCTCATATAATTATTTCTGGAGGTCTTGCTATTTGTCTCTGAAAGCTGGGCACTGCTTTTTGGGGAGTTGCTTCCAGGTGGTGTTCCCAGTGGCTGAGCAGAGCCTTCCATTTTGCAAAAAGGCTCAAAGCGGCTGTAAACACGCCTTTCGTTCAAGCGAGGCCTCATCAGCTCATCGTTAGGCTTTGCATTGGAAGGACGAGGTGCTGCCGCATTGACCCTCTGGGGAGGAAGCACAGGGGGAGAAGGTGGGGGTACCCTCTCGTGGCTTGCTTTTTTACGCAGCTCTCTGACATCCTGGTACTGAATTTGTTCAGTGTTGAATCTGGGAGCAGAAGCATCGCCTGGAGGTACTTCTAGCAACATATTTTCCCTGGGCTTTGTAGCAGGAGACCTTTTAATGTTCTCATCAGATGGAGGCTTTAGAAATTTTGGGGACTTCGGTGACTTTGGGGACTTCGGTGACTTTGGGGGCTTTGGTGACTTTGGAGGTTTGGGGGACTTGGGAGATTTGGGAGACTTGGGGTTCACTGTAACATCCTCTTTACTTTTATGCAGGCTCCCCTGTGAATTAGATGAGGAAGTTCTTTTTCTTCTTGGAGAACAATCAATTTTCATCTCAGACATTTTGGGCTTTTGATTTTCTTCACTTTCTGATGCCAAAGTGTCAGAACTGCTACACATCCTGTAGAAAGCTGGGGCTTTGTTTTTCGACAAACTTTCCTTCTTGTCTGGTGTGAGATTCAGCAATGACCTTAATTTCTGAGATCCCTTTTTCAAGAAATTGGGGGAATTCTTGTTTTCTTTCTTCGGTGAGGCATCTTTGCCAGGTTCCTCTTTGCAGCACTCCGTGAGCACCGCTACAGAGGTGGCCTTGGCGGTGGGGGCACTTTCCAGCTCACCTTTGAGGTTTTTACTGTCATGCTCCAGGTGGTTCATCACATTACTTAAGCTTTTAGAGTTTTTCAAGCTGTCTTCCAGCAGTGGCTTTAGCACCGTTGGTTGCCTAACCCTATTCCTGTTTAGCGTGCCGTAGACACAGCTTGCTCCGTCTTTGTTATTTCCATGATCCAATGTATATTTTGGATTTTCAAACATTGGGAAACTTCTCCTTTTCAGTATATTTTCATTCTTTATAAATTCAATTGGTTTGTTTGTACTCGGTGGAGTGACACTAGGCTTCTTATCTTCTGAGATTTGCAGGTTATGGCTTTTTACTACAGCAGGTTCTAGTGGGATTTTAGTGCTTGGTTCGGCCTTGGTGTCACCAACGGCATCTTTTAGTTTAGGAAGATGGTTGGGGGTTCCTTTAGGTGTTTCACTTCCATCTGAACCAATAATAGTTGAATTTGAAGAGCTAGTACAGCTGTTGACTTCTTTCTGTTCTGGCAAGGTTGGCTTAAAAACAAATGAAGAACGCAGGCGGGAATGGGTGTAAAGAGCATGGGCTTTGATGTTTTCTGCTGCATCATAGCCTTCACACCTGTCACCTATCCCTGAGCCATTTGCATCTGCTGGAAAATCCGACTGATCGTTTAAGTACGACTCAATACGCCAGTTACGCAGAAAAGATTTTGTGGTGCGCTCAAGTGTGGGCATCTTCTGCTGCAAATAGCGGATGTGACTGTCTGTTCCATTGAAAGATCTCCGTACAATGGAATTCCTATCCACAATATTGAGCTTTGGCTGTGCTAGCTGTTGAGCTAACCTCTGTTGAGGGGCATTGTGATTTTTATAGCTTCCATGCAATGAAGATACAATACTGAGACTTTCAGATGGTACTTTCCAAGTATTTGGTGGATTATTTGCCCGATTTATTGCTCTGTTGAACAGTAAATATGGAGTCATTTCTGGTTTTTCCCCTGCATAACTGTGTCTTTTCCAATGTTCGTTTATTTCATTAGGCTGATACTGTTGGATTCTATTCTGCATATGAAAACCTGGAGCAAAAGGTATTTTGGGGAAGATCTGGTTTCTAGGACCAAACTTGTCATTGTCATTTATTCCATATCTGCCAGCTCCTCGGGGTTTCAGAAAGCTGGGATCAAAGTTGTGAATCTTGTCTTGTCTCCCAAAAAGGTTACGCTGGCTAGAAGCTGAAGCTAAGGAGGACTGTGAATGCTGGTATATGTTGTTCTGCCAGAGTGCTGAACGACTATTAATCCTAACCAATTCTGGAGCAAATGAACTTGGAACAGAAGAACGGGCATAGAGTGTCCTAAACTCTTCATCAAATGATTCAACAAGTTGTCCTGTGATGACCTGGACCATGCTGAGGTTGGCTTTTTCAAATGACCACATAAAGCTGAAAAAGGAAGACATGATTATTAGCATTTCAATCAAGAATATGTGTCTATGTTTCTATGAATAGGTAAACATTTTATTTATAAATATGTGTCTGTTCTTCTCGGAAATGCACACTGTGTTTGTAAAAGCATTAAATCTGTTCAGTGATGACTAAAGCTAAAGATGTTAATGACAAGGAAGTACCAAAGTAGACAGAAAACAGTAAAAGTGATTTTTGCTCTTGCAGGGACCAGCAAGAGGGACAGTGATCTTTCTCGTATCCAGTGATCTTGCTCTGCCATTATTGGCTGGCTGGGCTTCTCCACCTCTTAGAGGCTACTGTGACCGACTGTCCTCACAGGGAAGAGCGGCAGGATGATTAGCTCTCAGGGTATGGGACTTTCTGAGCTGTACCTGAAGTTACCTGCAGTGGCAACAACTAGCCAAGCCAGCAAATTCCAGTCAAGGCCCACTCTCTGTAAGACCAACAACTTCTGGCCACAGTGCGGCCTTTTCAAGCAAGGTCTGATCACCAAAATAGATTATGAAGGCCTGCCAGAGTCTGAATTTGAATTGAAAGCAGCCTGTTTCTATCACAGTTTGTCATTACTTGTTCATTGTTTTGTATCTCCCTTCTCAATTAATTATGTTATTAATTTTAAATTACTATTGTTAGTATAACTTAATTACCATTTACTATTGCTTAATTGTTTAATTACTATTTATTATTATTATTATTAATTTTATTGATTTTAATGTTATTACTGTTTTATTGTACTGTTGTGTTTATTTTATTGTGGTTCCGATTGTTATGTAAGCCACCCGGAAAGCCTATGGCTAATCGGGCAGCATATAAATCAAATAACTAAATAAGTAAAATAACAATGATGAGAACTGTATAACATGAAGAATGGAGCCTAGATTTTCTTGTTTTCCTTTCCCCTCTTCATCTCTGAAGGGAAAAAAGGTAGTATTTAAATATAATGAATACATGCATGTATCCTTTTCATGCTCCTGTCAGTTAGATTTGTTTTAAGGGTGAGTCGCTTAAGGTCACACCAGAAGCTTCATGTCTGCATGAACAGCTGAATCCAAGTTTTCCCAACTCAACATCACTTTATAGTTCTATAGCTTTAACTATAGAGACCCCTTCAATTTTACAATAGATAAATAGCAAATTATCCCAAGAACAGCAAGAGTTTGTAATTAACATTTTAGAATTCTGGTGAAGAGGCCTAAATTGTAACAGCTACGTAGTAGGTCCTTACCTATAGGTACCGTACATCACTTTCTTACAGTCCACAAGAAGGAATTTTTGTTCCATTTTTCCATGGAATTTTGCCCCTGACTTAGAGAAATATTCCTGTCCTTTTACTGTGCGCACTCGCATGTTCTGAAAACAATGAGAAATAATATGAAAAGTCAGAACATACTGAACCACTTACAGCTTCATTCCTATGTGATTCAAGAAGGTTTCATCCCAGGCAATTCCAGACATACCATGTACTGTGCAATCCGTAAGCATTCTTTATACAAAAATATATCCCAGGATGTTCAACCGGAATTATTTCCTGGTGAGTGAGTTTACAAATGCAACCTTAGACACTTTATTCATATTATACACACAAGAAAAATGAGGTTTGCTGCCCTTTAGAAGGAAGCCTCTGATTTCTGAGCTTCCCAAGAGCCCATTTCCTGCCAGGCTGCATCCAGCTGGGCAGGTGGAAAGACATGGTGGGTTTTGCCTCTCTCTCCTATTTTAAATGTTTCCTTTAGATGGGCTCCTGGGGGCAGGATGGGGCTGAGAAGACTGTCGGATTTTGCATATTCCAGCCTCTCTTCCCTTCCCTGGAAAGATCCCTTTTGGACCTCTGCAGGGTCATCCAAGGAGGGAAAGTCCTCCTCTTTAGTGGCTGTGGTGCCTCCAGATTTAGAAAAGAGAATCCAAAAAATCTTGCAGTCCCTGCTAAGCAGAGACTAGAGTGTCTTAATCAACAGTGTTTGCAAAGAGAAAGAAGTTTCCATTATCTAGAGTAATCCTACTCAGACAATGAAAGTGCTCTGTGTATGTGTGTGTGTATGAGAGAGAAGCTGAACAGCAAATATTCCAAGATAACAGCTGAGTGAGAAAGTGAGTCCAGTTTGCCTTGGTCTAAGCACCGCATGCTACAGAATGACATTGGATTGTACACTGACGTCACGGGAAGATAAATGGTGCGATACGCAGAGTGATGTCCATCATCAGTGTGTGTGTTACAATACCTAAATGGCAGTGGAGGCAGACGACTCTTGCGTCAGTGGGGTTCCTCATCCACTGCAGCTTTTATTTTGAGCTTATTAGAAGTCATCCATGGTACTCCATGGTGGTGAACCTATTTTAGGGATGGAATTCCGCATTATGGATGATTTGTATAACTCAAAGAACAAAAGCCCCACCGACACAGGCGTTGCCAGCCTCCCTTGCTAAACGGTTTCCCTCCAAAATTTCTGGGATGGTGGGAATGAAATGAATGAAAAGTACTACAGGGTAGTGGGGAGAGATTCAATTATGTGGCAATCCATTTCACTGCTGGATTCATCTGTTCTTCCACAACCGTTTCTTCTGATGATGGTTTTAAAGAATCGCAGTTCAGCTGCTACATTGATTAAATGACTGCGTATGAATGGCATGTGTGTAATACATTTCATTCCAGTAGGAGCAGTTTCTGTAACATAAAATGACTTTTTCACACATGCTCCAACAACAGAACCAATAAAGCATTGATTATACTATTCCTGCCATTCCTCCCTCTTCACTCTGACAATTATACTTTCAATATAAGGGGATAAAATGATTTACCTTTCTTCTTAATTATTGTACAGCCCTAGAAATTACTGCAAACAGGAACTGCATATTTTAACATTTAATACTTTCCAGATGAAATTATTTTTGTTCTTTTGTTTATAACAGGTTCAAGATGAATGTTAATTTAGTTTATATAACTGCAAAAATCAGGCTTCTTTATTATACCCTATTTATCATGTTAATGAAAGAAAAAGCAAAAGCATTTTCCACTTTACATATATTTTCCAATGTATTCTATTCCTACATAAAAACTAAATGAAAAACAGCACAAACCTGTTTTCCCGTAAGATAAAAATAAGGTTGCTGTAGGCAGGAGCTATGCATGTGTACGTGTCAATAATTAATAGAGAAGGTGGAAGTAAATGACATTGAAAGTATGAAGCATAACTTTCCTAACAGTTATTAGACTTAGAAGACCAACAAAAGGACTAAACTATCTTGTGTTTGGCAGTGAGCTGTGGTTTTTTTCCTATTTCCTCCCCTTAATTTTTTCCTACTTTAGTAAATGTTGGGGATCTCCTGAGTCTATTTCCTTCCCTTTTGTGAGTTGACCATGTTGGAAGGAAATATGGGGAACCATGGGATGGAGGAGAAAAGGTAAGGAGAAAGAGACATGAAAAAGATAAAAGGTTGTCATATAATTAGTTGTTGTTGAGCTTGTCTACCTTCATTGTCTTAATCTATACACTGAAATCCTTATGTATGTTTATACAGGAGTAAATCCCATCATGTACAACAAAGTGTATTCCATTCTAAGTTTGCTTGGGATTGTTACCTTCATCTATTAAGGAAATTGATTTTTAAAAAACACTCTGCTGATATTGAGATTATGAAGTGTCAAGGCTGTTTTCCAAAGAGGGATCAATGACTCTAGTTTGGGGAGAGAGCTGAAGCAGTGATGGAGTGTGTAGGAATTAGCTTGGTAAGAAGAGCGAGCCACGTGATCTGTAGGATTTGCAAAGGTGTAGGATTAGGGACTCAGAAGAATAAGTATATGTACAAGTATGCTTGCTTTTATGGAGCCTGGAAGCCCTGGCTTATAAGAATTGTCTTTACTAACAACCATCTGCTTGGTTTTGGGTGGGGGTGGCTGTTTGCTTTGTTGTGCCCTTTGTACACTTTTGTTTAACATCTTAATATGCATATATGAGAGAGAGCATTGCCATAATTACCCAAGATCCAATAATATCTAGGATTGCCTACTGTACTATGTTGCACACTTGGTTCTCTGAAGACTGTTCAGCAACTGATGTTATCTGGGATCAAACTAGATGCTGCATTAAAGCAACTGTGCCTCTCCTTTGCATTAACTCTATGTATGCTGTGCATCTAACTTAGTATGTAGTTTGTCCCTCAGGATATAGGCTACTGAATAGGGCTCGTTGTTGGGCGCATAACTCACGGGTGCATTCTTCTTGTCACAGTTCAAAAAGCTGGCTCTCTCCATTAGAACCCTACATGGCTTGTGACCCATAAACCCAAAGGCATGTGTGCAGCCAGGCCAGCCAGCCTGTGCCATCTTTGGAAGCTCCCTCCAGGATGCCCTCCTTCAGGAGCTGCCCTCTTGGAATGAGAAATGGGTGGTAACCGGAAAGAGAGGCCTTCTCAGTGGCAGTACCCCAGCTGTAGAATTCCCTTTCCAAAAGTCTCATGCCCACATTTATATCTTTTCAGGACCAGGCTGAGACACATCTATTCTTCTAGGTTTGCTAATATTTAATTAGATTTATCTCCTGCCCTATTAACCACAATGACTCTCAACAATGTTGATTGAGATAGACAATAATGTTTATTGTTCTTATTCTTCTCATCACTATTTGCTTGTATGTTATCAGTATTTCATGTACTTCCTTTGGTTTTTCTTTGTAAACTGCTCTGGGAGCATTGCTGAAAGGAGGCACATAAATCTTTAAAAATAAACTCATGGTTCATATGACTCCTAAGTTCCATGTAGCAAGTAATGTTGCTTCACTGGTTCCACCCTAATATTTGTTAATCTAGAAACTACCTTAATATGCTCTGATCCATTATACTTGCATAGCATTTGCTACAAGTACAACTCAAGTGACTTGTAAGGGTAAAACCAACAGAGTAAGGTATGCATAACCTATTGAAGGAACAGGAACATCCTGAATAAGGACAATTGTGTCATCTCAATTCAATGATACCAAAGTATCCAATTAAACCTGTACCCATGGAAATCTAGTTTAGTTGTCTCCAGTCTTCATGTGTCAGCACGAAACACAATCAGGAAACATCTCTGTGGCACCTTGAAAATGCAGCCTTTGGATTTCTGCATCTGAACAAGATAAAAATCTTCCCTTTTGAATAATAAAGGGGCCGCCAAAGCACACAAAACATGCTGACTGCATGCTATTCACCACTGCAAGGATTTTTGTGTTGGCCATATGAGGAAAGCAGGCAGAATGCACCCGAGATTTCCCCCTGCGTGGCTGTGGAGCTTTCCCACCTGCCAGGAAGCAGCCTCACAGCAAGATCTGCAGTAGCTTCATAAATCTGGCCGAGCGAAGGCAAGCATAGGTCAGCATCCAGTGCGGTGTCTGCAGCAGCAGGACCAGCAGTTAATACAACATGAAGCTAGCCGTTCCTGAAGGCAACAGAAATGAGCGGCAACGGTAGCATCCAGAATGGGCCAGTCAGCAAAGCTCTGCTAGCTTCCACAATTACTTTGGGAAATGCTGGTTTCCGGTGTGCTAGCACAGTTCCTAGGTCAGCTGGTCCAATCTGCTGAATGTTTCCAGGAATTGGGTCATCCTTCCATTGGTATTTCCATAGGTACATGTTCACCCATGCTATGTATGCGCTATGATTGATTTAAACAAGTTACATGCTACCTTTCTACATCTGGTCAAGCACAGAAACTGTATCAGTAACTGCTCCTAAAAGGAGCAGCAAGAGGGGGAGAATTAATGTTGAGCAAGCCTTGAAAAGGTAGAGAGCACTAAATGCCAGTTCAACAAAAGAGTCACGTTACGAAAGGGGAGGGATCACCCCCACCCCAGTTTCGATTCACTTATGATCCTCCCCTCCCCGCACCCAAACACCAGTTTCAGTACTGGTGAATTGCATTACTGGGTCCCTCCTTTTTCTTACTGGCATTTCTTCAAATAGTCCTTCAAAACTGTGTGCAATAGGAAGTCTCGTCTTGACAATTTCACTGTACGTTACCTGTTCCAGGGCAGCTGTCTTTAACAGCTGAAACAGGCAAAAAATTGGCAGGACTGGAGGACTCATATAAGTGTGTATTTGTGAATAACTGGATGCTGCTGCTGCTGCTGCTGCTGCTGATGATGATGATGATGAAAACTATGATGTCCCATTTGGGCATGTTTAAGGCATAGGGAAAAGTGCAAGCATGTGACAATCTTTTCCAAGTGCTGTTACAGCATCACCTGAAGGGTGCTCCCTGTGAGGATGGCTGGAGGCAGCACTGGCAAGGTTGTGAAGAGCAACACATGGGTGCTGAGTGGATCTTTAGCTGATCCCGACAAGCTATGATACAATTGCTTGGTTTGGGAGGAACAACGACCCACCATGGGTATGAAGATCCGACAAGCCGTGCAAGTCTGTTCTCTAACTCGCATCCCAAGGATATGAGCCAGGGTCTGACCTGCAGAACACAAGCAGGGCCTCGGAGCAGGGCAGGCATTTTCTGATGAATAGCCTAGGTCAGGGGTCGGCCACCTTAAAGAGCCATTTGGATCTGTTTCCCACAGAAAAGAAAACAACGGCAACCACAAAACCCTTTTGACATCTAAAATGAAGATAACACTGCGTATATTCTTTTTTACCTTTATGCTATGTTTGTTTGTTTATTTATTTATTTATTTATTTATTTATTTATAACAATTTCTATGCCGCCCCCAAAAAACTATAGTTTGTTGCATTTATGAAATCAATGAACTGCTACAGAGAAAACAAATTTTTATTTCTGCAAGCAACAAAAACATATTAAGCATACTGGTAAAGCAGACTCGTCAACTGTGAAAGCAAATGAATCTGCCCACATACCATTAAACATTCTGTTTTCTTCTGAAACTTTTCCTTTCTTGGATTTATCCATGGTTGGCCTACTGGGGGTTGAAAAGCTCAATAAATCGTGTGCCAGTGGGTGTCACACATTGGCGGTTGTGATGCATATTTTGAGCAACAGGGAGCCGCAGCAGAGGGATGAAAGAGTCACATGCGGCTCCGGAGCTGCGGGTTGTTGATCCCTGGTCTAGGCCATGAAGGCCAGGAAGATAAGAACCAGCCACTGGCAGGCTTGTTCAGTCAGCTCCCCACTGTGTTCAGGGCTATTTCCATGCTGAGGGGGTGCTCCCAAAAAAGAAAATAAATTACCCTCTATATGTTTCACCTGATAATCTTCTCAGATTAAAAAACTGAGCAGACTTTTAAGATAATTTAAATTGTTGAGTCATTAAATTGCTTTCCCAAATGCTAGTCATAAACTTTAGGTAACTGGCACAAACTAGACTGTTCCCTTAAGGATAGTTTTATAGATAGTTCTTTTTGAAAAGTGTATCAAAGGATCACTGTGACCTACCTGAAGAAAGATATGCGTAGGATGGCATGATATGGAGAATATAGGGAAACGCGAGCTACTAAGTTTCATTCGAAGCATGTTTGCTTGTGGGCACGCATCTCTGATCCCAGTGGGTTGTTATTCTGAATAGACATTTTTAGGCTTGTATTTCATAATATCCAGCCTTGTGCACATTTCCTTGAGCATAAGGCCTACTGAACAGGGCTTTAACAAGGTGAAAATGTTGAAAATGAACTGGGGAGACTGCAGCTAAGAAAGCACACAGATTCCACTGGCTATCTGTTCACACTAGCTCATTATCAGTGACACCCTCAAACCGCCTTACATCGTTAAGACATAGTTTATATCTCTATGATATTTCTGGAGGAAGGGAGAATGCCTCATTATCTCTGTAAGTAGCAGCCACCATTAGGCAACAATAACACACACACACACACACACACAAAGTTGTATAGCTGCCAAAAGTACAGCAGGACCCTCATATCCGTGGGTGTAGGTTCCAAGCTCCCCCCCGCCCCCGACAGATAGTAGCAAACAGTACATCTGTGGGGGGGGGGGGGTCAGGGGTGCAGGACTCCCACAAAATTGGAAAAACATGAATATTTCTGGGGGGAAACCATGAATATCTCTAGAGTCTTCAAACCTACTAAGAGAAGAAACATGAAAGTGAGGCAGCTAGTGCCGAGACAGAGCGCAGCGTTCCCAAGCAGTCCTAGTTCCCTAGAGATACTTGCAGTTTTTCCACATTCGTGGACATCCGGCACCCCTAACCCCTGCAAATGTCGAGACCTGGCAGGCAGCCTCGGTTAGCTGAAACCGTGGTAACCGAGACAGTGACCACGAGGGCCCTGCTGTATTTGCAGAAAATATTCTGCAATTAGCAATTTGAAAAACTCTCCCCTGACTCCCAAATTACACATGACTATATGGTTTTATCCAGCGATGTCAGTCCACTAGTGCAAAGGTCAGTGTACAAAAGGGAATCCAATTCTGAACTAAATAATCTAAACTAAAGTTCCACTTCTGCAAGTGTGTTTGTAATTCTTTGCAGATCTGTGGTTTACAAAGTGGTCTGCTAGCACTCGCACAACTATAAAAACTGCAAAGTTCCGCTGGGGCAGCATTTTCTTCCTATAAAAATTAAATTGGAGGCAACATTCTGGAGAAAAATCAGTGTTTTTCCACCTCAGAGATCTATTGCAGCAAGCAGTTTTGGAAACAAGCTTACAAATCTTACTAGTCCAGAAGTATTTTTACCAGTCCACTAGTCGACATCATTTTATTTAGATTTATAGCCTGTTATATTTCAAACATCTAGTATAACAAAAGTAAAATATCTGCCAAACTGCATTAGGTTACTATCCCATCAAATTTCCCCAACCTTTCCCAACTGAGATTTAACTCCCAAAGCATTCATGTCTCCAACAAAGAGGAAAATAAAACTGAAATAAAGTTCTGCAATGCAACCTCATGTTTCTTATTCACAGGTAAGCCCCAGATAAATCCATTTAGATTGCTTTCATATACCAAGGAATTTTAAAAACCTGGGCTGTCATTATGTGCTAACTGGCCCACTTAAGGTGGCTGGCTTCCAAGTACGCAAGCGTGGATTTGTTGTTTTGTCTTGTCAATGTCACAATGAAAACATTTGGTAGCAGCAATAGTCAAACTTGGGATAAAATTTTCCTTATGCTCATTGCTAAATATTCTTATTTCATTGCTGTTTCACAATTAACAAAATCATTTCATTATTTCTGTATAAAATGCTAATCAGCTGGTTATGTATCTGATTTCTTTATCATCAAATTTGAAACTAAGCCAATTATTGGTACATCAACTAATACACAGTCAAGTGCTGTTTTATCAGTTCCCACAGCCATTTTATCAGTGCTGCTGAATGTTTTGGTTACATTGTACTTTATTCTTTTAAATATTTCTGTTGTAGGCTTTATTTTAAACTGTTCTATGGCATTTTAGTTTTTAACTGTTTGTAATTTGTGTAGAGAATGTGAGTTATTGGATGGATTAGAAATGTAATAAACTATAATCAATACCTGACAATATACTAATTAAACATGAAACTATGTATGTGATGCAATTCTTTTTCAGGTTAACTTGTATATATGTATGTATGAAAACATTTTATATAATAATACCCATTTATTAATTGATATTTATTGATATGGGACACATAAGCATTCATTATTTACCCAACCTAATGAATAAATTACTTACCCTGAGCCTTTGGACTTGAAAGCCCTGTTTCTCTGTCATCTTAAGAAAGTGGCTGAAGTTAGATTCATCTAGCAGAAGATATACTGAAATTCCCCTGGTGGATGCTTCTACAATTTCTTTGAAAATATCCACATCTGTAAATATATCCATAACTATGGCAATAACCTGCATAGTAAAAAAGGAAGATGTTATACTATTATATACCAATGACAGCTATTGTAATAATTATAGAATCTGAAATCTAAACTTGGTTCATAATGTTGATAATTATAATGAAATATTGATAATTTATATGTATATGAAAAGTGCACTCAGATTTTTAGTACGTAAGTCCTTACAAGGCAGCTCACACAGAACATACAATACAATAAAACCCAATGGCAATCAAACCAAAGAAAATCACAAAAACCACCTTCATCATAGCTTAGTTAACAAATAACACACCTAACAATAAGATGATCAACTGTTTCAGGGACTCATTTATTTTAGAGATCAAAGACCTAACACATTAAAAACCACAACAACTTGACACGAGTGACACTGGAAAACGTGTTTGAACAATGGCATAGTTTGGACTACGCCAATCCGATTGGGGAAGGACCATTGCTTCCACCATTGCTATTGTGTAATGTAAGCGGAGAAGTTCTTATTGCCCACTCATTATTTTCTTATTATTCCCCACTGAAGAGACCAAATACACTCTTGTGCTTGACTGGCACACTAGAGGAACTCTAAATTAATCGTAATCCTATAGCAACTTCTATATATGATTGGTAAACTGGTATTGCACAATGGTACTGGAGCGGCTGCGCGGCTGGGCTGCTCATTACCTGGGAAGTGACAGCACACATACTGATGTAAGATAGTAACAGCATATGAAAGGAAACATGTTCTATTTCACTGAAAATTTAACAAGAACTTATCAAAAGAGCCCTTTCTTCTGAGAAATGCTGGAGATGGGCTGGAAAACCTTAAAACCCCCGCCTAGTGCAGGCTCTAATGGATTCTTATTCATTCACACCATTGGCGATTCAGACATAGGAAGACCCTGCAGTGAGGATGAACCAGACTCCCCTTGTTCGGCCCCATACCAACCCTGGCATAAGTCTACTTAGCTCAGAGACAATGTGCATTGCCTTCATCCTCATGCTCAGTGAGTCAAGGTGCTGGATCTGGCTTTCTTTAATGACTGCCAGACCCAGGAAATGCCCGCACTCATCAAGTTCTGGTCTGACCCTTCCCCAAAGTCTCCAGCAAACCCACCCTTCAAATCTGGTTGGTAGATGCAACTAGATTTTCACTGAATGCTACCTTTCTTCTGTGCCTCAGAAAAATACCCTGAAAAGCCATGAAGAAAACACAGGCATTTAAATGAGATTAGCAATAACTGGATTGAAGCCAATGTTAATCTACTTTAAATTTTATTCATTTAATTGAATCTCCTCTAGGTAGGACTAACACTGGATACAACCAATTGAAAGAGTATAAATAATTAAAACAGTTTAAAAATAATACACTAAATAATAAATAATAATTTGCAGAATAGTGAAACATCAGCAAACTAGGAAAATGTATGGTTTGTTAGTGCCTATGCTATGATATTATGGAATCACAGTAATCTGTGGTAGAAATCAGACTAAAATCCAGTGCAACAATATCTTTTCTAAAAATGAAGCTTTTGTGTTGGTCACAGGTTTAAATTTCAGTGAACAATCTGTTTATGCTCCTACACAAAGGCCCACAAATGATGAGGCATTTTGTGCTAGTTCCTCGGATGGCTTGAACAGCACTCGACTCCTTTTTCTACCAGCCATTCCCTGTATTTCACCATCATCTACACAGCACAGTGGACCGCTTAGCTCCCCACAAATGTTCATATAGATCTTATTATCTGGATATCTTGACAGCTGCTATAACCTTTATTGAGAAAAGTTAAAACCTTTAGCAAGTAACTTAGTTTCTGCCAAGTGTCAACAGCTTCTGATACATTCAGCCCTCTAAAGAGGATACAGAATTCCGCCAACAGAAATGCCAAAACAGAGAACAAAAATGATTTCAATTTATGTAATATTTACAAATGCTTATTGATATAGATAAATAATTACAAATATTTGCTATAATTTATACAGAAATATGAAACTTCCCAGTTCCCTCGATAGCAGGAAAGACTGACCAGGGGACTGTGGGCCTGATTAATCCACTGCCCCACCACCGGATGAGCTACTTCAAGGCCTCTCCCTACTCCACCCTCTTATCATTGTTTAATTTTAAACCAGATTTGGATGATACAGCCATTTCCAAATACAAGATTGTCTGGCAGACCTTTGAACAGAGGAACGTCTCCTGTAAAAAGAACACCTGGCCTCCTTTATAAAGAAGGCTGCAAAGGTTTCCACCTGTTCCCTGTCTTATCTCTACCCTGCCACTCCCATAAGGGGAAGATAACATTTCAATACATGCCTCCTTGAGGCTCCTGATCAGCCTTACCACATGGCCAGTCTGAGAGGTGGCTGCAGCTGCCCCTTAAACTCTTCCAAAGTGGGCTGGTAGCAAGTCTTCCGGCATTTAAAAAGAATCCTCTTACTTATAGCACAACAGTAACCATAACAAACAAAACAGGGTAGAGAATTCACACACCCCCTTCCCAGACTACAAAAAGGGCAAAAATGCCTATTATGAAGCATAATTATATAGCAGTTATTACCAGAAAGGAAAAAAGAAAGTACAAGGAAGAGGAAAAATATTAATGTTTCCATATAATCTGTCTTGCCCTGGAATAGCAACTTCAGTGGGAAGAGAGTGCCCCCCAGGGAACTGGTCTTGGCCCAGTAACCATCAATTCCAGGCTCCGCATTTACACTGGAAATTGTCATAAAATCCATTTAATCTGAAACAAACTATAACAGACTGCAAGAGTTACTGCAGGGCTGTTGTAATTAAAGCTTCACAAACACTAAGGAAATAATATTTGTCTTGGTAGAAATGAAATGCATCCTGCTAATGCAGTTAATTGAAGAAGTGTATGAATATCTGTTAAATCAGTACTGGTATTTGGAATTTCGAGATATCCATGTTGATGAGAACATCATAAATATGGAACTATTTGTAAAAATCACTTAAAAAAAACTAGAGACTTACATCAGGTTATATGCTTCCTATACTGCTATTGTAATGCTTACTCTATCTGAGCCTGGATTTCACAAACTTTTTGTAAAACTGCTTAAATCACATTGCTGCGCTTTTGGATATTTGGGTAGTATGATGTTTTCTGCCAAAGATATAGATACAATTAATAACTTGCATCTTGGCTTTTCCTGAATAAATTCCACCTCTTTTACTTTTATTTATTCAGAGTACAAGTCCATGCAAGTTTAGATAGGAAAAAGGACTACCACGCTCAGCTTGTTGGAATTCATAGGCTTTTTTATGTTGAAACTATTATGAGCTGGCCTCTCTTCCCCACCAACTTCTTTCCTTTTCCCTTCCTAGCAGGTCAATGTGAGAAGCTTCTAACTACCGTTTTTTATTAAGTTCAGCGAGTCGGCCAGGGCTGGCTTGGTGATACACAGTTAGTAATATAAAGATCATGAACAAGAAGCATCCTTCAAGTTAATGATCTCTCTAATAGCATAGTTAGTTCTGCTCATTCTAGAGTTGATTCCAAAATGAAATACGTTCCTCTCTTCCCAACCAAATGGCATAGGTTCCACCCGTAGGGACAATTGTGCTACTAGTGGGCCAGAGAGTGGGAACACTGGAGCTGACATTTGCTCCCATGTTGAACCACTGGGTTAAGCGACAACCTTTCCCTGTGCAACAGTGTCTATCCCTGAACCAGAGACATCCCTTCAGCAGTCTGACTTACCTTGCAGCTTCCTCACCTTGGAAATTCATCTTTCAGATCCTGTCTCTTCTTCCAGTTCAGATTCAGAGTCTGAAGTATCCACCTTGAAAGGCTGTATCTTAGAGAAGCAAGCTAGTCCCTACATAAGTCTGCACAGAATAGCATCTTGAATGTGTTCTTTTAAACCTGCACTTCACTCAATGAGTGCTTGAGGCGATGTACAGTAAAACCATACAAATAATAAAGTATAGATTTAGAAAACTAAAAACAGCAAAAACACATCTGAGATATGCTCTAACATCAAGGAGCTGCATCAATCAGTAACATTCATTCTAGTTTTAACCGTTGTCAAATGGTAAGCAAGAAGGCGACCAACCTGACTTCCCTGGGAAAAGAGTTCTACAATTGGTAGTGCTCTTACCAGATTCACCTCTCTATAAGTAGGAAATGAGCAGGCCCCAGATGATGAATGCAAGCTGTAGGCACCTTGTAGGGAATGAAGAGGTATTTCAGATGTTCTGGCTCCAAACTGTTTAACACCTGAATTGAGCTTTTAAAAACATTTCAAAAATAAAAAGGAAGCTAGCAAAAATCAGTATTGCATGGTCTATAAAAAGCCTAGCGGAAGAAAGCGTGGCCACTGTGTTTGCACTGGTTGTTGTTCCGAAACCATCAGTAGGACCATCTCCCTGGACCGTGTGTTAATGCAATCTAGATGCAATGGAATTCAGGCACCGTGATCAGATCTGCCTTCCCCATGAAGAGATGCAACTGGTACACCAGCCAAAGCTTGGCAAAGGTAGTCTTGGCTACCCTATGACTATGGAAGAGCAGAGTTTGATCCAAGAGGGCATCCAAGCTGGGTCCCTTATCTTTGTGGGGGTGGGGGTGCAATCCCATCTAATGTTGCTTTCCCCAGCAAGATCTGTCATCCACGGTCCATCCTGCAGGGAAGCGGGGCAAATGTGTACACTCATGCTTTCAGGACCCCAGGGGTGGGCTGGGGTGACCAGCATGCTGGAAAAGCCACTTAATTCTTTAGCACTTTAAATAGAATGGAAGGGTGAGATATACATGCCCTTAACTGAAAAACCATTTTGAGTAGAATTAAAACAACATTGCTGTACAGATTTGCTGATGTAGTATGTATAAAATGCAGTGATTTTCAAATGGTATGATATTTGTGAAGTGAAGGACCAAACTTTGCAGAAAAGAAGAATCTAATGGAATGGATGAACGACTAGATTGATGAAATCATTTTCAACAGCTATTGACTAACTTCCCAGAAGCTCGAACAATTTAGATTTTATAAATGGCATTTCCCAGCAAAAGTTAATTAAAACCATTCTGCTTAGTTGTGAAAGTTCTTGAAAAAGTGGAAGGATAAGCCTTTCACCTTTTGAAAAGCAATATGATAATAAAAGGTAATGAGTGAAGAGACGTTTGAAAACACCAAAATCTAATTTCTCACTTTAATTGAGTTTAGCCTTTCGACGGCAGTCTTTTGACTCTTTTTACAGGATGAGCTTTCTAAAATTGCGCACATTAGCAGCAGATATCCATTCAAAAGGGAAGTAGGTGATAGCCATTCCATCGCACACTAAGCGTGTCATTTCATTCAATGTCCCAGACTTGTGCACACTCACATGCACGCAGATGCCAAGTTGCTGTTGCCTACAGCTCCCATAATTCTACTTCTGCATCTGAGGTGCCAGATAGATCCCGATTCCCTGGCCCTTTCTCTATGGGAGTCTTTCAGTGGGGGCATCTAAACACCTGAAATTCTGTCACATTTCTTCTCTGTTTCACTGGAATGCAGAGCAGAAAAGACTTTCTGATGTCACCTTCACAACGCTCCACTGTGTAACACACAAGAAGTAACACAAAAGCCACCCCCTTGGGCCATTTTACTCGTGACAATAGAAGCAAGTATCAATTAAAGATGTCGTATAGGCCAGTGCTGTGTGAGAAAGCTATGCATTCCCCCAGTGTACACCCAGGAACCCACAGTGAGGAGGTGGGCAAAATCAGAAGCAACATTCTCTAGTAATGAGTTGTTGGACACCAGCATGGGCCCATAACCCAGCAGGAGTCCACTGACAACAGCACCCAGGAGTGCTTCCTTGTTTTGATCCAGACAGTGGAGGAGATCCAAAAGAGGAACGATAGATGCCATTACTCCCGGTGCAAGCTCTTGCACCCTCTGCTACCGGATTGTATCTCCTTTCCCTTTGCCACAATTCTATTGTCTCTATAAGGAGCCATAAACCCAGAAGCGGCGGCTGCGGGCCTCTTGCAAGAGCTCTGCAGCTGCTTCCAGCCGCACAGAGCTGATGTGGCAGCCACGTCAACAAAGGCAAGGGAGGTGAGCAATGAGAGCCACAGAGGGTAGGCAGCTCTCCAGAGGGCCCTGCTGCTCCTGTCCTGATGCAGCAAGCACCTGGAGCTCTGCAGAGCTCTTGCTGGAGGCTGGAGAGCAGAGGCAGTGGGCGTTCCTGGGGAGGAACACGCAGAGGGAGCATCTCACTCTCCACTCTTTGCTGTGGGTGCCTCCTGCTGCTTCATGTGGATTCCCTCCTTGCTCACTGGTTCTCTGCCGGTTAAGCAAGCGAGCATTAGCACTGATGGGCTAGCGTGGCTGGCAATGGTGGCAGTGAAAAGACAGGCTCACTGTGGGTTCTTGTGCAAAACCTGGAATCGACACTGTGCTTAATACTGCAGCACCGTAATGTTTTTCTGTGATTAAATCCAAATAGAAAGAACATGTGTGGATGTTTTAGAGCATGAATCCCCAAACTATGGCCCGCGGGCCAGATGCAGCCCACCATGCCCATTTATCTGGCCCGCCACAGAGGTTTCGGACTTGCCACGGGAGCGCATGCATGTGGGCGCACATGGCGAAGCAGCGGCTCGCTTGCAAGGAGATCGTTTTGGACTCGCTCAGAGAAAATGGTCTCCTTGCGAGCAAGCCGGCGCCTCACTGTGTGCCCGCGGCCCCCACCCGCACCGCACCAGCCCGCGCCTCCTGGCCGCACTGCCTTGGTGGCCCACACCCATCGCCGGCCCCCCGTTAAAAGAGTTTGAGGACCCCTGTTTTAGAGGAAAAGTATGTGGGCAAGCAAAATCTTTCAAAAGAAACTACTTACTAAACAAAACTGTCCCAAGAAACTTATCGCCAGCTTGAAACTCAGCGGCCCCTCTTCTCAAAGTGAGAATAGTACCCAGCTATATCAACCATGACTTTCATTATGTCTTTGGATGTAATATACACGCTTTCTTAAATGCAAATAGCAGCCAATTATCATTGAAAACTATCAGCCTGCAGGAGGAATTCAGCCCTTTCCTCCTCGGGCATAAATTCCTTTCAGTGGCGTGAGAGGGGAATTTTCCTACCAAGGCAAACTGCAGTAACAAGGGAGCTGTTTTCATCAGGACCACAGTTGGATGAAAGCACTGAACTCCTTCTCCCCGCCTGCCATGGTGCTGATGTGATCTTCCCCACAGTGGCTTTAATGCAAATAGGCAAGTGATCTCACTTCTTGGCTGGGTCTGTACTGCAGTACTGGCGATGAACCAATGCAATCGTAGCAACCGCCGTAGGGCAGAACGCGGGCATTTCTGCAACCTAAGTGACTTTGTTCCTATGAAGCTTTGTCATGACTGTTCAGCTCAGCAGCTCGTGGTTTTAGCCATGCAGCCATAAAATTGGTCTTCCTGCACCATGTCATGTGCATGCAGCAACCCATGATGATGAGGAAGTGATCCAACGTTAGTTCCAGCCCCATCTTTTCAGGTGCATCCAGCCCAGTTTTATACCACATGAAGAAGGTGGAAAGTAGAAATTGAGGAGGGCACTGAATGCCTTGTCTTCTGGCACAGGGGAAAGTGTCAAGTTAGCCTGCTGGCAACGTCGTTAATAAGAGAAAACAACGCATTTCTATAATTTTCATATTATCTTGGTTTATGTTCACAGATCCTGATTTGAGGGATGCATCATGCAAGCCGGTTAATTACCCATTATCTCTGAAATGGGAACGAAAGGCAAAACCTTCTTGAGGTGGCCTTGACTGCTGTTCTTGCATTGTCACATTTTAAACATTTCTTCATCTCACACCTGGTCAGCTTTAAGGAAATGTTCAAAGCACTTTTCAAACATCTTTTCAATAGAATCTGCTACCAAACCTTAAAAGTATTGGCAAAGAGTTTCCCTCCTCCCCCTGAAAAAAAATAGGAAGGAAGGAAGGAAGGAAGGAAGGAAGGAAGGAAGGAAGGAAGGGAGAAATATGCCAGAAGAGAGAGGCAAATGAATGCATAGACGCTTCCCTGCTTAAAACAAAGGAGGAGAATTCTGAACATAATTCACTAAGGTGACAGAAGCTGGATTAGGAAAACAGATGTCAAATTGCATTTGTTGGAATTGTAGCCAGAACAGGTGGTGCCCATAATTGGAGTGATGGAGCTGCTGCCTAGAACACTTGAAATTCAATAACCCACTAACTTTTAACCCGTGCTGAGCAGAAATTTCTGTCGGCATGAAATATCTGTATCTGATGGGAGCATTAGACCTTCACATGCCACAAAGCTGTTGTTTGGACTGGCTGGGGCTGCAATTCATGTCCACTGTAATGAAGCGAAAGGAAATATTCATGGATGCCACAGTATTCAGGATCATGCCCATTTGCACAACTGGAAGCCAGATGGATTGTAATGATAACACTCATGCAGGTAAGTGCAAATGAGGATTTAACAGCCCTAAAAACATTTTACTGCTTATTATGAACAATGATTACTGAGTGGGCATTTAGCAAATTACTGCAGTACAAGAATAGATGTCCTCATTTTGTCTCAAACTACAAGGCTTGCAGTGAAATCCTATGAATGTTAACTTACAGTTACACCCAGTTCATGAACATACAATTATGCTCTTATACAAGATCCGACTGGGGCAACTGTTTGGAAAATACGAAAAGTATACATTGCTTTTAGAATCTTCTTTGGGTTTATTGCCCTTAAAAAGAAATCGTTGCAACAGTTTAAGAAGACATACCTGCAAATAATTAAAAAACAATGTCCAAATCCTTATATATTTAAACTGGCTCAACAGTG
This sequence comes from Varanus komodoensis, assembly GCF_004798865.1. Taxonomy (NCBI): domain Eukaryota; kingdom Metazoa; phylum Chordata; class Lepidosauria; order Squamata; family Varanidae; genus Varanus; species Varanus komodoensis. The sequence continues at coordinate 989,262 of NW_025335349.1, read as the reverse complement.
ATATTTGCTTTTGGAATCATCTCAGCAATATGGAGCTGATGATCAATGTATTCAAAATAAATACGCTGTGACCACTGACCAACAGTAACAACCAAACTATTTCTGTTGGTTAGCAAATTCACTATACGTATAAGAAGATTTAATTGACTGGTCAAGTACTACATACACTAAAGATGTCTCTATTTTTACAGCAGCTCACACTTGTCCAAAAATTAAAGGAATGCAGCATTAGACAGCAAAAACACTTATTGCCCAAAGCTCAGAACCATTTTGCTTCTTGTGTAGTCAATACAATTGCTATAAACACCAGAAATGTTCAAACCATTATTATATCTTGAATTGAGCTCTCTTGATACCTTGTAGCATCCTCACTTTATACATGTATATTAAAAGAAATTGCAAAACTTTTAAAGAAGTACTCATATATTTTTATTTATGACCATCCTAATGTAAATGGAATCACTGTTATGTGCCATAATGACAGATGGTTAACTTCTCTGAGTATGTTTGTCATTGATGCTTCAGGTGCATACATTCTTTGGATTAAATCCCAAAGAGCCTATGTGAACTATTTTCATATAATTTGTGTTAAACATTTTGAATGATGGTCTGTAATTTTAGAATTTAGTACAGAGTACTCATCAAAATACAATTAAAACAAAATTAAATAACAAAGTATTCAAGTTTAATACAGGCAGGCTTGAACCTAAACGAAATGGGTAGCAAGCAAGCAATGTACTTTTAAAATATGTGGGTTACTAAATCTATCCAGCATGTGTGGCAAATGCATACATTATTCATCTGAAATAAACTCAACCTTCTTTTCTGTAAAGGTGTAAACATGACAGTACTATAGTCACATTGCTTATAGTACCTATTGTCAGTAACACTGCAAAAGATACTCTATGAGTTAATCTTGAGCCTGGACTTACCACATAATGGAGGAACTGGAATGCATCTGATATTGTGAGACATCCTATCTTGGAAAAGTGTGTCACAATAATGGCATTTTCTCCTGCTTTGTTTTTAAGAGGATCTGCTAGATCTGTGTCTTACTACTTCATGGTTTGCTTACTGTTAATGAATAACTCACAGCAAGCTTAAGAGAAAAGATAGTAAGAAGGCATCGTGCTTCATTTACAGTCCCATCTGTGTAAATTGGAATGGGATTCACGGAAGGCTTCTCTGTGTACCCCTGCTTTTTCTGTGGTCCCAGTTGTGGGGAAAGAACCATATGAAAAGCTAGTTATATGTGGAGGAACTTTTTTCAGAACTTAATATGAATGCATGAGATTAGTACTTCCACAATCAGTTATGGTTTGCTTCGGTTTCTCATTAGATCAGTACAGGAGTAAAGAGCTAAAGCTAGGAAAAAGCCAAAACTTAAAACAGAATCTTTCTGAATTGCATCATGTTTGGTCTTAATTCCTTTTCTCATTCAAGTAAAAGTTCAGTGTTTATGATACTTCCTGGTTTCTTTATTCAGTCTCTGAAAAGTCAAAGTGAACTTTCCTGATAAAGCAACTAGCTGGGTAATCATTTCTACTTAGAGGACTAGCAAATTTCTGAGGCAATCACATCGACTGGTCCAGAAACACAACACCCACATTTCAACATTGACTCTCTGGTTGTCTGAACCAAGAGCCTAGCCTAGCATTAGCTAGCTAATACCTATTTACAGCAAAGTACGTAAGAGGCTGCTATTCTGCCAGAAGATAGAAGAATTTTCAATGAAGCACAAGAAAAAAAGTCATATGCACAACACATAGGATTCACAACAAGCTTTAAGGACATTCACCAAATGAAATGTTTGTTAAAAAATCCAAATTATTCAGTATAACATTGCTAGAAAACAGCTGTGATATTATCCCAAATGTAAGGGAGAAACACAAAACATGTTATCAGATAATGACCTATGTTGGTTGGTTGATTAATGCAGAAACAGTTGCTTGCTTATCAGCATGCAGAAAATGAGTGTAATTTTAGGTACATATAAACCATTGTGTGGGCAGCTGAAATAAAATAATGCCTCTGACAATAATGTAACCACTTGCACGCAACCGTTGTGTCTCAAGACAGAAAGTTTCATTTGAAGTGCATTGAGCAACAATTCCATTTCTTCTTGTACTGAAAATTGCTGAAGAAAGTTGCAAAAATTTTGGAAGGTAATGAATGGGAGACAGTGGAAATTCTATGAATGAGGCAGAGTGATGGGGAAGGGGATGAATTCTTGTCTGGAAACACCTGTATAATAAGAGTGCCAGGATGTGCCAGCTTCTTGCCCACCACACTAGTGTGTGTGCGCATGCACATGCTTTAGGGAGAAGGCATATTCAGACTGACAAGAAGATTCCTACTGTGTGCACAAAAGCAACATTTATTTCTCACACATGTGCATTTCTCACACGTGTGCATCTCTAATTAAACAGGGATGAGGCAGATATAACCTTGAGCAAATTAGTTATCACAGTTATGGACTAAAGATAAATGGTCTACCAGGCAGCTAGCAGAGAGACATGTTTGAGAGGTGAAGGAATGTTGTTCAATTGAGTCTTCCACATATGTCTTCTCCACTAAGTAAACCACTCAGGGTACAAACCACTTCCTTTTAATACAAATACTGAATTTCTTATTGCTTCACTGAACAGTATTTTCCGCAAGTAGTGTTACACAGTTCTCTGGTCCAAGGTCTCAAATGTAAAAGTGGACAGTCCCTCTCTTTTCTGTTTCATTGAAAATAAATAAAAAGGCTTTTTAATGGATCGTTTTGCTTACACTTAGATGGGGTTAATTAAATTGAATGAGATTAAAGGAAATACAAGCAGCTCTGGTTTTGCATGGGCTTGCATTTCTGTAAAATCATATCAAACAGAGAGACTATTCCTTTTAAGACAGAGACGTTTTGCCATGAGTGCAGAAGCTTTTAGACATATTTTTTATTTATCATCTCAAACCAACTAAATGTATTCTTCAGGACTGGCTATTTGTATTCCCAATGAGTGGGATTGCAAACAGATCAGAAAACAGAATTGGGCACTTCGGACACATCACACGAAAGCAAGTCTCCCTGGAGAAAGCAATCATGCTGCGGAAACTTGAAGGCAGAAGAAGGGGAAGACCAAATAGCCACATCCATGAGTCCTCGAGAGTTGAGAGCTGTCCAGAACAGGTCCATTTGGAGGGCACTCAATCATAGGGTCACTCAAAAGTTGGGGGATGACCTAATGGCATCTATCAACAACAAAATTGTTTCAAATAATATTAACTCTAAAAGGAACAGCTGAGGACAAGCAGCTGAAAAATTGGCAGCCTCAGCATGGTATAGTTGCATCATGGAAAATCCCATTTGGTATAAGAGACAATGTTTTCGGTGATTCATTTAAGATGGATACCTACGTTTAGGCAGCAATCCTATACACACCTTCCTGGTCTCTTTGACTCCACTGGAACTAATTTCTGAGTAGAAACACAGGGATGTTTGCCAAGAACGGTGCTAGCCCATCTGGCTAGACAGAGAAAAAAAATACTTGCAGCTCAGGACTATTGTTGAAGTAATCCTATCTGAAGAATAAAATGTCTTTGGAGCAATCAGTCAGCTCAGGGCCTATTGTAGTTGAACTGTCCCTCTCTTCTCTCACAAGGCTTTCTATCATCAAAACAGTACGGGACATAATTTTATTTAAGAAGCATATCTTTATGCTTCTTAAAAGTTGCCTTGGACTATTTGTATCCTGAAAAATAGGGTGTGAATAACTCAAATAATTACACACACATAAGCAGTATTTAGAAGCATACTGCCTCTGAACAGGAAGGTTTTGTATAAGTGCCACAGCCACTGACAGTTACATTCCAAGAAGTTATAAGAAATAGTTATATTTGTCCTGCCTTTTTGCCTTCCAAGGAACTCAAGGCAGCTAACATAATTCTCCTCCTCCTCTCAGTCTCATCCCCAAAACAAGTAGGTTGAGTTGAGAGCCTGGGACTGGCCCAAAGTCACCCAGGGAGCTCCAGGGCCAAGCAGGGACTAAAACCGGAACTCCTGAGTTCCAGTCCCACATTCTTAACCACTAACACCACCGTGGATCTATATTCTACACTCTAGTGTCATATTCTTTTGGCTTTGGATATATTTATATATCACATATTCTTATGTATGTGAAATAAGAATATAAATATTTGTAGGTAATGTGGTGCTTGAAGGCAGATACAACCTCTTATTGCTAGACGGCACTAACTTGACCACTTAATTCACTAGATATAACAACACCGCAGGTTACCTAAAAGCTCAGAGGGGGCCAGTGCAATTGATCAATAGGGGTGGTGGTGGTAGTGGAAGGGGTTAAAGCCTTCCCTCAGCAGTCTTCTCTCCAGCAGCCAGGCTAGCTGAAGCGCAGCGGCATCGGCTGTTCATCGCACACATGGCAAGGAGGATTCTTACATGCAAGGTCAGACCTTAGCCCAGTGGTGGCAAACCTTTTAGAGACCGAGTGCCCAAACTGCACCCAAAACCCACTTATTTATCGCAAAGTGCCAACGCTGCAATAAAACCTGAATACTGAGGTTTTAGTTTAGAAAAAACACCTCACAGCCACTCCAAGCAAATATATATATATCCTTGGCAGCGCACTGACCGGTCATCGAAAGCTTGGATGAGTCGCGGCTAATGAGGTGTGGCTTGTGACATCATCACCTGGCACCGCTACTCCTTTCCGAGCATGTGCAGGCTCCTGTGTGCGCTGTTATCCGAAGCTCGGCTGCTGGGGCGATGCTGAGGCGACTTGACTTGCGTGCTGACAGAGAGGGCTGTGTGTGCCAGCTGGGGCACGTATGCCATAGGTTCACCACCACTGCCTTAGCCTATTACCACATGAGAAAACTGGGAGAAGGGGAGAATGCCTAGGCCATGATGTTGTTCTAAGACCCAGAATCTGGCACCAGGCCAAAACCTTTTTATTTTGCTAATATTTTAAGACCTGTTTTAGGTGGGGTTTTTATTATTGCTAAATTTTAGGATGCTGTGTTTTAATTTTTTCTCTTCTTACATTTTATTGTTAAACCATCCTGAGACTTCGATAATGTGACAGTCTACACAAGTTTCAAATAAATAAATTAACAAATCTATAAGCAGTTGATGGATGAACATAATGAAGTTCTTCCTTGTGGCATTGTTCTTGCAATACTAAGGCTGCAATGCCGTACCCAACTTCCTAGGAATAAGAGCCACTGAACTCAGTGTGGCTTACATTTGAGTACAGTTCTGTAAAATTGAACTGTAGGTAGAATAAATATAATTGATAGGATCAAGCTAAGGCAAGTTCTTTTGCATTTTAAAGATTGAAGGGGGAGATTATGCTTATTTCAACAGAACATCATTTTAAAAATTCTATGCAAGGAAGAACTCTGGGGTCATGGTGAACCCAAAGAGCTGGAAATATTCCCACATTGATTCTTAAGATTTTGTTGGATAATACTCCTCAGTAGTGGTTAGGCACTTTCTAAAAAGTAATTCTGCATCCATGCTTCAAGTAGAAGCGGGCGAGCATATTAGTGCAGAACTATATATAGTGTGAGAGGCACGTGAATCGTCTCCCTGAAGTTTTTGCTCAAATGAAAGGCGTTACAAAATGCTATCAGAGCAGTTGCACAGAAGGAGTGTATGCTTTTCTCCTGGCATCCTCAAGCTGTTTCCCCAAACATGTTCTGGCTGTTTTTATGGATTTCGGTCTGTAAATCCTTCTATCCTCCCATAGCTGATGCAGAGTCTGGAAGTGCTGATTCTGCTTGGAAAAACAGCCAGGAGTTAAAACCTAAACATCCCTACCCCTGCCCATGCCATCATTCTGATCAAATTAATAACCACCATCTCTGTTATTCAGTTTGACTAAAAATAACTAGCATTAATGTTTATGTTGGTCCTTATAATATAGCCTGGATCCACTGTTATATATTCACTGCAATAGTAAGAAGTGCTGAACTGCATCCAAAAGTAGCAAACACCCTAATCCTCTGTAGTTCTAGTGAAAAGCAAATTCTGCTGCATTACGGCAAAGTAAATATGGATGGTATTTCTGCACAGTACAGAGCAAGTGCAATAGATTTTCAGACACAGGAAATCATCATTGCAAAGATATCATTGCCTTCTATATACAGGAGCATTTTTTTGGTCGCACTGTTTGGTTTTATACATGTACACAGAGCTCCAAGTTGAATCCTAGAGAAAACCAACATAAATCCCAGAAAGATAAGCAGTGCTGCTGCAATGGATAGAATAATCCAAGAAGGCAAGAATAATCTATTCCACAGCCATTCCACAAACATACATGCCCTTCTTTGCAACTGAGTCAGTTCTGGAGTTGTTTCAACTTTGAAAAATGTTTTAGTTTGTGAAATTATGTGCACATAACTACATAACTTTTTAAAGTGCAAGTTTTCTCCTAGAAATGAATTTGTCTCAACTAGAATTTGCTTGACTCAAATACAGTCAATCTCATCAGTTCCAAACATTTACATAACTCTGGACAAAGCGCCAGCAATTTACTTCAGCATTAGCAAGATGAAGCAAATGCTTTTTCCTGCCTCTGTGAGTGCCTTCCTTTCTACTTTATTACCATTACCAGTCTGGCCCTGCTGAATCAAGGCTACTGCCACGAATATTGGGAAAGACTCCTTTGCCCTACAGAAACCACTATCTGGCCATATGGCAAATATAGCAGTGGTAGCTCACAGTATAAAACATTGACTCCCATCTCAGGCCCACAATGTGCTTAGAGATTGCCAAAGGAGGAACAACAAAGATATTTATAAATAATAGGTTGCTGTACCATTTATTAGTAAATAAAAGGACACACTTAATTAAGAAATTATACCCATCTTTCTTTAATAACTGAAAACCCAAAACCCAAAATGCATAACATATAGTAAACACAGTCCAACTTTCATGTATATAATAAAACCAAAAGCAAGTTGAAACAAGTTCTGCCTCTCTAACAAATGATAGTGAAACATATCAAGCAGCACGTAATACCTTGATAATAACAGGGTCAAAAGGGAGATTATACTTCTACTAGGAACTATTCATATTTCTTTAATATTCAGAGCAGCAGAAACAAAAACGACTGCAAATCAGCTCTATTCCTACTGCATCTCAAGATGAAGCAGTGGACACTGAGGATTTTTATTTTTATTTTGTCCTGTTGCAACTCTCTTATAGCCTGGCAACTTTCTCTCTCTCTCTTATCGGACACTTCTGTCCCATGTAATTTATTATTTTATCCTCAGCAATATGCTATGTACTATAATAAAGTATAGAGCATTTATTTTGCCCACTCTGTCACTGCCTTCTTCTTATAATGAAAGAGATTAATTGTGAGTTGGCAATGCAGCAGAACCTTTTCCCTGTTGGAAAAAAAGATTTTTATTGTGTTTTCTTATAATAAAAATTAAAAATGAGAAAAGTAGTCTTTTTCTTGTACAAAGAAATATTAATCTCATTAAACCACACAATAATACCCTAACCTTGAGCAGTAGCACCCATCTATGGAAGTCAGATATATTTTTCACATAACATAATGAGAACAAGACAATATGTAGGACATGAACTTGTAGCAAAGAAGATCCACTTGGAAAATATAATCAATTTAATATTTCTTAAGAATAAAATAATTTAATGTTGTGACTGCTCCTCCTTGAGGAAGAAAGCAAGGCATGCTGAGTAATAAGAATGTCTTATTATATGCCTGCTTATAACAATGTCTTCCTTGGAGGTTGGCTGAAATCCATGCTGAGAAGTTGGACCTACCTATTTTTCCTTCCCCTCCCTAGCTTAAAACGCTTTCCCTATAGCACTGTGCAGGGCCCAGCATGGCCCAGGTATTTAGAGAGCACTGCATCCCAAGTGGCACAACCTCTGTTCTAGTCTCAGCTTGACCATGGGCTCTCTGAAGGCTCATAGCAGAGAACAGGCCTTTCCATCTATCTGGCATGAGGTCCTGCCTCTGCGCACTCCATCACACATCTGCGAGAGCCTTTGCAGGGTTCCAAATTACATGGATAAGTAGAGCAGATGCACATTGGCACATTCCAGGTCACATTCCAGAGCACTGCAATGTGCTAACTGTCAAGTACCCCTTGCTTCCTGTCCTAAATTTTTTCACTGAATGCAGCTGGTGCTTACTACCGCTAAAATGTCTGAAGGGCATTAATGAAGATGTTGATTCAGAGATGAGTAAACTCAAGTTTGGACAGGCTTTCAATAGCTTGGCATGCTCGGCCATTCTTGAGGTTATCTTCCTTGGCAATATTATACTCCAAAACATTGATGTAAATATTCTGCTTAACTTAAAGGAAATCTTTGCAGTACAGTCAATATATAGACTAACTACGGACAGCTTGCAAAGTAAGTTATTCAGATTGCCTTTTTCATATTTTTACTGAGATAAAAAGCTGAGGAATTAAAGCAAAATTGATTTGCTCAGGGCACAAATGATAGATTTTTAAAAAATCAAAAATAGTGATTTTGTGTTCATTGAAAATCAAGGACTGAATGAAAACAGCTTGAGCATCTAAGTTTCCAGTTCTCAGCACTAGACTTGCTGAGAAATCTGACCAAAACTTCTACATTGAGAGATATACAGTCCTTAATGCCATGGAAGTTCTATAGGAAGAACTGCATAAAAATCCATTTTCCTGCAGCTGCAGTTTTTACAGTTCTCTTTTCAGGCATGTATACAGGGCCGTCTTAATGCATGGGCCTGATGGGCACTTGCCTGTGGGCCCCATACTAATCTGTGTATGTTAACCCTTGGAAAATTGGAAAACTTCCAAAATTAAGAGTAGTTGTAGTTGTCGTAGCGGCCCCAGTACACTGCTTTGCCCAGGGCCCGTAATGCTGTTAAGACGGCCCTGCATGTACAGCCAACATTTAGCTGTAACGGAAAGCCAGCCAACTGGGCCAAATCCTGTGCAGTCATTTCCTGATCCCAGAACCCAAGACCAGCCACTGGATTCAGCACCTGAAAAACCCAAGCCTGGGAAAAAACAACTTTATTAAAAGGTTAGAAATAGGAAAGCAGGATCTAAAAATAGGGAAACAGGATCATATGATCTAAAAGGATAAAAACAAGGAAGCAGGGGAAAGTCGGGGGAAAGGGAATTGGACAGCAGCAACAAGAAAAGTCTCCATCAAGCAAGAACCCCACACCCAGGGCCTTGTTGGCCCACTCAGACAAGAAAACAACAAACAACGTCTAGCCTAGCCGAGACACAGGAACCTTCTAACAGCACGATGAGGGATGCCACAGCAGCCTTCACTACAGAGAACAGCAGCAGGTCACAACCTCTCCCCAGAGAGGAACAAAAGCTGCTCAACTCTTTGGTCTTTATTCCTCCACCAGCCCAGATCAGCTGATTGTGAGGCGATGGTTCAATTCCAGTCCTCAGGGTCCAGCCATTAACTCAGGTGCCCATCCAACCGGTCATTGCCTGTTACCTCTTGTGCCTTCGAGACCAATGTGGAGAATTCTCACCTCCTTCACAGAGGAGGGACAACATGTCTCCAAAGGCCTCGGCAGCCTGCTTTTCACCAGGGTGGCATTTCCAGGATTTTGGTAATTCCTAAATTAAGCCTTTCCCCACCATCTGGAGCCTAGAAAGCTGGTTCACACTATAGATACATTATTGAATATTCCATCCTAAATCTGACCTGCTCATTTCCTGCCCATAACAGTAGCTTCATAATGCAATGCTGTTGAGCACTTACTGTCTGATTGTTGTGAACAGATCTATTACTGAATTTTTCTGTTGTCACATGACTTGGATTCTTGATGTGATAACAGAACAGTCTTTGGATACTGCCCTCTCAGATCCATGTTATCTATTGCTTTATCAAAGCATTAGAGCGCTTTGATAAATTCAGTCACAGCTCCTTTGACATCACTAATATTGGGAACTCATATGACCATACATTCTCCTTCAGAAAGTAATGCAGCCAGTGTGTTCAGAAATCTTTTGTTTTCCTTACAAGAAATAGTTCTCTGTCCTTCAACTGTTTTTTGCTGAAAAATACACGTTTTGCATCCCATCTTTTGATTGCATTGTATGTCTCTAATATCTTTAACCAAGCAAAAACTTTTCTATATTTTTGACATGAGTTACATAATGATCAAAAGTATCCCATTCATACTCCACACTCATCCTCTTTTCTCCATGGAATTCCATGCAGAAGACTGCCTTCATCGTTTCACTAAACTTATCAATACTGCATTTCATGGACAAAGCCACTAAGAGAATTCTAGTTGTTTGGAACTTGGAATGTCACAATCTCATGAAATTATTCTGTTCATGTTGGAAGCATTCAGAATCTGCGCTTCCTAGTCTAGTTCTGAACCTTCATAATAGAATACACAAACCAAGTTGTGTTGACATGTACCTGCCATTGGCACAGCCTGAAAATTTATCTTCAATGAAAATTCTTAAAGACTTTGCAATCATAGTTCCTAATATTTTGTTTCACTTTTTCGTTTGAGTAACAGAGACAGTAGAAGCCACCATATCATATATTCCTTAATTAACAATTACCTAAAAATGGAGATCCATCCTGGTAGTAATTAACAGTTTTTTGTAGTAATGCTTTGTGTCATTCACTTTTTCTGACTTTATGATACCCTTTCACTGAAATATTAATGTCAGGAATGTTGGCTAAAACACCACCTATAAAGAACACTGCATTTGTCATACCACACCCCATTCTTCAATCTCCTACTCTTTCCAAACGTCTCATTAATTTTTTTTGTTTGTTTTATAACTTGATGGGAAGTCAACTCAGCCCAATATCTATGTGATTGCGTCATGACATGTAGTCCATCTGCAGGAAGCATTTCTGCAAGCTTGTTCATGTTTGGAAAATACAATCTACATCAAATAATTGCTGTGAAATTGCAAAGATGTAAAGAAAACCATAATCCTATTCATTGTGTCTTTAGAAGATGCTTACAGTGTTGATACATTGAAGTCAAAGTCTTGTAGTTCTAAACTTTTCTTGCCGTGAAAAAAATTGTTGGGCAGTGTTTGGTGGCCTACCGGTCAACTGTCACCTCCTTTGATGTTGCCTTGTTGAATGTATGTTTCAATACATTTCTCTCTTCTGAAGTCAAATATCTTTCAACAGAATAAGTCAGGAACTGTTACAATCCTGTACTTGCTCCAAACTCTCTTTCAGCGCTGTACCTTTTCTGATACAACCAAGACATTTGAAATGATTCATCATGGTACTAAAATTCTACATCTCGGAGCAACTCTTGCGAGATTATTTCAGTAGTTGCTATTTTCACGACTTTCCACCACAATGGTAATTAAATGTCAGCAGTGGCATAAATCATAATATTCCTTCATCAGGTATGAATGTTATAGCAGGCAAAATAGAACACCATTGTTTGAATAAAGGATTACCACTTGGAAACCATCAATACGGACACTTTCAGGACCCTGCCAATATAATTGTTTGCAGATTTTCCAATTATAAAATTGTTATTGGCACTCAGTTTCCTTCCAGATAAATTTCTCAGCTTTTTTAGTATTACTTAAGGCTGAAACATGAAAGTATAAAAATATATACCTTACTCAAGTTTTTCAAGGGAGGTAGCCCCAAACTTATACACTTACTCCATTGCCAATGCCTTTGTTATTATAATTTATGCTGAGGAACTTGCATAATTCTCATCACCCTCACACACACTTTCACCATGGATGTCATCTCTTTGCCCAACCTTTATAATGGGAAAAGTAACTGACTGAAACCATTGAGCTTCCCTGCTTTCTCAAATGGTATAGATTCATTTATGGAACACTGACTTTTTATCAAATTTGCAATTCACAGCAAAAGCATAAACATTCCAGTCCATTCCAGTCCCTCAAAAAAGAGTGGAAGTGCCTCTCCCTTCTCCCTACAGACCAGGGGCAGCTCAAACTTCCCCCAGGTTGCTATTTAAAGGCCAAATAACATGCACATTCACAGTTAACATCGTGGCCCCAAGCTACAGATTCCCTAAATTCCTGAAGAAAGCAAGAATGTAGTACACGGACCTCAATCAGTGGAGGGGGCTTGTTAATGTACAGTGTTTTCCTCATCCTTCCTTTAGGAGAATGTACATACTCTACTGACTCAGTTACAGAAAGAAATTTTACTGATTTGAAGAGCTTCTAACAAGACCTTTGGAGAAGTTTAGGAAAAAAGAAGCTATATTTGTATAGTGTACAACAACACTGATATGAAATCAGATATATAGATGTGAGCAACTGATGGCTGAATGGGGCGTTTTTATAAGACTCCAACTGTTATTCTTTTTTCAAGATGGAAATTTCCATGTTAGCCAGTCTATCCATACATAATCAACATGATCAATTATTTTAACGCCACTACTTAAGACTATTTTACCACACAGGACTGCTGTTACAGAAGTGCGTCAGAGTGCCCAAACAAGCTTTTGGACTGTCTTATGCTAGCCACGTATTTGCTAGCAATGATGCATTGACCAAACTGTTTTCTTAAATTATGGCAGAAATGACCTAAATAAAATGACTCAGTCCAGAGGCCTAGTTAGAAGGCTCTAATCTCCATCTGAACAAAATGCTTGTGTACTTGTTTCTTTCAATGACAATTTCCTGGCAAGTGAAGGAATATTATGTATATATATATAAAAAAATTAGACAAGGGTTATGTCCCTAAGTTTTCAAATACTGTGGAAGAAAAGGGGAAGCCAGTATCAAACTCAAGATATACCAAGAGAAAGAGAACCGATTTTGCACACTTCATAAACATGTTAGGTGCTGATGCTGGTAAAAGAATCCTTAATGAGAATTAAGCAAGTAACTACTTTGCATTGGCGATTCCTGCTTAATTTTTTTTTTTTCTAAAAGCAGCCAGGCACCTCCCTGATCGGGGTTGGGGCTATGGTGTGCGGCAAACTCTATTCTAACCATTTCCTCCCTATACTATGGACCCTATATTTAAAGACCCTGGAGTATTATCCACAGAGCAGAAGTGTGAGGACTTAAAACATGGACTTATCATCTCAATTAGACTATCTCACCCACAGCTGCTTTTACCAAAAAGCCAAACCAAACCAAGAGCAGAAAAAGAAAAACGGCCAGGGAGGGGCAAGTATTCATGTAACATATGGTCTGAGTTTCTGCTTGTTTTCCTCTATATTTCCTAGTTACTTTTACTGTAACCTGGTTACTTTTACTGTCACATACATTCAAGATGGCTACATTCCCATGACTCCGCCACAAGCATTCACAAGCTGTGTGAAGATGTTTCAAGAAACCTGGAAAATTCATGAATGTGATCAGTCTTGGTTACATGATAGATATTGATCTGGTCTCCCAATGAAATCAGTGTCACTTAACCATGAGCAATAAATTGGATGCCTTTTCTAAAATGTATAGCAAATATTTACCTTCCGTGCTTCTTTCACCATTTTCCTAATAGTTTCCTTTATTGTATAAGGTTGTATTCGTGGAGGATGGAAGAGCAGCTCAATATTTGTACTGCCAGAAATTCCATGCATTATGTAAGGCCAACCCAAGTCCAGATTAGGCGCCTCCACATCTGACTCCATGGGCCAATATGTTCCTGAGGAGGAGGCATCATCCACAGGGCTGTCAGAACCATACGCTGTGTTTTGGGGGATTTTCTGAATCGTGTTCAAGATGTAACTAATCTCAGCATCCGCTAGAAATTCTGGACATCTCTCCTTGGCAAGGAATTCTTGGTAAGCCTCTGCACCACCTTCAATTAGTGCATCAATGGCGAGCCTGTAACATTCTTTGTAGTGTGGCTCAAGGTAGTTGTCTGATCTGCATTCATCATGCAAAGATGACAGCAGAGATGAGGTTTCCATTTGCATAGTTATTAGTGGCAAGATCTCTTAAACTTCCATCCAGGTGCTCTGGAACGTACCTAAAACAAAGAGGAAAGTACTATGGTCAGAATTTGTGCAACAATCCAGTTATTTTCAGTACTAGTCAGGAATCGCATAAAGACAAAGCAAAACAAGAGTCCTCTTTATTGCTATCTGTTTAACATATAAGAAGACCTACCCTTTGGAACCTCTCTGCTAAATAAGCAGTGTACATACAGGGAAGCTATAGCAGATAGAAGTTGGGTGGTTCACAGCTTGCCCAGCCTCTCTCTCCCCCTCCCTCTCCCTCTCCCTCACCAGGGCATGGGGGGGGGAGGTGGCACTGTGGGGGGCAGCAGCTTGCTCACAGGTAGGCTCCCCAGCAGTCCTATTTTACAGCTTTTGCCTTTTTCCTCTCTTTGTTTCTTTTGTACTAGTAATCTATACAGGTGGTCCCCAGGTTATGGATGAGTTCTATTCCTGAGAATGTCCTTAAGACGAATTTGAAAGTCAGATCAGATGAGTAAGCCAAATGCTTGTCTTAGTACACACACAGACTTGTGCACACACATATATAAAACCTTTCTGTGCATATAAAACACTTAAGAAACACTTCCATAGCCACTAAAACATCCTAAACACAATACAGTATTGTAATAATGATAATACAGTAATAATAACTGAAGAAAGAGAGAGCATCTGTATGCATGTATGTAGGTATAAAGTATCGTAAAAAAAAGAAATAAAAGAAATATTTCTGAAAACAGTTTAGAACATTCCTGAGTAACACTAAGCCTAACATTAACCGATGATGATGGAGATGGGCCTGGTGCTGGAGAGTCAAGTTTGATTGTGCTGCTGGAGGTGGGGGAATATCACTGGAATGAAGCAGCCCTCAAAGGTTGTTTGCACAGCCATTTTCTTTTTCTCATCACAAATGGCCTTGTAGCGTTTGAGGGCCTGGTTACAGGGGCAAATTCTAATGACAAGCCAAAGGAAAACTACATGCCCTACGCAGGCACCAAAACACACTGGCTTGAGTATGCTCAAGCCAACACTGCAGAATGAAAATTCATGAATACTCTATCTCTAGGGAATAGATTATAGATGAATACTCTATCTCTGGGCTGCCACTGACATCTCTAAACATGTCACGTAGTTCCCTAGAGATATGTCACAGCCTTGGCAATCTCTAGAGAATCTCTAACAAAAGTGGGAATATTTCTAGGAACTATGCAGCCACTGATGATGTGTCACCAAACGTGCCACATAGTTCCCTAGAGATATTCAAAGAGGATGTATGACAGTCCATGCATTTGTAATTACAGGTTGTTTGTAACCAGAGGACTACCCAAATCTTTCCAAAACTCCTGAGGGGTGGGGTACCGGACACTTTGAGAATCACTGCAATGCAGCATGAAATCCAATTAATATAAACACAACACAGGAGAGCAATTACATAGAACGATAAAACAATAAAAGCAAGCAGCAAAAATGGCATAATAAAACCAGAAATTTTGCTAAAAACAATTACTAAATAAAAACATCTTTACCTGTTGCCAAAAACTGAGCAGTTAGGGTGCCAGTTGCACCCCTTTAGAAAGCGCATTCCAAAGGTGAGGTACAATAGCAGAAAAGACCCTTGCTTCGTTTGGAGGCCCTCCATCTTAGTGGTCTGGTAGGATATACAGCGAAAGGCTTTTCTTCAGGTCCCGAACCACTGAGGCTTTGTATGCTAGCATGAGCACCCTGAACTGGACCCAGGCCACAACAGGCGGCCAATGCAGCTGGCGGAAGGCCAGCATGCTGTGCCCCCCTAGGAGCAGTCCTCATTAACAGCCACTCTGCCCTGTTATGAATTAGCTGGAGTGCCTGGACTGTTTTCCTAGGCAGCCTCAAGTAGAGTGAAACGCAGCGATCCAGGCGAGAGGTTACCAGTGTGTGGATAAGTGAGGCTAGGCTCCCTTCGTCCAAGTAGGAACATAGCTCAAAAATCAGCCTAAGCAGATAGAAGGTGCTCCTGGCTACCAAGGTCACATGCGAGACAAGCGACAATTTGGGCCAAGGAGCACCCCCAAGCTACGGACCTTGTCCTTTACAGAAAGTGCAACCCTGTCCAAGACGGGTTGAACATTCCCAGTTGGACAGATGGACTGCCCACCAGCAGCGCCTCTGCCTTGCCTAGACTAGTTTCAGCTTATTGGCCTTCTTCACTCCATTACCAACCCAAGGTACCAGTTTAGAACAGGCACTGCCTCACCTGGACTGGATGACAGCAAAAGGAAGAGGAAGTACTCGTATCAGCAACATATCGGTGACCTCTTCCAGTGGTTTCATGTAGAAAGCATGGGAGACAGAATGGAGCCCTGAAGAACTCCATGCCACAAGGGCCGTGGTGCAGAGCAACAGTTCCCCAGCTCCTCCAACTAGGGACAGTCAGCCAGGTAGAAGCTGAGCAAAACACAGAGCAGTGCCACCAACTCCCAACCAGGTCAACCTCTCCAGAAGGATACCGTGGTCTCACTCCCATTGTCTCTCTCCTGGCAAAGATCATCCCAAAGATGACCAAGACAGTTTCTGCTCCAAAACCAGGCTTGAAGCCTGATGAAATGGATCCATATAATCCACTTCCTCCAAAAATGCTTGGAGCTGCCCAGCCACAACTCTTGCAAGCACCTTGCGAAGGAAGGGAACCTCGGCTATAGGTTGATAGTTTTTACATCCTCTGGATCCAGGTGTGGCTTTTTAGAAGTGGTGTAACCACCGCTGACTTTAGAGGGGTGGACACCACTCCCTTTCTCAGGGAGGCATTCACAACCTCCTGGATACAGGGATGGGTCCCCTCCTTTGTTCTCTCTCTCCCCCTCATTTAGCCAAGATGGGCAAGGGTCACGCAAACAGAGCATGAGACCAACCTGACAAAGCACCTTGTCCACATCCTTGAGCCACAATAGCTGAAACCCACCCAGTAAGATGGATGAGTTGTACTGGATGCCTCTTCCGATGGAACTGGGATAACTTGCTCCTCTAGCCAAGTGGCTAGCTGGTACCTGCCATTGCCATCCAACCCAAAGTGCCAAAAGGGCACTTGGGACACCTGGCACAGGCATCATCTTATGTTTTGGGCTCACCACAGCTGTTGATCCCTCTCCTGAGATTCCAGTGGGGATTCCCCTCCAAACACTCCCAGCAGTAATTAGAATGGTCAGCCCTTGGTCAGCCTTTTAAAACAATGCTTACACCAATTATGTAGTCATATATATACATTCATAACATATTATCCCCAAAATTTCATATTTGTGCAAATGCAGTATCTGGGATTTAAGGGGGGGAGGGTCACTTAAGAAGGAATTGGTGTGGGGGGGTGCCTGCTGGCCAAATCTATCATTTTCCAAGCTTCTACAGCGCCAGCTCAGGCTGTAGGTAATATTCTCCCCTTTGCAAAGCTTCTTGCAAAGTCAGACTGCACTTTGCAGAAAGCAATTGTTTTGGAATGTGCTCTTATTAGAAGATACAGTATGCTCATCCCAGAAAGCACTATATTGCATTGCAAAGCCCAATTTGATGGTAGGGCAGTAGGAAGCACTCTTCACTTTTCCAAAAATGGATAACCCACAGCTGCAAGGTATGCCTTAGAGAGACTAAAGAAGAGTGTTTGGGGGACACCCCCTCAATTTATCCTCATTGCAAGCAAGATCCTCCAGATTTTCTGGGGGAATAACAAGTTCCAAGTGTCTGCTCTACTTTGCCATTGAGTGCAAGTTCCTAACATCTCAGCCAAAACTTAGGGGAATCCCAGTCTATGCAGAAGTAGGCACGGTACTTTTCAAAGGAAACAGGAATAATTTTGGTGCTTTCACAGTGTCCCTCGAGATACCAGCTGGAGGAGTGAGGGTGAGATGGACCCGGAGCTCCAATGTCCCCAAGCCACACTGTGTGGCTTGTTCAGTGGTGCAGTTTGCCACGTTGTGGAAATCCGCCAGTTCTGTACAAGTCTATCAGAAGATTAACCTGTGGCCATACAAATAATTGGCAATGGCTGCAAGTAACAGGAGACGGCATTCATTTGACGGCGCTAGATAGCTAGTAGCAGAACACTCCAACTGGATGAAAATCCTCTGTGGAAAGCACTGCGATGCCAATAAGCCAAACTGAAATAGGCGCAGAAGCCCAGGAACTGCTACAGGCAAACGTGAAGTATGCGAGCTGAACCTGGCCTTTGACTTGTGTCAGTACAGGAATCCTCTGCTCAGCCCTTGTGCTTCCCAAACATACAATCGAAGAGAGTAATAGAATTTCTGATGGTTGTTACAAGCTTATTTTCTGACTGCCAAGGCACCTGAAGCACTGGTAATGAGTAATGCCATCTACTCGGTGGGTTTCGCAATGTCCTTCCCAAGGGCAAAAATGTACAAGGGAAAACCTGCAAGGCTTTATGAAAATATGAATAGAATATGTTAATGGAAAGCCTGTAGTATATCTTTTAATTAGCAATTGATAGGTTGCTAATTGATTAGCAATTGATATAATACTATTAAGTATTATGTATACAAATCAAATTAGTATAATTGTTTTATGAATTTAACTTTTTGTTATGATACTGTTTTATCTGGGGGGAAAGGAAAAACCATCAATATTAATTGCTGGTGGATTTGTTATAAGGGAAATTATTATTTACTTGATATCCATGTTAACGTCTTTACTGTAATAACCAAATATTAAGTCAAAATTGTAGTTACAAAATGGATACAAGTAATAATAATTATTGACTTTTTCTGCAATTTCCCGCAGTTAGTGCTACATTCAAGTTTTGTGTAAGGTCCTTTGGTATCTTTTTCTTTCTTTTTCCTGTTACTATTCCTTTTTTAATATAGAAAAAGCAAATAAATAAATAAAAGAAAATATGGACCGAGATCATTTATTGAAAGGAAAAGGTAGAAGAAGAGTTAGGAGCAAAAAGAAGAAAAAAAGCTATGATTCCCCCAGGAAGCCTGATTGGCCTCTAGGCACCATCAGCTTTCCAGACCTCTGCCAGTCTGTGTTGAGGTGTGGTGTGGGCTGAGGCTGTGCTTGTGCCCTTGGCTAACAATCTCCACCTTTTGCTTACAGTGGCCCAGGACTTCAGCTCCATGGCACACTCTTGGCACGCAGAAGTGCCAAGTTCAATCCCCGGCGATTCCGGGTTTGGCAGGAAAAACTCCTGCCAGAAAGAGCCGCTGCCAGTCAGTGTCGACAGTACTGGGCTAGATGGACTGCTGCCTGACTTGGTACCAGTAACTTCTTATGTGCCTAAAAATTGATCAGGGGGGATAACTGTGACCTTTAGACCCAAGATCAGCACAGAAACTGTTGACCTTGGGATGCTGATTGGCCAGCTTTGGGGCTTTCCTAAGTATTTAAGAAACTGCTTCTGAGTAGTCGTTAATAATTCCCAGCAGAGAGATTTCAGAGAATAATAACCAGAAGCTTCTTCCCTGTGGTGTCTCTTAGGTTTATTTATATAGTTCCATATTCCTCCCCTGCCCATCCAGAAATAACAGTGATTTATACAAGCGGTTTGGCCAGAAGTAATCAGGGAGACAGAAGGACTTCCGCTACGGAGCTTTTCAGGGACCAGGCTTCCATGCCCGGAATGTGCCTGGATGCACCCGAGCACCTAAATGCACGGGAGTGCTCTTCGCCACCTCCCCTGCAGACTCGGTGATTCAGACCTTTCCCCATCCAAGGCAACAATACGACACTCTATATGAACTGCCATTACTTTCCGCTAAAGTAGAAAGCTGAGGCCTTTTTCTTAATGGGTGCGGCTTGTTAGAAACACTGTGCTTCAAAATCTGTATCTTCATCACTAGTCACGTAACATTCTCCATGGAAGAAAACAGTTCACAAATTCCTATTACACTCTGCATGACCAAACAATATAAACAAGGGCGAAGACATGTAGGTGCCAGCTCACCTCCCACTAATCCCTACTGAGTTTTATTGAAAAAGTCCACGGGCTGCAATTTAGAGTGTAGCTGAGAGGGGCTCCTCACCTGTGACACGGAGACTCCAAGGACAGGCACAGAAGACTGCAGCAGCGTCAGTTTCGTTCTGACTGTATAGATGCATAGCTGCCTCCCTCCCCTGCCTATAGGTGGTTTAGGTTCAACTGGTATGGGGTGCAGTGGAGTGGGGTCAGTGAACAATATAGGGTCTCCCTCTACACACACCTTGACCAGGGTAACAGTGGTCATTTCACTACTTTGTATTAGGACGGAGACAACTAAAATTGTTTATGATTGGGTTTTCTTTAATATATTCGAATGTCAGAGTTGATACCTGACCTAAATAATTGCTTGTGGGCAGGTGAGAAGGGGTTAGAGGGTTTTTTTTTTTTAAAGCCTGTTTTGTTATTAGAGTATCACTTTAACGCAGGTAGGAAATCCACCTAAGATTGCACACATACGCTTATCTAAGAATTAAATCTCACTTGAGTAAGTTCTGACTAGATATTCATAGAATTGTGCTTTCACACATCATCCCCGCCTCTCACTTCAACTCTTTTTCTTTCTCATGTCTTTACACTCACAGGTTACAGGAAAGATACACTACTCATCTTCAGCTATGTGGATTATGCCTCTCCGTTTACTGTGTCATTCTCTTTATCAGTTTTTCCCATGCTGATCTAATCAATTTTCTGCTTGCATTCACAATCAACCTACTTCACTTCCATGACTAATTAAAAAACTGACTGTTAAGAATTGTTTCTCTCCCACAGTTCAGATCACACACTGAATCAGCAAGGTGATGATAGGTATACACCCTACTTCTTCTCAAAAGCAGCTACTTTTGTCTGTAGCATTTTCAGTCACAGCTTGTTGCTTAAGAAAGGTTTTTGAGGTTAATTGAAGGCTTAAATAAAATAAGACACTATAAAAGAAACGAATCATGAAAAGAATGGCAGAACAGTTATTGTAAAATTCAGCTACCAGGAACTATAGAAATGTAATAAATAATCAACTAGGGTTAAATATAAAGCCACATTAGTTACTAAATATATAGCACTTAAGTTTATGAAGTACTATACAGTCCTCCAACAGTCCTAAACGAAGAGTAGTATTTTTATTGGTGGGGAATAGAGTCCATGAAGAACTTGCCAAGTTGTTCTCAGAAAAGCACCCTGCCCTACAGATTCAGCCAATCTCTCCCTCTCCATCAGCAGGATACTGTTCTTTCTCTTCCTGACAAAGGAGAAGGTTGTGGTCAGTTTGGCGTTTATAGTGTGGTTCTCTGCTGGACTGCACATGAACAAACCGAGTTGCTGGATCCGCGATTCTGTGCCCCTGCAACATGCTTTTGTACAGGTGGTAGAGATGGTCTGTGCACTGGAAAAAAATTGCTAGTGCATTTTTCCTTGCTGGATGGAGTCCACTGACTCTATAGATGAAGTAAGAGTTAAATCAAGTTTTCCTGGTACAAGCATTTATTCACTAGCTTAGCACATCATTCTGAAACAATTTCACTGCCTCTGAAAATTCTACTAAAGTACCGTAATTAAATGAAATGGTCGATATGTCCTTGTCTACAGCAGACAGGAACAGTGATATAAAATAGACCGGCACATCTCTCCATTTACAAACAGTTTCCTCAGTAGCTATAATTCACGTAATGATGGTGAAAAAAAAATATGACTGGATGGTGAATGCTTGACAGATTCTACAACAGACATGTGTGGAGGGGGAGAATGTGAGCGCTGCCTCCCCCCTTGGGCATTTCAGGCATCCTATATTTGATGAAGGGTGGCTTTTTAAAGGCAAGGCTCCTGCACTGGTGAAGGTACTTCATGTGGTTGAACACCCTGATTTTCCAGTGTTTTTAATTGCATGGAGAGCCTCTAGCTATGGAAGGCTCAGAAAGTCTCTTTAATTAGTAGTTATTTCAATGTTTTCCTATTTCATTTTTATAGGACCCAAACAGAATTCTACTGTGAATTCATGGCTTTTCAACCATTTCCTCTGTAAATATTTTATTCAAGAGTCTAGTTTTTCTCTGAGATCTATTCTGCCTGTTGTCAACTCTAGAGAAAAGTTCTCCATCCTCACATCCAGTTGTTCAGTGCAACAAAAATAGCCACATTTCTGGCCATCATAACAGCCTAACATGCTGTGGTGTCAGTCATTATAACCTTAATTTAGCTAGGTTCAGTTTCAATTTGTTCACCTATAGCAAATGTCTGACCGCAGCCAGGAACTGTTTGAAAACAATAATAAAGAAGAAACCACAAGACTAGAGTCAGATGAAGAGATAGAGTTATATTGTCATTTGACGGCGCCTCATTCCAGATCTTCAGAGATTCTCAGCAAATAATATCCTCCTATATGAATTGAAAATAATGTGACTCTTGCAGAGGCTGAGACTTTTTAACTCTCACACATGAACTTAAATATGCCTATACTACTAGTCCTAGGTTGAAATTGGAAAATTTTCCAATGCAAATTTAAAGACAACAGCATATACTTTCCTTACATTCTTTTAAAAAGTCTTGTAAACTGTTGACACATTAATTTTTGCAATCCAGGGAAATGTGTATGATGTGTTAAGAATTGCACATCCATTTCAACAGAGTTCAACTCACTTCTACTAGGGTTGTTGAGCTGCCACCTTCAATTTTGCTGTCATTGTAAGTTGATGGTTTCTCTGAAACATGGAGGTATTTCAATGGCTTGTGTGCAGTCCCTCACATATTTACTAAGCATAGTTACCTGGAAAAAAATTACAATTTGGAAACTACTGAGCTTGACTAATACTGTATTTTCAGTATTTATGAATTCATGGAAATGGAAAAAATCCATAAAAAAATAAAGTACTGTGTATTCCAACATTCCACAAAACCTTCCACAAAATCTTGCTAATTTACAACAAATGTATAGCACTTCTGTTTGATCTATAAAGAGCTATTGCTCCACAGGAATGACATAAAATAGATCCAAGAGAAAAGCTCAACTTGCTTCTTTTACTGAATTTCTTCTATTAGCATATTTGAACCTAATAATTCTGTGCAAACTGATAGTTGCCCACCATTAATAAGACTTTTTTTAAAAAAAGAATGCCTACTTTATTTTGTATCTGACCTTCCCATGCATGCATGTTAATGGTATAACTTAAATCCAGAATTATGCTAGAAGTCTAGTACCATGACAGGACTATCTTCCCTCTCTATAGATATTAGTGCTGTCCCAAAATCTGCTCCAAAAAAAATTTGAAGGAGCACACCTTCCTACTTTCATTAACCAAATCAGTTCTATCACCAGAACCGCATCACTTGATTCTATTCTATGCAAGATCAAGGCTTCAATCCTATATCTAATCAACTGAATCCCAATGAACCCATTGATTTCGAAAGAGAAAAGTGTTAAACTGTACTTTAAATGGGTTAATACTGACATCTGAGAATAATTACATGACAATTATATAAACATATACAGTGGTACCTCAGCTCACGAACGCCTTGGTTCACAAACAAATCAGGTCACAAACAAAAATTTCTGAAAAATTTTGACTTGAGTCACGAACACCCCTTTGGGAGGCAACCAAGATCGCAGCCATCCCTCGCCCCCAAGGGGGGAGATGGCCACAATCCCAGTTGCTTTTGTGCAGGGAAGGCGTGCGTGATCAGAGGTGCGCTGCTGCAGGAAAGACGGGAGCAGCAAAGCAGAGCCGCAGGGGAGATGGCCAAGATTTCCTGCAGGAGCACACCTCTGATCAGGCACGCCTTCCCTGTACGAACGGAACTGCGATCATGGCCATCTCCCCCCACAACCAGCACGATTGCGGCCATCTCCCCACCCCACCCGAGTGGGGAGATGGCTGCAATTGTGCTGGGGGAGGGGGGGAGATAGCTGAAATCACACCCATTTCTCCCTCCCCCAGTGCGCTGTTTGCACCCGTCTCTTCCTCTCCCAGTGCGCCTGCGATCATGCCCGTCTCTCCCCCCCACCCCTCAGCGTGCCGGGATGACGGGCGCCTGCAGGGATGACGGGTGCGATCTCGGTCATGCTGGGGGTGGGGAGATGACCGCGCTTGTGTTTGGGGTGGAGGGGGGAGATGGCCACGATCTTTGTTGTTGTCACTTTGCTTCACATTTTTGTGATTTAAAAAATGGTTACGGAACAAATTAATCTTATTTACATTGAACCTTATGGAGAAATTTAATTAGCTCACGATCAATTTGGCTCATGACCAGAGTCCTGGAATGGATTAAGTTCATGAGCCAAGGTACCACTGTATGAGGAAAATTCAATTCAATTATTTCACCGAAGATGGTTATTATTTATGGAAGGACAATGAAATAAATTCTTCTCAGGCTTTATAGGGACTTTGTTCCAAATTGTTTAGAGTACCAAGATAAATCTGTTAGCCTTATCAAATGGAGCCAGTCTGTCAAAGACATTTCAAACATGCTCATTAGTGTGGGCTCCAAAATCCCAATGTGAAAGGCAGAATGGGGCTAAATCCAGTGTTAAGCAAGCACAATTCTGCTTCCCCTCTTCCCCAACAGATTTGGGGTTCTCACAGAAAGAGAAGAA
This sequence comes from Varanus komodoensis, assembly GCF_004798865.1. Lineage (NCBI taxonomy): Eukaryota > Metazoa > Chordata > Lepidosauria > Squamata > Varanidae > Varanus > Varanus komodoensis. The sequence continues at coordinate 964,796 of NW_025335349.1, read as the reverse complement.
ATGTGATTTGTCAGTGAGAACTGGGGCAAGAGCACCATCAGATGCTACCAAGAAATATCACTTCAACTATTTGATCCCCTCCCTCTCCACACACACACAAACACACACACAACTGCACTGGAGAGTAACTTAATATTTTCAAGTGGATGTGCCACTTTTTCTTAAACTGAAGGAGGAAAGGACACAGGTATTGCTTGCTAGTACTAATGCAGCACAGTGATAGAAGGTAGAATTCATCTTTGGCATGAATTCACTTAACAGTTTTAGGCAAATTACTATGTCTTCCACTAGTCCATCCCATCCATTTAATGGGCATAACAGTACTCACTTACCTTACAAAATGCTTTTTAGAGTAGTCACATAGTGTACACCAAACCCATTCAAATGCGCTAGTGCTACATTTTATGCATGCATTCATGCATGCTTAAATTTATATCCTGCTTTTTTTTTTTACAATGAACTCAAAGTGGCTAATATCATTCCCTTCCCACTGCTCCCAATCTTATAGCCACAAGAACCCTGTGAGGTAGGTTGGGCTAAGAATCCATGACTGGGTCAAAGTCACACAGTTGGTTCCATGGCTGAACAGGGACTAGATCGCCTGAGTCCCAGACCCGTACTCATAACCGCTGCACCACACTGGCTCTCAATATAGATAGATAGATAGATAGATAGATACCTGGATGGATGGGTGGGTGGATGGATGAATATAGATGCTATTTATTCAAAGTAATAAATTTACATGCATGCAAATCTTAAATAGCTCAATGATCTCTCCACTACCCCAACACACACCAAAGTAAATTCCAGCCAGATGGGATTGGCTGCTCTGATGGACTCATGTTCCTTTAAACTTTAGATTTACTAGAGTTCTTCTCTAACACTGACCTGCATTATATCAACATGCCTTGCTTTGTAGTGTGCAATAATCAATTTGCTCTTCATGCATCTCCACCCTTCATGCATGTACTGTATTTCAAATAGTGGGTGTGAGGCCTGGGAGTCTGGCAAAGGCATTCCTGTGAGCCAGACAATTATTCTTCTATTTTGTTCAGGAACAAAGAAATATACGTTTATTTTCCTAGCTGGATTTGTTTAGCTTTATACGCAAGAAGCTTTGAGTGTTCCCCTATTTAAAACAAAGAAGTTGCACAAAATTAACAATAGAGCCATCCAAGGTTTATGGTTCCATATTGTCTCTATTCCTCTGGTTAGTTCTGCTTTTTATAAGGGCATGCTATTCAGTGCATTGTCCCTTTATTGCATTCATTCGTGGTACAGAGATGTTTACTTTTAACTTGTGCAAGTGTCTCAAACAGAATCATGACTTAAGAAGTCACTGTTCTTTCTAACCCCATAAAATCTTGAGGAAACAACCTCTTGTATCACTGGCACACAGAGGGGACTTGCCCCATTGTGTAGAACAATGTGGGATTAGGGAGCAGATTAATAACCCAGCATTCAAACAGAGCAGAGATCAGTAAGATACAGTTATAACGTATCTCATTCCATGAAAGCAATACTGGCAACTTGTGACCCTCCACATGTTTTGACTTATGCCTCCTATCAACACTCGCCACTGGGTATGCTGGCCCTAGTTTACTGCAGTTGTAGGCCAAAACTTTTGCAGTACACAAATTGCTCCCTCCTGATCTAAAGGAAGTGTGATCCACCCTACATATCACAAAGATTGGGCTGAATACAGACTTAGTCATGCTTAGAGCAGATTTATTAAAATCAACATCACAAGTTACTCATGATTAACTTCCCACTGATTTAATGGGACCAGTCCAAGCATAGCTAAATGAGAATACCATCCATTATATTTAAAAACCAGGATTACTCTTAAAGTGTCAACACTTGTTTTTATTAAGAGGGGAAGATCTCTGTGCATTACAGTGGAAATTCACCCATAGCAATTAAAGTTGTTGGCAAATATCCAATTACTTCTGCTACATAAACACATATAGTCAAATAAGTCATATTTTTGGGGCAGACAAAGCAAAGACTCAATTGGCCAGCCGGTTTGATGGAACAGCCCACTTTAAGCCACAGTGGGCTGAGGCACGTGCGGCCATTTTGAAAGTTCAAGCCACAACTGCAGTTTGCTGAGTCCTCTGAAGCCAGAAGTGACAACTGTACAAAGGTTAAACAACCCCTACATAACCTATGGCATGTTTGGGGATTATATAACAGTTTAGCACTCACACAATCCATCCCTATCAAGTTCAAACGACATAACAAAAGCTGTGGTTGCAGCCTAAACATTCAAAAGATACCAAGCACACACTACAACTCACTGTGGCTTGTGTTCTTCATTCAAACAAGAAAAAAACGTAGGTTGCAAATGTAGGTTTTCAGGTGAGAGACAAGCCACAGTACCAGGTCCAGACAAAGCACCCCTGAATTGCTTAGTCACAGCCAGCAATAGGAGGAACTGAGTGGGATTAAAAGAATGAGCTAACCTGCCAGTTCATTCATGGCAACCCAGGTGTTTTTAAAATCCCTGCACTGTCGTTACATGTATATTGAGCCACTGAGTGAAAGTGGTTTGTTTAACTGCATGTTAATACTGTATTTTCTTGTCCATGCAAATGAAGTAGATTAAAGTTTTTGACACATCAGAAAAACTGAATGCACTTAACTAGACATCCAGAGATACTTTTAACTGGGTCAAGGATAACTGTAAAGACTTAACAGTCTACATGGTATCAACAGACTGAGGTCCTTAAGCAATGGTAACTCTTTTAAACTCGTTACAATGTAACAAGAAAGGTATTATTAACAGAATTTTTAAAATGTCTTCTACAACTTACTCATACCTATGTGTTAACAACTATAGAACACCAGTATTAATAAACCACAGCTGTAAGTCATATCTTATCACCTGCTATTTTACTAATTTCCACCCAAACAACCCAAAGGTTCCAGTATACCTTGAAATGTTCTACCCCCAGGGCTCCCTTGAGGAAGCTGAATGTGACTGTGGTCCTCAATAACAAAACTCCAGTGCAGGAGTTGAGCTTGTTCCGAGAGGGAGGTGGATGAAGGCAGAGCTTGGCATAATGAGCCAGCAACTGCGGCTATCATTTTATACTGATATGTAATCCCGCTTTGGGAAGTGCCAAGTTCTTTGCCACAGCAAAGAGCCCAATAATTCAAAGTATATACTTTATGGTTTATACATTGCCTCTGGATGTATCAGGATCCAGCCTCCCCATTTCAGACAACATTTACTCATCCAGAAGAAGGAATTAGATAAGACTTTATTTTATGGTACTCTCTCCATCTCCCCATGCTTTTCAAAGCACGCTTACTCATCTCCTATCTCCTCCCCTCTTTTGCCATTTACCCTTAATGTGCCAATTTGCTTCGGCCCTTCCTTCTGCTGCTTCCTCCTATTAAAGCTTCCTCTCTTACCACTTTCCTCATTGTTTCCTGTTTGTTAAAATTGTTCATTAAAGATTAGCCTTGTCCTCTAGCCAATGCCCACTGCCACACACGCCGATTCAGCCAGCACGGTTTGTCCTGCTGTGCTGGGACCTATATGAAAGTGAGCTGAGATCTACTGGTGGGATCCAAAGACGAACTGCAAAGCGCTTGTAAACAGGCTGACAGAGGGTTCCTGGGCATGTCTGCTAAGAACTAAGCTCTACAGAGTTCGCTGGGACTTGTCAGCAGGGAAGCCTGTGCACCAGCTTTTCCAACATGGTGCCCTCGAAATCTCTGTGCTGGAGCTACCATCGCTCCAGCCAGCATGGCTCATGGTCAGGAATGCTGCAGGGCTCTCACACCAGGTTGTGTCCAAAGGGTATCACTTTCATGATGGCTGTAGGACTACAACTAAAAAATGCGGCCGTCTGCATGTTTCAACTGCCCGGCAAGTCTCAGCATTCCCCGAGTTGGAGGTTATGGGGCTTTCTCATTCTCTCTCGAAATAAGGATAACATTGTCTTTTAAGTATATTTGCTTAAGCAAAGGGATTGTCAAAAGTTCTGATGCCACGTAATGGTCAATCACCACTTCTACTGGCTATGCAAGAAAAAAATCAATCAGGTTTTTAATAGGCTATGTCTCCATTCCCATTCTCTCTCTCTCTCTCTCTCTCTCTCTCTCTCTCTCTCTATATATATATATATATATATATATATATATAGGCTGCACTGCTATGTACACTTTCCTCTGAATCACCCCCATTGAATACAGAGGGACTTCCTTCTGGATAATATGCTCAGGGTTGTCCTGTAAGGATCCAATCTAACACATATGGTGGTTTCCACAATATGGTTCCCTCCCACCAGAGTTGCACTGGCAGGGAGAATGGAAGGGAGCAGCATTTTTTCCCCCTCTTCAACTCCCCACCCCCCTTTTTTAAAAAGTACATTTCCATTCCAAGTGACTTTCACAAACTCTTCCATCCTAGTCAACAAACAAATAAACCAGACCCTTTTTTTTAATTCTGTGATATTACAATCATAGCATGATTACTGGTATGACTATGACATGCTGCTGTAGTGTAGTTCTCAGTTAATCTTGTAAGCACCGCTCCTTTGTTCTGTTCTGTTGATGTGCAGTCTTATACATGTTATACAGAAAATGTCTCACAACTCCCAACTGCCCCAGTGCTGTTGCTTAAACAGAAAAAGGCCCTGCATTTATAGGACTGCTCTAAACTGCAGAGTAGACACTTGCGGTCCTATCCTAATGCACCATAAATCTGCTCAGAATAAATCCACTCTGTTCCAAAGGGCTTAGTCCCTAGAAAGTGCACGTTGTATTGTAGCCCAGATGTACATTGCTGCCAATGTGGGTTTTACAAACCAATTTAAACCTTACATCAAAAAACAGCAAGAAATGCTGGATACCAAAAGTTGCGATGTGAAAAACCAGTGCTTCAAAAGCAGCAATTCTGGCTTATTCTGCTTTACATTAGGATGGTGGAGTTAGATGGTCTGATGGGGTTAAAAGTATCTTTACTATGGTACTGTGGATTTCCCGACACATGAGAACACTTCCTTTTTCCCTGTTTGGCCCATGAAAAAATTTTCTGTTTCCTTCCAGGCAAATCCAGGCCCACCATTCCCCTTCCCACTCAACACAAATGCTGCTTCCAGTAAGAGAGCGCCTAACACCAACCATCCGAAATTCTTTTGTAACAATTCCATCTTTCCTGCCTTAACAAATTTTCCGCAGTTAAAAAAAATAGAAAAGGTAGACGAAGAAGTGCAAGACCACAATTCTGATATCCCTGCCTTCCTAAAGCTCCTTAGGAACGGTTTACACTGCTCCTTGGGATATGACGCAAAAATGAAATAAATTCCATGAATGGGACAGTGCAGCGAAAGCATCCACTGGAAAGAAGCCTGGCCATCCTTAGTTTGAGATTTGGCCAGGTGTTCTGCATTTTCAAATTACCAGCCCTCCCTTTACCAGGGCACGACTGGCACCGTCCGTTACGGGGTGGGGAGAGGCGAATCTCAGGACAGCCGAAGCGGAGCGCCACATTTCCTCTGCCTCTTATCAGGGCAGCAGCAGCAGCAGCCTCTGGGTCCTTTCCCCTCGCTTCTTTTAAGTCAGCCTCGCCCCACCAGGTGCCCTCCAGATGTGTTGAGGGCAACTCCCATAATCTCCTGCTAGCTGGGGATGCTGGGGGGTGTAGTTCCACACACCTGGAGGGCATCCGGGCCGGGGGTCCAGACACACGCGCTCTCCCCGCTCCGCGAGGGCTGCCCTCAGCGGATGAAGCGCTGCGAGAAGCGCCCCTGTGCGGCGCGTCCCCTGAAGGCGGCCCATGGGAGCGCCGACCGAGCGCGCCGGGGGCCCCCGGGCCCCTCGAGGAGGAGAGGCAGCCGGCGCCAGAGAGCGGGCCAGCACCGGCGTGGCCAGGCGCAAGCCCCGTCCCCGCTCGCCCATTCCCAGGAGAAGCCCACCCAAGTGGGGGAGGGGGGCAAGGCGGGGACAGGGGCCGAGCACTCACTTTGCCGCGTCCCGGCGCGTGGCGACCCCCTCGGAGCTGCTCGCAGCAGGAGAACGCGGAGGCGAGCGGGCGAGCGCCGGTCTGTCTGCCTTGGAAAGGTGCCGAGCTTCAAGTTGAAACACCGCTCCTTCCTCACCGGTATTTCCCGTCCTCCTCTCTCTTTCTCTTTCTCTCTCTCTCCCCCTGTGGGCAGGGCCGGGCGTGGAAGCCAGTTCCAGCATGTCGGAGAAGTGTTACGCACCGAACCCTGCCCGGGAGGCCGCCGCCGAAAGAGCGGAGCAGGAGCTCGTTTGAAGTTTGAACCCAGGCGACCCAGCCCTTCGCTGAGCAAAGTGTGACATGCTCTCGGCATGCCATTGTCAGCCCCGCAGCTGCTGCTTCGCAAGGCAGGAGGGGGAAGCACGGAAAGTGTGCTCAGCTAAGGCAAGGCTAAAATCGGAAGGCACCTTCGGCGGCGCCCAGCCGCCTTTGCCCTTCTGGGTTACGCACAAGCCAGCGCACGGCCCCGATCGGGCGGCGGGGGGGGGGGCACCCTTATCCGTGAGCAAGTGCTAAAAAGGGGGAAACAGAGGGGCAGCTGCACGCTCGGCGTTAACCTGAGGTGCGGTGCGGCCCAGAGCGGAGCCCGACGACACGTGGAGTTGAACAAGGAAGTGCGAAGGGGCGCTTCACCCGCGCGCCGGTTCTCTTTTCAAGGAGAAGCAGCTGATTGAAGTGGAGAGGCGATCAAAGCGTGTCCTTACTCTGCCCTGCGGCAGAGGGGAAAAAAGCAAAGGGGAAAGGTCCAGATGGTGCTTGGGGCGATGTCCACCTCTTTTTTTTGGTAGTTTGTTGTTTGTTTTGTTTTGTGTTGTGTTGTTTTGTTTTTTTTAAGTTTGCAATTTTGTCTTTATCATTGGGCCAGATGGCTGCCACTCTTTTGGTAGCCACCCAGAACCTCTATGGTGGCTGTGAGCCTGAGGCCCTTACTTCAAGCAGGAAGCCCCCTAGCCTCCTCGTGGTGGACCAAGGAAGAACGCGAGCCGGCGAAATCGGGGCTGCACCCACCTCCCCCTCTCGCCTGAACCCTCTGCGTGCTTGGGGAGATTGGCCCCAGAGGCGGGCGCCACGCTTTGGCTCTCGGCCGTGGCACGGAAGGCTCGCGCCACTCACCAAGCGCCCAGGCCACGCCACTTGCCCTGAGGAAGGCGGTATGCCAGTGAGTGAGTGGCAGCGCTCACCTCTGCCGCCTCACCTGCCGCTTCTTGGAGCGCCCCTTCTCGCAGCTGGCCATGCGCCTCCTCCACTCGCCCTCTCCCCCAGTGATGAGTGGTGCGAGACGCACGACCCCGCCAACCTTCTGACACGTGCAGGGGCAGAGACTAAAGCCCGTCCACCCCGGAAGGCCGTAACCGTTCAGGGGGATCGAACGGCGGCATGGTGTAGTTGCCCTCTCAGCCTCACTTCAGCAACCTGCCGTTCAGCAAGACACTCGTTGCCTTTCTTCCAAGCTCGATTTTCCATTTCCGACTCTCGAGGGATCTTAATGGGTGGATGGGAAGACAAGTGGGAAGGAAATACAGGGAATGCTTGACTTATTCATTTTTTTTAATGATTCCATTGTGTTTGAGATGTTGAAATGAAAAGTCATTTTCTACTAACTGATTGGTATGCACAGAATAGCATTTAATCCATTACAATCAAATTAGAACATCAGTGCAGCCTAATTAAATTAAATGCAAATGTTACATTTTCAGTGGCAATTTCAAGGAAGTGGTACTTAATAATCCATGGAACAGGAGGCAGAGTATCAATTCTCTATTTTCCAGCTGTGCCACTGATTTTATAGGAAGCTCCCAGCATATCACTTTAATGCTATTTTAGGTTTATTGAATGAAAGTTCAGAATTTGCAGTAGGCTATGGGGAATAGGGAGGTGTGTCTGAACCTTTCCTTTTTATAAAATGCTTTGAGAAGTACAATTGGCCTCTTCTGTTGTGAAGTTTTCCTTGTGCAACTTCCTTCCAGTGAGCTTTATCTGGCCATCTAATTGCAAGGTTTTAGGAGAGTTAAAGCATTCATTTTTATAAGGGTTTGTATTTTATTATTTGCACTTGCCTGTGATGATAATCTTTAGCTGGGATTGGAAGTTTAGTTTTTTGCTGGATATAAGTTTGTTATATTTGATATAAACTTTTGCAAGCTGCTTTGGGAACCAATATTTCCAAAGGAATGGGAAACTCTGCATGTAAAAGTGATTACAGTGCAGTCCTATAGCTGTTAGAGCCCAGACAGCCATAGGATTTTTCAGAGACCTAGGTTGGAAAAGCACTTGTAGGTGAGTTTCCAAGCTAGGAGCACACTCCCTGCTTGCAGCTGGTGCAGGACGATGCCAGCTGCATCTCTGAGGTCCCAAGGGCAAGCGCAGCTTACCTGGGAAGCATTCTGGAGGGTGGGGATGAGAGGACGTAAAATGTTCCAGCAGCTCCTCAGCCTCTTGCCATCCCATTCAGACATGTGACATTTAGGGATGTGGAACTGGCCATTTATAGGCATAGTCCTGTGAAAGTTAGGCAGGAAAACTTCTGGCTGGGGAGTGCTGGGAGATATATGGCATTTTTTAATCTAAATTTGCTTACGATTGCTCCTTAAATGTTTTGCAGGGTGTGAGGAGCACAGAAGTGACCCTCATCTCTGTATTGCAGGCACCCTGCATAGGACGCCCATCCAGATTGAATTGTGCCTTTAAACAAATGCAATTAATATATTTTTTCATTAAGAGCAAAGCCTGTATTGCTGGATCACTCTACACAGTGTCTGTCTGTGCTCCTTTCTTTTCATAGACAATTGATGACGTAGGTATTCTTCCAGGTGTTTAGGCATTACAGGGTTTTTTATTGTGCTTTGATTGCTTTTACTTTTATTATTTGTATTAAATAATTTGCGTTTTTGTAAAGCACCTTGTGCCCAGATTTTACTAATGATGTTAATAATAAATACAGTAAAATAACCTGACTGGTGACAATTGTTTTAGTACTGGAACCCGGTGGCTTGCCTTCTGCGCCAGAAATGTGGTGATGTGATGCAAGCGACTCCTAGCCATGACTCAAAAGGATCAGAGTGCACCAAAGAAGAACTTTGCCTAGGGACCAAACTCCTATTTCATATGACCTGCCCCATGCCAATATGGATTCATCATAAGTTAACAAGGCAAGTGATCCAAAGACTTCCTGTTCCTGATATGTCTGTATTAAATGTAGCTACCATTCACTCAGGCATAGCTGCATCCAAACCAGTTTCAAAATACCCACTGAACTAATAATTCTCCATAAATATTTTCCAGCGATGACATCATTATCTCTGTGATCACATAATAGTTTAATATCCAGTTCCTGGGATTGTCCACCAGCAGTTCCTGTTTGCAACCATTAGTGCAATATAGTTATAGGAATCTCTGCAAGGACCACACTGTGGCTGGGAAAGGAGCCAGTCCTTAAGACTCCTAAGTCTCTTTCCATGATGGTTCACTACAGTGCTCTGATCAGAATTCTTCTCTGTATATAGAAGGTTGGGGTTTTCCCAATAGAACATCTCATGTTAAAAGCACACATGATCTATTCATTTAATAAATTTTACCCCACTTTTCTATTTAATAATAAAGGTGACTTTGGATTTATGGGTTAGCTGGGGCCCCCTTCCAGTGGGTGCACTAGTGTTCTGTAGCCATGGGAAGCAGGCTTGTATGGATTTGACATCAAGTACAATTTGTCTCATATCTTAATGCTTACATAATTTATTTTAATTGGTGACCTTCAGTGGACTATATTGTGAATTGAGTCCCAAAAGAATTAACCTGTTTCCATAGGGAACCCCATAAGCTATTCATTCTCTGGACCCAACATTTGAATTGATTCATTCTGAAACAATGCACATCTTGAAAACAGATAAAAAGGACATGTACTTCAAACAATAGTTTTGCAATGGAGTATTAAAAAATTCAACTTCAGGATGGAATCCTCTGCTCCAAGGAAGTCTAAGCAACAGCCTTGGGTTTGTTTACGTGAAACAATTCATCTTTGTCATGATGTATATTATCACAAATGGCTTAAAATATTCAGCATATCCTGTTCCTGAATCATAAGAAAATTGGCTGAATAACAACCATAGCTGATTAAAATCATAAATATTGGTTTTAGGTTTAAGAGATGATTTAAAATCTTTGTCAGCTTATTAATCAGAATTTCCTGCTGCATGAATGTGCAGTTCAGAAAAGTCAGAGAAAGTTTTTCATCAAAATATCTTCATGCTTTATAGATTGACACTAAGGCTAGTCCTAAACCAACCTCCCTGGGATTATACCCCAATGAATTAAATGGGAACAACTTCTAAGTAGACACCACATAGGATTCCACTGTCACATGTTAAGGACTGCAATCCTCTACAAATTACATTGAGGTAAGTCTCTTTACTCGTGAGCAGAGATATCTACATGCATGGGATTGCACTCCAATTTGTGTCAATGTTCCCCCAGAAATTGATACAGAAGTTTGTTTATGTACCGTATTTTTCACTCTATAAGACACACTTTTTCCCCCCTCAAAAGTAAGGGGAAATGTCTGTGCGTCTTATAGAGCGAATGTGTGTGTGCCCGACGCCCGGGATGCTGCTGGCCTGCCTGCACCACGTGGCACCACCTGGCTGGCCTGCGCTCGGTGCACGCTGCTCTGCCCCCCCCCCCGGCGCAGGTGAGAGCTGTGCCACTCAGAGGGAGAGGTGCGGAGGAGGAGGAGCTGCGGGCTTTAACCCGCCGGCCGCACAGAGAGACGGACTGCTCACCCCCACTGCCCAGGAAGACCTGCCGCCACCGCGCCGCCCGGAAGACCACTGCCGGCACGCTGCTGGCCCGGCTGCACCACACCTGGCCAGCACGCACTCGGCGCGCCCTGTTCCGCCCCCTCCTCCGGCGCAGGTGAGAGCTGTTAATCACAGGTCGGTGTGTGTTTTCAAATGGCAACCCGTCTTTTAATGAAGCCCATGGGGAAGTGATGGGGAATGTGCCTGTGATTATCAGGAAGCTTTCCATGGATCCCTCCTCTAAAAACTAGGTGCGTCTTATGGTCAGGTGCATCTTATAGAGCAAAAAATATGGTACATGCCTTAAAAATGCATTTCACTGAAGCTTTGTTCAGAATGTAAGTTGTAGAAAGATACCACTGATGTCAACAGAGCAGGGGCCTAGTAAATGAATGGAATTGCCTGGGAGACTATTGTCAGTTATTGCTTGTTTATACCTTCCAGAATAAAATTCCAGTGTGACTTTGCTAAAAGTGGAAGATCACGTTGATAGCTGCAATTAGGAATCTACGTGGTTCATATTCCTTCAGAGGTAAATTCCTGGTAAGGTAGATCATGCCTTAGTGAAGTCTGCAAAATTAACATCCCCAGATAATTTAGGGAACAATCCTATGAGCCTGAGACAGCATCTGAGATGCCATAAGATAACTTGGATTTCAGGGCTGGAGACCATGCTGGGAATTGATGTGGCTAATGTGGAAAGAACCACACTGTCTGCTCCCTGAGGCTTGGAGAGCAACCTAGGAGAAGGGAAAAAGAAGTAGGGAGGAAACCAGAAAGGACAGGATATGAGGTGTGCTGTGGATGCTGATGCCTCGCTCCCTCTTCATCCAACATGCTCCAAGTATACAAGCGAAAAAGCTCTCTAATGGAGAAATTTTATTTATTTATTTAAAATATTTATATGTCGTCCTATCGCGAAAGCCTCAGGACGGCTCACATAGGTAAAATACAATAAAATGTAACATAAATAAGATTATCTACCCGCACTGGCTGCAATAAAAACTTATACTGTAGGTCATGATATTAAAAAAAACAGGCATAACCTCAGAAATGAACAGGAATTTAACAAATTATGTATGCCATGCACATTAGATTAAGTTTACCTTGTCAACAAACCCAACGTACTTCTTTGTGACTTAGTGTTGAACCCACTCCCCTCTTGCCTACATGGTAGTTCTCTGAATGAACTCTGCAGACTTAAATCATGGGCTACTTTGTGGATTTCCCTCACCTGGATTCCTATGTGCACTCAATCAGTTTAGACCCTGGACTCCCCTGAAAACATATTGCTGGAATTCATCACACCTGGCCGTGCCTGAATCAGGTCACCATTCCTGGAACTTGTTGGCAAGTGAATGAAACATGGAAAATCAAACCCAGTAAACACTAAAGGATGACATTTAAAATAGTAATAATAAAATATAGGTGTCCCTTATTTGGCTGTGTCCATCAGTTCTAGCATTCCATATTCCATATTGTTATCAGCAGCCATAAATGTGTACTGCTATTTTCAGTGTTTTATATATATTTAGTATGTACCCTACTTTTCTATCGAAAATGGCACCTATAGCAGCTTACATGCACAATCAAGTGGATTAAAACAGTAAAATGCAATAAAAACATAGATTTAAAATCATTATGCGTTAATAAGAATAAATCTTTGAAGTTATCACCTTAAGGGAAATAAAGTCATGATGGCAGAGGCAACTAGAGGTCTCAGTACTGCTGTAGCTTGGCCATCCTAAAATGGACGATGTGGAACTGCTGCGTTCTGTACCATCTCTAGGTCACAGGTGGGTACCTGTGGCAGCCCCTTGCCTCACTGAGCCCCCCACAAACCATACAATTTCAGGCAGCGGGGCCTTAAAGCACTAGCTGAGTAGCTTTGACACCTGTGCAGCTGGGGAAGCTCAAATGCAGTGAAGCTACCCACTTGAGGCCTCAGCTGGACATCCAGCAGGTGTCCTGGTCAAGGCAGCTTTCCATGCCCCACGCCTTCTCCCACGGAGGGTATGGTGTGAGTGAAGCATTTAGTGCACCACTCATGCACCCAGTTGGAAATTCCCAGTTGAGAGGAGCAGCAGCACCCACCAGTAACTGGGAACTGGCACTCTGGGGAGGGGCTTCTGAGAGGGCTCTCTTGCGACCCCATGTGTCAGAAGGGCTGGCCCAGCAGGCCAAATTCAGTTCACTGGACTGAACATCCTTGTTCTAGTTCCGTGGGGAGGGTGGCTTCCAGGGTGTCTGTTTCGTGTAAGAGTAATCTTATTAATCTGTTGACAGAAAATAATACTTTGGTACAGCATGAAATAATCTATGTTGAAGTAACCCTTAGCAAATGGAGAGGCGGGGTCAGGAAAACAGCATATTAAGAGTTCTCAAAAAAGTTATGATGAAGAGTTATTGCTGAAGGAGATGGTAATGAGTAATTAGGGTAGATTTAATTGGTTGTGCTGCAAATGAATTTCAGCACTGATTATCTGTAATTAGTCAAATGCACTAGTATATGAACTTAATTCATGTTATGCTATATATGAACAGGGCACTTGTTACGGAGCACTAAATGCTATTGCATTCCAAACTGTTAATAGCAATGCAGGTTTTCATGTTCTCAACTACAAAGTGGCATATTAAATGCATTTTGAAACTGCGTGCTTGCATCTAGGAACTGTTTCTCATTTCTTAGACACATCGACAATTTTACCACTCTGTTGTCGGTTTTGGGGCGGGTGGGCAAGCAGAGATTGCAAATAACCTTGTCTGAAGCATGTAATCACAATGGACTTTTTTAGCCCTGGGATTGTGAAACTTCCTTTATATTTGAAAATGCCAATAGGTGTGCGTATAAAGTTCCTTAATCTCTTAGTCTCCAACAGCTGCTGAGACAGCCATAACGTGTGTGACCTGTTTCCTTAAGAGTCCTGTGTGGGTTTTAACAGCAGTTCCCCTTCTCCCTTGAGTGGGTGTGTTTTTGTCCGCGATCCGCCTAGAACTGGTTAATACACGTGAACCTGTCTGCATAGCAAGCTGCTAAGTAGTTGGTTGGTAGCTGTTGTCCAAGAATAAAGCTTCTCAGATTTAACCTGACTCCTTCTGCTTCTTAAGGCAAGAGTGTTTGAGAGACTCCTCACACAGCGAGTGGTCTCCAATAAACCCATGAAACAAAACTAAGGGAAGACAACAAAAGCTCTATTTTAAGGACGATAACACCTTCCTTAATTGAATATATCAGTGCTCCAGTCACAAGAAATCAAATCATCCTGAGACCTGTGATGTGGGCAGGAAATATTTGCAGTGCTTTATTTTTCTGCAAGAAAAAAAGTTCAATTCCCTAAGCAAATTAGTAAAATTAAATGGATATGAACTGGAAGTAGAGTACTAGGCAAGCTTGGCAATTTCAAAGTTGCAATTAATGTTTTTCGGGTGGCTAACCCAAACAAGGATGTGACAGAACACACTCACCCTTGAAATATACACATCGCAATGTGAAATGGGTGAATAGGCTCAATGGCAGAAGGTTGAATTACATTGTAATGGAGGAGGGGTTGTCAACATTCCATGCAGAATTCTTCGGGCTGCTCAAATTAATTAGTTCAGCCTTTTCTAGCCTGGTGGATTGAGAGGTGACCTCCTAGCATCTCCAGATAACCAAGACTGAATTGGTATGTCAACAGTTTTCAGTAGGTTCCTTCCTTCCTTCTATTTGGATAAGGGATGTATATGCTATTGTCTTTCAAATTTTACATATCTGTCAATAAAAATGTCTATATAATATGACTTCTAAATCACGTTTAAAATATGTTTTTTCCTTAAATTTTTCAGGATATAGCATGCATTAAGGATATGTGCAGGATGTGTATTAAGCATACGTAGGATGGATTATGATAGAAAATGAACCTGGAGGTTTAACTTCATGTCCTGAACTTGAATTTTGCAAACATGCTATATGAGATCACTAATGATTATCCAATGCACAGTGGAAAAGTTCTGATGCCTAGAACTTTATGCAGCTTAGCCCAGTTTACATTGGAAACAATACCAGATCAAAATTTTCTGGAAAGACTGACAAAGTCATCAAAACATAATGTAATACTAGATTTTAAGTATTTACTGATGGATATTTTGATTGTTTTAAATATTTAACCCTACCTTTGGATTCTAGGCATCTGTGCCTTGGTAAATCCCATCTGGACGACTGCAATGTGCTTCATTTAGGCCTTGAGGAACCTCTGGAAACTTCCGCTGGTACAAAATGTAGCAGCTAGGTTACAGCCAAACCTGCGCAGGATATCAAGAATCAAGCACTAGTAGCAAAAATAATGTTTCTGCATTGGTTGCCAATATTTTCCAGGCTCAATTCAATATGGTGGTTTAATTTTAAAGCCATAAACAGTTTAGGGCCTGGCCATCTAAGAGACATCCATCCAGTTATTAAGATCTGTAGGATAAGCCCTTCACGGAGGCCTGTTTTCACCTCACATCAAAGGGTTTCCACCCATGTTAATCCCAGACTGTGGAATGTTCTCCCTTCACTCGTATGATCATCCTGCACTCTTTTAGTTTTTAAGAAGGTGAAAAAAGTCATTTTAATCTGGCATTTTAGATGGCTTTTAGTGGCTGTAAGGTTGTTGTAATGGTGTTGCTCTTACTTTGAGTTCTGTGCACCGTCTTGATGACTTTAGTCAAAAGGGGGTACAATAATAAATAATGGAGCTGTCCACAAATTAACAGTGGCAAATCATGGGTTAACCCATCGAATTAACCCATGATTTGCTGGGCCATGTGCCCAGGACATTCCATGGCCTTTTTGAATACTTAACCCCAGTTGAACATTGTTATGTGACATCTGAACTTGGACATTATAGGTTACTGGTAAGTTAAACCATTTGCAATTACCCAACTACTAATTTTACTTAACTGTGGTGATTTAACCCATGATTAATCTGTCATGTTCAGCTTCAGACTTCCTGTAGCAATCTCCAAGGAACTCAGCTGGGGGCTGAATATTCAGAATGACCACAGAATACATCCAGCATTCACCCAGCATAAGCCACCAACTGTGGGTTACTTAGTGCAAAACACAAGGAACCCAGTACAGTATATTGATGGTCACCTCCAGGTCCAATTAGTCTTTATTACGAAGTAAATAAGTTGCCTACTGTACAACAGAATAATAAGTGTTTCATCACGTCTGGTTGTTATTTTATAAGGCAGATGAGCAAAACAAAGCAGATGTTTTAATAGAGGTGTTTATAAAGAAGTGGCTTCAGCTACAATAATTAACAGTTGTGTATCAATGCATCTATGACAAATGGTGGATGTTGGTATAGAGGTGCATATGCTTTGCCACTGTATCTTTCAAAAACTATCTGGAAAAGGTGGAAGGTTAAAATCTTTAAAATATGTGATTTGCTGAAGTGCCCATTAGAAACTACAATTAGAACAAAGCTATATTATTTGTAGATGTATACAAACAACCAGTTGTCAGGGGATTATTATGAACCTAGGTCTTGAACTGTGAGTTCAAGAAAGGTGGGCTACCATGTCTGAACTCAGCTGTGCTAATAAGCCATGGCTAGTAAACTGAAAACCCATGAAAGAAACTCATCATTTATTGTTGGGTTGTGAACTGTAGGTTGTTCACCATGGTTTGTTACTTTGGCCAGGTTCAGAGAACAGGATAAACCACATTTCAACAACTCACACCTCAGTGGCAACCCCTGCTTAACCCTTGAACCTGGTCGTTTCAAAGGAAGATATGAAAGCATGACACAGATTTTGTCCCAATTTTGAAACAAAATCCAAATGATGTTTTCATGCACCGAATCACAGTTGGACTGACATCAGGCTGTCCACGTCAGGCTGGCAATAGAGGCAAGACCACAATAAAGAGATTCTGCACACATGCACCGACTCTTAAACGGAATCTCCCCCACCTTAGTCATTCATGTCCCAGAAAAGCTTATTTACCGAATCTGGCCAAGTAGTTTGCAGGCAGGCACGGAATTTTTTCTGTATTCTTAAACTGCAACTTCAGCAGTTGTGTTTTGCATTGTGTTGGAAGTCCTGATGCAGGTTCATGGAAAAATGACATTTAGTTTATTTATTTTTATTTTATTTTTTATTTATTAAAACATTTCTATGCCGCCCCTTGCCAAGGCCTCGGGGCGGCTTACAACATCAGATACAAAGTACATTAAGTTCCTTCATCACTGGTCTTCACTTGGAAGTTTTAATTCAGGTTATTTTGAAGGCATAAACCATTGTAATATTTTAAAATTTAAGACTGGAAATCTTGTGATTCCTGGTGATGTTCCTCTTCAGAACAAATAACCTGTTTGTAAAGTGTAGCTGCTGACAATTTTTCATTCAGATGTTCTGACAATGCCCCTTAAGACCTCAGTGGGAAGGCTAAGAAATGGAAAGATAAACTGGTTCTACCTTAACTGATTAGCACTACACTTAAACAACCAACAAAAGTTTTGTGAGTGAAGTTTTCACAGATACAATGTACCTTCTCATTAACATGGTCAGGGATAAGATGTAGGCATTTTTAAAGCACACTGACTTGGACCGAGTTCCTGTGACTGGTGAGGCATTTGTTATGCACTTGAGTCCTAAGTCAGAATTGTTAGTCACTTATTTAGACAATGAGGTAAACCTCTAGTTTTGCCTCTTGTTTTGAGAGTCCTTTCCTGGTGGTGGTGGTTTTAGAGCTGAATGGATGAGCTCGTTAGTCTAAAAGTGAAAGAAAATGTATATTCCTACTTGAGTACTTGCAATATTCCAGTATAGCATGGTACCCCCAAAAGCAGAAAATCAGGCTCTTTGTGGATGAAACACAAATAGATGCAGCAATTCGCAGGCTCATTTGGAAAGGCTTTGGAGCTCTTCTTACGGGATGCCACTATCAGCATCCCGTGGCATCCCGTGGAGAGAAGAACTTTGGTGAAGGTAAGTCCACGCATGGGAAGGCTTAACATCAAGAAAGGCTAATGCTTCAGTTTATGGCCTCCCAAGGACAGCTGTGGCTGTGGAATATTCTTCCTTTTTTCTCGTCCTGCAGACCCAGAGCAAAAAGCTCAGAGTAGCAGGACCTACCACAGTGAGGTGCACTTGGAGCAAGACAAACTGGTCAGACTTTTCCTGGAGTGAGCAGGTGTTTGAATGAAAAAGGAAGGAAGAGGGAAGGAATGCTGTGAAGGCGAGCACTGGAGAACTGAGAAGAGCACTCACTCCTCAGTCGTTTCTGTTGACTGTTTCTTTTGCATGCACCGCACATTGTTGACTAATTAATATGTTTAATAAGGAAGCTGACGTCGGGACATCCTTTCCTAACAGTTCTTTTGACCTAGTCATAAGATGAAATAGCATCTCAAGACTGTAGAGTTTTATGAACAACAAATCATGATGCTTACCTAAGAAACTGTAAAATTGGTTCAATGGAAGGCTGAGGTATTACACAGGGTTGATGCAGGACAGCTGGAGAATAAGAAATAACATGTTGTGGAAAGTGAGGGAAGAACTATTGTCTGGTTTCAATTGAACTCAAGTAATGAGAGTAATTAAACAAATTCATTTTTCCTTTTGTCTCAGTTTAGATTTAGTCAGCCTCCTTTATGCTGGACTGGTCTATCTGGACATGCACTAATAGGTTTTGGATTGTATGCCATTTGCTTTTAAAATACTATGTTTCACCTTTAAAGCCTCCTGCAATAATAGGAGCTTAAACAAAAATGAGCACGTGACTGTTTTTATTTCTGCCTTTGTATCAGCTTGAGCTTCTTATCTCTCTTTCGTTAACGGCTCCCTCCTTAGGTAAATACTAAAAAGTTAATAACATGTAAATAGCAGTATGGACTTTCCTGTCATAGTTCTGTGAATAGAACTGTCCTTATAGCTGGCTGAGGTACACCTACCCCAGAACTATGTTATTGTGGGAACCAAACAGCTTCCCCAACTTGATGCAGGATTTTGAAAAAAATCTTCTGGAAGTTCTCAGGCAGTGGAGTGCGGGGGGCGAGCGTGAATTAAGCAGATGGAGATGGTTTTGGTGGCCCTGGAAGCATCTCAGAGTGCTAGTTGGTAAGCACATTTCAAACGTTTTGAGCAAGCAGGCATGGGTTGTAAAACCCTCCAGTACAAAACAGTTGCTAAAGGTTGCAGGACTTGCAGTGTTTAAAAGATAATAGACACAGACCTTTAGCCAGGCAAACTGCTATACAGAGCTTTCTCTTGCTCTTTCCCTCCCACAAAGCAGCCTCTTCCCTCCCCTCCCTCCTCCCAGGCTCCGATTTCAAACATGAATAGAATCAGAACTTACCTGGGAATCCTTCAGCTGCAGCTCTGTATCCTCTTATTCAGAGTTATCCACTTACGGTAAGACTTAGTTCTGAGTAAGCATGAGAGTGCATTGACAGCTTGCCTGCCATTAGGTTTCCTACTGTCCTCCACTCAATACATCTCTTATTTAATTTTAGTAGTTACCAGAAATTGGGTTTTTCCTATCTAAATGCATCTTCTCAGTGGTGAGCACCCACAAATCTGTTCCTCACACTCCTGAAGTGAATGGGGATTACTTACAAATATACATATCAAGGACTGAGATACAATTCATATTTTTTAAAAAGGAACCCATCTGGCAATGTATGCTTTTAAACAGCATCACATTAATGTGCTTTAGAAATGGCTAAACAGGGATTGCTAGTCCAGCCTGGTTGTTACACAGTGTACCGTGTGGAACAGTGTGGAACATTGTAACAACCTTAGCACTCTACAGCAGAAGCTTCTGGTTGTGGTCACCACGGACATTCAGTTAAATTCCTTTGCCTTTCGCTTGTGCCAGCATTCCTTAGTGCTTAAATGTTTAAGAAATTGTTTGTTCACTGTTTATTTATTACATTTCTTTTCAGCTCAGCCAAAGCTCTCTGGGTAGTTAACAAAAGAAAAATTAAAACCATAAAATGCAGAAACAAAGTTTAAACATAATCTAGAAACCATAAGGTTAAACACAATAAAACCAAGTAGGAGAAAAAAAAAATCCTGCAGCAACACAAATATCCTGAGATATGAATGAAAGGAGCAAGCCTGTGGCCCTTATTTATTTATTTATATATTTATTTATATATTTATTTATTTATTTATTTATTTAAAACATTTCTATGCCACCCCATTCGCTGAAGCCTCGGGGCGGCTCACAACATAAAATTAAAATATAATCCAAATATACAACAAATTAACAATATAAAATAAGTCACCCTGGCCAGATAAAATTAGCAAATAATATTAACAATTAAAATGACGTTTAAATAAAAAGGCCTTAGTCGGCATCCAGAGGACCATAGGCTTTTTCCTATGGGAAGGAAAAGAGGCATTCTGGGGGGCAGGAAGGAGAGGAGACTGGGGTCACCAAAATTCAACATAACCTGGCTACACCCACTTCAGCAAGATGGCTAAACACGGATGTGTTTGAAACATGGTGCTGGAAGAGAACTTTGTGAGCACCTGGACCAACAGAAAGACAAACTAGTGGTTCCTACATCAAATCAATCCAGAACTTTCCCGAGAAGCAAAAACTGAGCCTTTGGCACACCATCAAAAGGCAAAACTCCTGGAGAAGAGAAACATGCTAGGGAAAGTCAAAGGCAGAAATCGAATAAATATGAGATTGATTGTCTCCATAAAGGAACCCACTGCCTTGAATTTACAAGAGCTGAGCAAGCTGTCATGGATAGGGCATTTGGACAGCTTTCATACATGGGACCGCCATAACTTGATGCACATAACAACAACGGCAGCAACAACAACAGATCTGCAGGGCAGGAAGCTCATGGCAGTCATTCCTATTGGATTGTGCCCTAACACTAATTTGAAAACTGAAGTGCTCTGTCCACTATGGGAAGGCATGTCCAAGCAAATTTGTCTGGTCAGTTTATGCCCCCATCCAGTTCAGAAACACCACAATTCTGAGCACATTTCACATAGTCTTTTATGTATAAATATGGAGAATTTTACCATCAGAACTGAAGTTTGGTGTAGCATTTAGCTTTCTAAGGAATCAGATACAATGGGCACCAGCCTGTACATGCCCGTGCATCTGGACAGTGGTATACATTGATTCTTCTAGATTTGGGGTGGATAACTTTAAAGCTCTGTTCCAGACAGTAGTGGTGTTTCTAGAAGGTGGAGGCATGGAGCCATACAGTCCATGCATCTGATTAAGCAGGCTCTAGTCCACGAAAGCTGATACCAAAATTGGTAAACCTGATTGGTTTTTGAGATGCCTCAACACTCTTTGTTCTATTTAATACCTCTGGTTCTTAGTGTCTATGGCAGGAGAATGATAAATAGAAGAAGGAGGAGGGAACTTAGCCAAGCAGTTGTGAAACATGCAGTGGCTGAAAGCCAAGCTGAGCTGTTCTTTCCCCCTTCCAGCCACCTTCCAGAATAGGCCTCCATGGTTGTCTCCTCTCTGGTTTCTATGCATCCACTCCCTGCTGCTGGGAGGGACTAGTTCAGCTCAGATCACCATCTGCAAACTGTGGCACATGAAGGGGTGGCATTGCATTGAGCTATGGAAAATGATCCACACGTTCCCAAAATATAACTGCTAATGTATAAGTTGGCCTGTTTTTTTTTTAAATGTGCTCTCTGTGTGTGTGCATGTGTAAGAGAGGGGGGGTTGGGGGAGAGTTTGGTTTCTTTATTTTGCTGTGCCATGTGTTTTGCCTTGGGTTGTCTATGTATCAGCAGAAGGATGCCTTGTACTCTGTTTTTCTGCCAGGTTTCTTGTCTTTCATCCTTGACAATTTGCTGTCAAAGGAGAAAACTGTGAGTTCAAAAGAATTATCTTGGGCCTTCTTCAAGGGCAATTTAGCTTTTTTCGGGGGGCAGGGTACCTCAGTAGTTTGCCTTCTGCCATTTTGTGAATGCAGAAGCAGTCACACCAGCCATTTTGTGAGAATGCCCAAAGGTGGTGACTATGTCATAAATAACATAATGCATTCTATGCATGAACTTCAGTATTGGAGGACATGGAAATGGAACTTTCATTACTTAGAAGCAGTTATGCCTAATGAACTTAGAAAACTGATTTACTTTAAAATATATTAAAAGAACATTTCCATGAGTTTATTAATGTCATAATAACATTAGATGCTAAAATAAGACACTAAAAGTGCTCTTCCCAATTTGTAGATTAAATTTTAAAAGTCATGTAACACAGTGTTACACATCATTTCCCTGAAATAATAGCAATACTTCTTGTTTATTCATCTGAACAGGTTGTCATTCCTGTATCCCATATTTTGTCATGTGGCTGGAACTGGATTGAAAAACTGGAAGAAAATGTTGATTTTGTCACCTGATAACGCAGTTGTTAAAATTGCGGAAACACGCCTATCTGTTTTTCTGTTATGTAATGCTGTCATCACTGAAACATAAATTGTGAAGTATTCTTTACTGAGAGTAGTATTTCATGCTGTGCTACATTCTGTGATAAATATGAATTATATGTTTTGCCAGAATTCCCATGATATTATTTTGATGCCTCCTTCCTTTTTCACCACAGGAATTATACCAAAAGTAGGATGTCGACATACATATTTCTAGATAATATTTCCCCATTCCAGACTCCAATAACAAAATGCTAAATCACTCCAGTTCAGCAGGGATGATCTATGCACTGAAATAAGTCGCTTCCTGCATTGGGACCTACACGTGAGAAAGCGTGCTGCAAATAGTTTATTCTCCCAATATTTTAATCATCAATTGGTTTTAATTGGTGGTTTTATACTTAATATCGGATGATGTGCCACTCCTATTATTATTTCCATTTTTATTCTATTTTATTAATGGAGTTGTAAACGGCCCCGAGACACCTGTAATGGGATGGTATAGAAAAGCTTAAATAAATAAATATTGGCTGTATACCGATCACTTTTGCCTCAGCGTTGCTACATCTCCTTTAAAAAGGTTCAGCACCCTCCTGCCTGTCCATCAGCGGCCTGGCACTAGCGAAGTTGCCAGACTTCCCCATCTGATGGGAAATCGTCCGTGAATAAGACCCCTGTGCAAAGGAAAGGGCTGTATCAGGTAAAATGTAGAGCAGCACCCATGACAATCACAAACACTGCATCTTTTCATTTTCTCTTATGTGCGGACCAAAGTTCAGTTATAGCAACCAAGCAATAAAATAGCAGAATTAGAAGAGCGACCGGCATTCAGCTTAGTAAATCTCCACTTAAGAGTGTAACAACAGTCTGCAGAAAGAACAAACGTGATGGCTACATCCACTTTATGGCTGGAACACTGTAATCATCCGAGCTGCAGTGCCTCTACAAAAGGTATGTCTGATTTCCTGCAATCCCCTTACTTCAAATCGGATTTGCCAGCTTGTATCTAGTATTGATGCCTCCTCACTGGAACTATTAAATCAGCCAAAAGCTTGCTCCAAACCACAGTGATGTGCAGGGCAACAATCTTGCCAGAAACATTTTCTCAAAGTGATAGTAAAACTATGGAAACATACCTGAAGTTTACTAGGGAACTTAAACCCCTGTTATCAGTTCTTGTGACTGGAAGGGGAACACTTAATCCCTCTAGGACTTGTGAAAGCAAAAGAGGAAAGGACCAGATATGTGCCTGGATGGGAGATGACTGGGCACTCCTCCAAGCTGCTTTGAGCTTTCCAAAGAAAATTATGCTATGTATGCAGTATGGGACCAATTTAATATTTTCTGTTATTTTAGTGTGTTTGTTCTTTCACTTCTATCTTTTTTTAACGGATGGACTCATATTAGTGTTTAGTTTCTAAACTAAATTCTAAATTTAGTTTCTAAACTAAATTCTAATTTTTTCCCCAATTTCTTACAGGAAAAAGCCATCCAGATTCTTCATGGTGCTTTTTATGCTGCTGCCATTTTTGAGATGATAACTCCATCTATCTGCCATTTTCTCCATTCACTTTTTATTTATGTTACTGGTAAGGCTCGTCGAGAGAGGATAAATGAAGTATCTAAGGATACTTCCAGATAGAGGTCTTTCGTGGTCCCAGTCCAAAGATGCTATGCAGCTATGCCATCTCCTTAGTGGATTTTTTTCCTAATAGGAGAAAAGCTGGAAGAAAAACTGGGGGGAAATGGGAGGGTTACAAATGGAAGACGGCTCAATAAA
This sequence comes from Varanus komodoensis, assembly GCF_004798865.1. Lineage (NCBI taxonomy): Eukaryota > Metazoa > Chordata > Lepidosauria > Squamata > Varanidae > Varanus > Varanus komodoensis. The sequence goes on along the minus strand of NW_025335349.1, from coordinate 940,811 downwards.
ATTCTGTGAATAAGGCAGGACAATTGCAGAATAAAAATAACCTAAAGATTTTTTTTTTTTTTTTGGGTGGAGCGGGCAGGATAAATAGAAAACAAAGACAATGGGTGATCACAAATGTGTGCACACACCTCAGAGTGAAGAGCAGTGTGTGTGCGCGCTTGTGCGTGCTTGTGCGTGTGTGCATGCATGCTGAATCAGCAAGCCAAACAAGGGCTGAGCTGATACTACTAATGATTACTAAAATGGGTTTTATTTGTTGATGCTGACACTGTGCCTTATTGTTGTATTACATCCTGAGACTCTGGTGAAAGGGCAGGATAGAAACGCTTTTAATAAATAAATAAATAAATAATACAAAAATAGATACTACCAGTCCAAGGGGTCTAGTGTGAGCTATGCAGATGCCACTGTTCAACTCCAGAACTGGTTTGTCCTGCATTTTTCCCCAGTCAAAAGGGTACCATTACTTTTTCCTCCACTCCAGGGCTAGCTGTGGTGAGGGGAACTGGGGGAGGGGGGGCGGGATCAGTTGATTCATGTGATTAACCATGTGTAGCCTGTATGCACACACATGTGCATGCGCTAAGAGAGAGGAAGTTGCAAACCATTGGTCCAGAATGTTGCATGCTCAAGTTATTTATGTCTCAAGTTTCTTTGGCTGTGGGAAAAAACCCAACTGTCTTAGGAAGAGGTTTCTGAGAGTGAAACTGACGAAAATTGAAGGTGCTCAAATAGAAGGTGCTATAAACCACAGGTATGGCTCAGCCAAAGTGAGGCCCATTCAAGTTTAAACATGCACTAAATTGAAATCAGTGAGCCTTAAAAGCAATGAAATAAATGAGACCTAAAAATACTTACCTTTGGCTGGTTCACACCCAATGCCATGGTTGAGGGATGGGAGAGGAATGGACTCATAAAAACGTTTAACACTGAAAAGTAGTTCAAGTAATTTCTGTCTAAATCCACAAGAATTTGGGCCTGATAAAAATCAGTATCTGCTTGCAGAAAGGAAAGGCAGCAGCTGGGACCAGGGCTAAAAGCAAAACCTTCAAGTCTTCTAGAGTAGTGGTTGAATCTACAGGGGTGACCATAATACCTTGCGGCAATTAGAATGTCCAATACTTTACCTCCACCTAAGAACATGCTCAATATTTCTATTTTAGGATGAAGTCTAAATGGGCTTTTCTTGTGTGTCTTTGAGATGGGTGAACTAAAAAAAAAACACAATAGGTAAATTAAAGTTACATTGTTCAACAATTAACTCTGCAGTTGCTGAGAAATAGACAGGATGTAATCGACATGGCTATAGCACTGACGTACTGTTTTGCAATAATCTCTGCTGTTAGCACACTCTTGCGCTGTGTCCTGGAAGGGAACTCTAAATCCAGACTACTCCTTGATGTCGAGGTCTCACGCTGCCAGATGTATCCCAGCAGCATGGGAAAGCAGGCAGGTTTGGCAGGTTTGGCTGCTGTCTCTATATCCTTGAGGTAAGGCTAGGTAGCACTAGGCTTGCCCTGACGGAATTTTGTTAAAGTTTCAGGAGACTTGCATTCCCTTCTGGAGCCTCCCATCCCTTCTAACTGTAACAAAGAGGCCAGCAGTGCAACTCAGCGTATATTCCAAGAACACAAGGCAATGCTAGCCTGTGCTACGTACTAAAGGAAAAAGAACTCCATCCAAAGAGACGGCTGTGTATCTTTTTGCAATGCCAGTGGTGCCGGTTGTGCAGCTATTTGTTTTACACCCCACGTCTCGTGCGATAACATTAAAGCTCTCGACAGTGAGCATCAGTAAAAATAAGATGAAAAACCTACATAGAACAAAACCATTTTTCCTGTGCAAAACAAATGGTGCAAGGAAAGAGATGTAGCAAAAGTGGAGAGAATTTGACTAGTACAGCAGCAGGTGTTTTTCCCAGAGACCTGGGAGTGTCTCTGTGTTTTCTTATACAGCTTTAAACCAGGATTTTTTTTCAAGCAGTAGCCCCAGTCCTTTCCTGAGACCCTTTGCAGGCCAAACACGTCTCTACCACTGAGCTGGCTTTGTGAATATCACAACAAGCCCGACCTGTAAGAGCCTCAGCTTTCAGGCATTGCTACTGCTGCATGTGTCATCAGAAACAGAATGAGATGCCTTGCCATGCAATGTTGCTGGGTCAAAGGATGGGACTTTCCTGAATGGGGAGACTAGCTCTAGGTCACGGGCAAGAGTATATTCAGGCCCAGTTTGAATTTCATGTTCAAACTCAATTGCAAAGAAGGCACTCAAGCAGATTCAGTGTGAAGTCTGACAAGAATAAATCAAAAGCATAGCAAATATAACATAACACAGATGAAGTCAACTGAAGTCCACATTGTGACAGGGCAAATGTTTGAAAGCTAAGGAAATCCATTCCAAATCCATTTTTCCTGCAAAAGCTTTACACTGTAACTGGATAGGTGATATGCCTACATTTGGAAAAGGATGCTATCTTTCTAGAGTCATTTCGCAACTCAGATTTGAGCCTTCGGAAGTCATCAAGTATACGGATGTGGTGGCGACCATTCAGAGTTGCATTATTTCAGTTTGGTTGGGAGAATCTGCGTGCAGCATTTAGCAAAGAGGAAAACACATTTTCTTCACATCTACTCCTGTCAGGACCAAGATGATGGGAAAGGGTCAACATCTCTTTTTCCATGGATGCATTTTTCACATTCCACAGATGTTTCTTCCCATTAAAAAAAACCACACTTTGACTGCATTAACGCAATCAAGATCACATCAGGTTTAACCCCTGCAGTTGCACGGAAGAGGAAAATGCCTTTCTGTTCATTTTCTTCACAATGTGCATGTTATACACGTGGACCTTGAGCAGGACATGTTTCCCTTGCCCAGACCTGTGTGCACACACCAATCTGCCACAACCTCTTGGACCAGATTTAGGATGCACTTGGCCTGCTCCAAGGAGCAAGAGAAATTGGTTTTCCGGTTAAAACTGCCAAAAGAATCTATACATCTCTTTCATGCCCTCCTTGTAGTGCAACCTTAAATGCATTTGTGAATCTCACCATATTCTCAGGTATGGGGTTGCCGTTTTAGAGCACAATTCTCTGCATATCTGCTCAGCAACCAGTCTCCCTGTTTTCAGTGGAGGTTAATCCCAGGTAAATTAGTATGAGATTGCAGGCTTTTTCACCTTTTTTCTAAATCATCAGAAAAGTGGACCAACCCTTTTATTATTTTGTCTACCTTGCACATTTCTTGGCCTATGATGTCAGGAACTGATGAAAATGCTTAATGAATAGTGTTGAAGTCAAATGCAGTATAACATTCTAGGAAACGTATTTTTATTTAAAACCAGGCAAACCTCTCTTCAAGAGACTTTCTAGCTGACTGTGCAGTTTGAAAGAAATGGAAAGTTGGTACACCCAAATCATACTTTACAGGTCTGGACAGAAATGTCTTCACCGTGGAGAAGTAGCATTTGTACTAGGTTATGTTTGTTGCAAATGAGCAGCTTTCAGTTTCTGGGGACTTTCTTTGCAGTCAGTGTGACACTTATTTAAGGCGGTTGGCTTCCTTTTTGTCACACTCATTTCCTACATCTTCCTTCATGCTCAACAGCTTTTGCTTGGAACTAGCATTGTATGTAGCACAGTGGTGTGTAAGCTGGACCGCTGGGTGTGCTACAGTGGTGTAATGGCTGGCTGTAAGCTGGAAAACCGGGGGCATTTACACAGACTGCAATTGCTACAGGTATTGTTAATGTCACACTGATGTAACACATGATTTGGAACACATAAACATTGCACATTCTTGAGAAGATGCTCTTCTTTACCAAATTTTGTAGAATTCTATACACTGGTGCATACAGTTGCATGCAGAGTTTTGTGTTGTGTCTATATATTGGGCCACTTTGCACAATCAGACAAGTCACTGAAACCTAAATGAGCCACAGTCACTTGTTTTCATCCTTGGCAACCCCCAAAGAACCCTAAAACAGGCGATGGGTGATTTGTTTGATTGTGTGAACCAGGCAGATCTATGGTCAAGTATTGTAATGTATGGAGATACCCAATGAGCAGTTACCTCCACCTATAGCACAGTGCCAACAGTGCCTTCAGCAAAGCAGACACTGTTGGTGTGGTGCCTGAGACAACGCCTGCTAGCATACCATGATCTGTGAAAGCAGTTGTGTGTCATGTGCCCACTGTCTACTACAGAGATAGGAAACCTCTGGCTTTCCAGATGTTTTGGCCTGCAGCTGCCATTATCCTGCACCATGGACTTTGCTCAGCAGGCCTGATCAGAGTTGTTCTTCTGCAATCTGAACATAATTATATGCCTGCCACCTCCTGATTGTACACACACACAGGATGCTAATTTCATTAAGAAACAGCAATTCATTAATTAAAATGTATGTGCTAATTGCAATAACACTAGCAGTGTCATATCTGGTTTGGCCCTGGATCATTAAATTTAGGGAAAAGGGGAAGAAAGTTCTTGTTCTCAAGCTTAGAATAATAATTTTTATTTCTAGACTACCCAATAACTAAATGTTGCTAGCCAATTTACAATAGCACTTGCAATAATAAAATAAAATAAGAACGTAGTATTGCAGGTAACAATAAAAACTTCATAAAAAGTCACTACAAAATTTGAAAGGCAAATTTAAAACCAAATTCAAACAATGGCAATGTCTGTTGTTTTCACGTGCCATCAAGTCATCTCCAAACTTAGGTGACACTATAAGTGAACGGCCTCTAAAATCTCCCATCCTTCATAGCCCTGCTCTGCTCCTGTGAACTCAGGGCTTTAAAGAATTGCTCCATCTTAGCACATTGCTCCATCTTAGCACATTCACAGCCACGCTTCCTGAAGGTGCAAAGGAGAAATTAGAGCTGTGTGTCACCAAGACCCTCCAAATCGCTGCATGACCTCACTCAGTGGTTTCACGTAGTCATTAAACAGCATGTCGCAGAAGGCAATTCCCTGAGAAACCCGGTACTGGAGGGTCCTTGAGGCTGAGCGATATTACCCAGGCACTAATCTCTGGAGCTTGGAACCGATCACCCAAGCAGGAGTGGAACTACAGCAAAGCTGTATTCCTACTTCCAGCTTAGTCACTCCAGAGGGTTACCATGATGTAGCAAAAGTGTCACAGAAGTCCAGATGCATCAACCAGGTTATACTCCCCCAGTCTCTCGCCTGTCATATGGGGTAACTAAAGCTGTTTCCATACTAGAACCCAGCTTGAACCCAACTGAAATGGATCCATCTAATAAGTCTCACTCCATGAGTACCTGCAGCTGGTTGGCTATGCCCTGCTCAAGATCCTCACCACCAGCCTAAAGCTATGGGAGAGCAGGCACACCGCTTCCCCTGCCCCTGCCACTTCACCTTTGCTCAGCAATCCACACGCAGCTCTAAGCATGATCTAAGCCTGGCCCACTGGATTGTTTAGGGTCTAAACAACCCAGTGGTTAAACCAACAATAAACCATGGTTATCTTCTCAAGAACTCTGGTCTGATTTGGGTGGCAGTCAAATTTGGGTGGCAGTCAACTCTAGTCTGATTTGGGTGGCAGTCTGTGAAGAAGTCTTCCATGGGTTATTGAGTAAAAGAGGAAAGGCACGCACATGGAGGCAGTGTAACCATTCATTTGTGAGTGAAAGCATGAAATGTTTAACCTATGGGCATGCAAACCAGATCATAGACTAATAGTGCACATTTACGAATAGTCATCTTCCTGGCTGTTGTATCTGTATTTTTGGCAAATATACACATTTTCTTTTCACCTGCTTTGTGATAGCATTTAGCACATTGGAATTATGAAACGTTTGCTTTCCAGGTAGTATGAAGTTCTTTATTTGGTTTAAGCCTGCAGGACAAGTACACTTTTTACACAACTCTTTTAGTTGTACTGCCCTCTAGTGACCACAGAAAGACTTACAGTTAATACCTGGCAGGGTCATTTCTGTTTGTCTTATTGTGAATTTCCAACATGTGGCAAAGATGAATGCTGACAATCCGAGAGGACTGTCACAGATCTCAGAAAATAAATATCCCTTCGCCTTTTGGCCACACACCCAGGAAGGCTGAATATGCCTATACATGTCTACTTAGAAGTAAGCCTGGTGGATTATAGGGACAAACTACCAGCTGAAGGGGTATTTTTAGTTCAGCACTATTTTAATGGAACAGCCCATCCCCTCCAAATTCTCTTTCATGCTGTGCTTAATCAGGGAGTGCTTACACATTAGTAATTCAAAAATGAAAAAAGCAGACTGGAAAATTAGAGCGTGAGTATGTGCACTAGAAAGGCTGAATTGGACTCAACAAAAACTCTGACAAGCGGCAGGTCACTAATGGACTGTTGGCACTTAGCAAACAAAAACAGGTTGTCCTGATAAACACTCCAAAGCATGGTGAAATCTGGATGGGAGGCTTTCATTTCATTAATATCCCTACTCCTACCACACAGCTAAGATTAGTGAATTAATCTTTTTAAAAATTCATGTCGCAAATCATCTGAAGATGTAAAGAGCCCACATTCTTGCTCCCTGACCTCCATTTCCATTATAAAGGGTAAAGCCACCATGAAAAATGTCCGCAAGTAGCTTTTCATAATACATGCCAGAAAAGGCTGCAAAGGAGCACAGAGAAGATGCAAATGAGCACACTTGATGGTTTGGCAAACCATTTGACAAGTTTCCTGAGGGGTCATAGTTAGAGCACCTAAGATGATTTGTCACACACACACACACATGCAACAAGCTCTCAGCTTTGGATTCAAGTGCAGTTTCCAGCTCTGGCAATTGCAGGAAGCATTATTATTATTATTATTATTATTATTATTATTATTATTGACATGTGAGAAGGTGTCAAGGCAAACATTCAAGTCAACCAGTGTATATTCACAGACTTTTCACATTAGACTGGTGTTTAACGCTTCGGGCAGGTTCCCAGACAGCTGTTTGGCCTCCATGCCACCACGTGTGAAGCACACCTTCCCCTTTCCCCTCCCACAGTCCTCCTGCAGGTATCCCAGGGGACACTGTGGACCCACCTGGGGGAGCAAGAGTTGTCGGCAGTCCCAGGCCCAGCGCACAAATGGACCTCAAGAGTCACCCTGAGGGTGCTATCACTGCTGCCAGTCTCAGCAGAAGCAGCTTCCTCCATCTCTAGAGATGGCCAGGGACAGTTCCCTGCCCTCCCCCACAGCCCAAAACAGCAGGGAAGGGCAGAGACCTCTATCCAGCCAGCTGGTGCAACCTCCTCTTCCCCTCCAGCCCAAAACGGGAAGCAGGCCGATGAGCATGGCAGACAGGCCACATGGGAACATGATGTACCAGGCCGCCTCTGCAGGCACCAGGTGAGCATGTGGGGGCCCAGTCTGCCCCACAGTGCCACATCCCCCAGAGAAGCACAAGCCACACGTCGTGCAAGGAGGAGGGGTGCCACCAGAGGCAAAGGAGAAGGGGGCAGAAGTGCGAGCTCCTGCATTCTCCAGAGAACTGTGGGACAGTTTTCCCAATGTTTGCACATGGAGAAAATGAATATTAGCCAACACATGGGGAGGCAGAAGAGGTCTGTGAGCCAGAACCACCACCTTCGCCCGCTTCCCACCTGTCAGTGATTTCACACACAAAGAAATCCGTGTTGTGTCGTTCAAGTATGAACACTGGGTTGTTTGTGGTCACCAACCAGGTTTGGTTAGCATGGCTGTTTTTCTGCCACGCAGCAAGCCCACAATGCAAGAACAACCCACAGTTCACCCAGAAGCCTCAGTCAACCCAGACTCTTCCTTGTCATGCTGAGTGCAAAGCTGTCCCCCTGCCTTCACCGCAACCATCTTATTTTCCTTATGATGCTTCAGGAAATAATGCTGTGTGGTGATGATGAAGTATTACTCCCAGACTCCTCTCCAGCCCTATTTGTAAAGTGTGCGTATGATATAAATGTATAATTCTTCTGCAAAATGAGTCCAAGGGTTACCCAGCTATTTGCAGATTCTTGTTTTCTTAATATCAGGTTTGAGAGTTCTTTTACTTGGTCAAGCAGTTCAAAGTAGCCTGAGCAAGCTGGAAACTGGCCAGCATGAGGTTGTCCTTTTAAAATTACTCTAGAGGCATGTAGTACAAAATTAAAGATTGACTAATACAATGAAAAAAGTTAATGAAAGGTTTCCCAGCAAACCAGATTAAATTAATATAGAAGGCTTAAAATTGCTCTTTTGCTTAGAGCAGTGAATAAGGCAGATCAAAGGCAGCCCAATTCTACTGTCAGTATTATCCCAGGTACTAATTTTATTGCTTAAATAAGACATAGGATGAAAAATCATTGTAAAAATTACCTTAAGAAGATTACTGGGTAAATGCTACCATCCCATGGTACATTTTTATTGCAATCCTATAATTGGACATGGGATGAGACTATTGCAAAGCAAATTTCTATTTACAGTATACAAATCCAACATGCAAAGTCTGTCTTCATCAAGTTTGCAAAGAGACAAAATAAATTAATTCAAACAGGAAAATGTTGATTAAACTGTCTTCATTGCATATTATTCTGCCCAGGCAACCACTATTATAATATAGCATTTTGTGAATTTCCTCAAGGCCCTCACGTCTTTAGATGTATCAATGCCTTATAAACATGATCAGAAAAGAGTTTTATGAAGAGGAATTGTCAATAAAGAAGACAATGGAAAGCACTGTACATTGTCTATGAATAAGTGATGACTCCAAAACATATCTGTATGGGCAGACATTATAAGATGGACTGGTCTGAAAAAAAACCTGAAAATTATCTTCACAAATAGACCAGCAGGAGTTAAAGTTGTCTCCAGTGGAAGTGTATCCATTATGACATCCACGTTGGCATGGAGACCGCCAGCTTTCTCTGCAAATCGCTTTATTAAGCTGAAGCAGGTTTTACTTGGATGGATGCTTTCCCCCCTTTTTATTGTTTTGCTTTTCTACCTGTGGGGTCTATCTACTTTCAGTTTCATCACAGTTCTGGGATTAGAGCACCACACAAGGAGGGTTTCCAGTTTCTCAGCTGTATAACCTCTGGGTTATAACTTTACCCAGTGCGACACACACATGGAGAAAGTGCCTTACTTCACTTTCAAAGGTCCTCATCAAAGGTACTCTTAAAAACATAAGTGAAACTGAAAGATCACAGCGTTACCTGAAGAAGCCATAATAACCACAGGGGCACAAAAATGGCCCATGGGAAAAGTTAGTTGTGTTTTTATTGGATGCTTTTCTTAGAATGAGAAGTAATTTTGATCTTTCTATTACACTGTAACTTTGGGCACTAATTTGAGTTGAAAGGCATGAGATAAATGTAATTCATAGATAAACATTGTATGACAGTAAATCCAATGCATGCCTGGATGGAAAGAAGTCCTACAACTTGCAACATTCCCCAGCCAGGACTTATTTTTAAGGGTGCATTGGGCTGTGCTCTTAATTATCTGCAATCAGAGTCATTTGCTGGAGTCCATGTCTCGCTGCAGCTCTCCATCCACGTATCGCAGCACACCAGGTACTTAAGCTGGCACATGCCTGCTCTTTATTCTTGACATCCCGGGGAAGTTTATTGAGCCCATGGTGGGCTGCACTCAGATGGAAAATGTTGTGTGGACTAATTTAACTGACTTTCCTGGTTTGTTTCCCCTGCCAAGATGTGTGCGCGCATACACACACTTCAGTACTTGCACAGCTTATAAGCTTCTCGCAGAGTAAAAAATTCTGAATGTGAAATGTGATGTGAGTCCTGTGACTATCAGGAAATGCACAAGGACAGCAGGTGAAGATGCTCAACAGAAATGTCACATGTGGCTTTGAAGCATTCGGTGCATTTGGCTTGCTGTTACTAAACTTGGGGGCATGCCAGTTTAATGCAAGCAAGAAATAGTGTGCTTTGGCCCTTCACAGCAACAGACAAAGATGTAAAAATCGGCAGGTAGGAAGCTGCCCTATCATCAGTGGGGCCTTGGGTATCGTTCCCTGGACCGGTGAGACTTTCTACAGCTGTGCTCAGGTGTGCCTGCATTGCAGAATAATGCTGGATTCTTCAGATGGATTGCAGGCAGATAGCAGGCCTCGCAGCCATTCTCCTCTCCTGCTTTTGCATTGATGTTGCCACAAAAGAAACAGTGGAAGGGCCAGCAACGTCCCTGCTCATCCTCCACGTGTCTCCCTGGCTGCATTCCTTTGATGCTCGGATTTGTGAACTCCCACTCTAGGGAAGGGACAGTGGCGACCCTCAGTGCTGGCTCCAGCGAAGGGGAGAGCAACAGAAAGGTAACAGTGGAACAATGCTTTCTGGAAGTAACTTGTTGCTGCAGATGAATGCCTCTGCCCTTGTATGGGAGGTGAGGGATAAGAGAGAGAGAAAAAAGCAAGCTCACAAAATGTGCAGACTTGGCTATGGGACATTAATATATGAAAGGAAGCTGAATGGAGGGGGCCTTTAAGACAATGGTGGGGAATCTCCGGGTCTCCAGATATTGCTGGAGTGCAGTCTCCATCATCCTTGACCATTGACTACATTGGTTGGAGCTGATGGGAACTATAGTTCAGCAACATTTGGTGGGGGACTGGTTCCCCGCTCCTGGTTCAAGATATCTTGCAGCCTCATTTCAGAAGAGATTCATATTTCTGGTTTGTTTTTGATTTGAATCTGGAGATTGGAAATATGTTCCCTCTTTCCCTTGTTATCTTGCATAGAAACCATCCACCAACAGTGCAGAGTAATGGATATCTGCAAGGTTACTCTGGGGACACGCTGATAAAGAACTAGGGCTGTGCATCATATAAAATGGTCAGTGGGAATTTAGGGCATGGGTGAATTTCCATTCGGCTGTGCTGCTTTCAGAATTCATCGACTGCTTTCAGAATTCATCGACTGTGCCAGCATTGCACAGATAATAGGGCATTTTTACAAGACCCAAGCCAACTATAATTTAAATGAAAAATAGCTAATCAAAGTGTAATAGGTTTCAGAAGAGGCCTGATCTAACTATTCCAGAAGTTCACAAGTCTTGGATGATGCTGAGAAACTTTTTGAGCAAATGTTTCTCTTGCCTTGCTTGCAAAGTGACTCATAGTAACAAAACAAAACAAAACAAACAAAAGTCACATTACTGTTTCAAATGTTAAAGACTGAAAATGTCTTTCGATTCTTCTTATGATAGTACCAACAAAATGAGAAAGTGATAGATTAAGATATCTACAACAAGCAGATTGTTCAATACACATGGAACTGTGCATATGCACTGCCTGCTATTCAACTCATTTCACCTTCATCCGCTTTTAGCATTTATCAGATACATTTTTACAGAGCAAACTCTTAGCACTGACAGATCACAAATACATATAATTTGAGGAAACCGTACACTTTCCATTCTAGCAATCAAAGGCACTTAACTGGTTCTTGGAGACGGTGGCACTCTCCGCAGAAAACAGGACCTCGGGACAGACTAAAAATTGTCTCTGAAATGGAAGGAGTGCTCACTTGTTCTGCATGCAGTGGACAGATTGTTCTTCCCAGGTACTTGATTTTACAAATGCGAGACAGAAGCCCTTCAGCAACCGTTGCAGCGGAAGGGGGTTTAGGGTTTGCATTAGCTTGCTTCTATTTCTCATGCTACATGTTGCTTTCTTGATTTTGTCTGGTTGGTTCGGTTTGTTTTCATGCTGGTCAATAGCTGACACTTTCTGGGGGGGTCAACGGAGTTATTGGAATGAAGGATGCAATAACACAAACTTTACCACCTCAGGCATCACCAAACTTTTCGGAATTGACCTTCCATCAGTCCGAGCCAGGAAAATCAGTGGTCAGGAATGCTGGAACTTGTGAGCCCAAATATCTGGAGGCATCAGTTGGGAGAAGGCCACAGTATATGCATGTATGTTGTAAGGCTACTGAGGAGACAAAATCTGTCTAGGAATGGGAGTCAGAGTGGTGTAGTGGATAAGAGCACGAGTCTGGGTCTCAGGTGATCTGGGTTCTGATCTGGGCTCAGCCATGGAGCCAGCTGGGGGACTCTGGGCCAGTCACAGACGCTCAGCCCAGCCCACCTCACAGGGCTGTTGTTGTGGGGATAAGGCTGAGAACAGGAGGAGGAAAGCAGATTTGAGTTCATTGTAAGAAAAAGATGGGATGTAAATCTAATAAATAAATACCTCTAACAAATAAACAGGAATGTAACCAATCAGAACTGTGGTCCCTACATTCATCCCATATTGTGGGTCGGCTTTAGTACCACAGTCACACATCCTGGACCGCAGATGAAGCACGAGCAATCCTTCCAACTTGTTCTTTTATGACATTGTCACAAAATGCCCAGCCAAAAGTGTCCCCAAATTTCGGCCTCCTAAATTTTGCCTTTTTCTAATAAAAGAAAAATGCATGGAGTGGCAAAGTCTGTAGGGTAAGTGGGCAGGATGACTTTCTGACCCACCCACCCCCCAAAGAGGGCCCCCAAAAAATGCACAAAGCAAGGTTCACTGCTGATTAGCCCGGCCTCATGTTAAAGCTAAAATTCTAAGCTAAAACTTCCAGCAGAGAGAATGAAAATAGCCGTAGTATGATTTGTTTTTAAGTCAGAAGGCTAAATCATTGCTATGCAGAGAAAAGTCAATAGGTTTGCTATTTTTATGCTGCTTTTCTCAGTTTGCATGTCTTCAGGAGAAATTAATACAAGAATTACCTGTGCTTGCAAAAAGCTGAAACAATTCTTATGCTGATTACAATCTTTTGAAGGATAATCCTGCTAAAACAAAGTTTTTTAGGATGTTGCATTGGTATAGCAACAGGCACTTTCTCCTGGGGTTATAAAGTCACCCCAAAAGGGACATTTGTGAGCACAAGATGAACCAGTGGTGCAGCTAGTGCTGGATCTAGAGATTAAAATTCAGGGCACCCACATCTTGGAGGGGAGGGGGGTGTCAAAGGACAGAGGACAGGCTGGCAGCATCTGCTGATACTGTTTATTGCAGCATCCTTCCTTCCTTCCTTTTTTGAGAAATCACTTTAAAGGTAGGTGTAGCTGGGTGGGCATGTACAGAACTACAGTTGCCCATTTTACTTCTTATACTGTAAGTATCTATGGAGTCTCCTTTTCTACAATCACATATACCTGGCTTGTTCCCAGATACATAGATTAGCATCAGGCAACAGAAGCAAACTCCATTTTATTCCTGTGATCATGAGGGTGCTACGTAATCCTGCAAATAGATGCACTTTGCTATTTCAAACTCAACAGAGTGTGAAACTCAATAGAGTTTGAAATAGGAAAATGTACATGCTCATGCTCAGCGGGTTTTCAGACAATCTTTTTAAAATGTCGTTCTGCTATTTTAACAGGAATGTAGAAGCAGCTCTGAAGCACGGCATACCAGGAGAGGTGAAAGAGACGTGCTCGTGGTATACTTCACAACCGAAGTAATCTTCAAGTGACCACCCTGAGACTTTCCTGTATACAACAGGGTACAAAAGTTTTGAATGAATGAATGAATGATCAACACGGCCATCGAAGGGCACCATTGCCCCTGCTCCTAGGACAACTCAGCCCAGCATCCACACTGACCAAGTTGCAGAACTCCTTTCCATGCCTTTATTTTGACACATAGCTGGGCCCAAGAAAAAACCCTCTTCTCTAGGAACCGCCATGTGTGCATCTTTGAAATGTAGCGGACACTGACCAGACACCATTCCAGAGAAAGCTGGTTGGCACTTGACAGATAACAGCAGCTCAGACAAAGGGCAATTCACACCAACCCACCCCATCCGCCCAGCATCTCCTTTCTGGTTTGGTATGCAAGTGGGAAAGATCACGCCATGGTAACTTTTTGCCTCTGTAACCTACTGGAAAGTGTTAACTGTGCTACATGCGATCAATGAATAACAGGCCAGCTGAGGACTGCTCAGCTGTGCCCTCTGGAACAATTTGCTGGCAGATGGTTATTCTCAATAATAACGTTTTTAAAAGAAACCTTTCCTTGTTGTGTAGTTTGGGCATTTTGCACACCAGGGCACAGAGCTGTTTTGCTCAACAATCTCAAAAATTGTCATACGTGCACACCAAGCAAGAGTGAGCTGTTCAGATGGTTAACGGGCTACCTGCAACCCCAGCCAGGCCCTGGCTTCTGGGTGGCTTGTTAACTGCCCAACAGCCTACGCTCATGGGGTTCACATTTATGACAAATCAAGGCAGACCCTGTTATGGTTCAGATAGTCAAAATGGCAGCCACCACCATCACAAAAAACCCATGGAAAAGTTACATTATGTGCAAACCAGTTAATTAGCCGTATAGAAGGTTCTGAATATATCTAAACTCTATGGTGTCTTTTGAGAAATCGGTATTAAATATTCCAAAGATTAACTTTAAAAAAAAAGTCATACTAAGAATACAGGTTGTCAAGCTGAATTCCAGTCATCTTTAATTGAGGATTAGAAATTTGGCCTGCTGACTTACAAAAACATTTTTGGTCATAGTTTAAATGGTATAAAGTTTGCATAACGATTTTATTTCGTTTACTTCTTTGCCTAAATCAAGAGTTTTGCGTGCAATCTGATACACACATGGAACTCCATAGACGCCTACAATGTCTCTAAAATTGCCTAAGTGTTGCATAGATATTGAAAGTAAGGCAATTCTAGCTCAAATACAGTAGGCATGATACAAAAGGAATGAGGAAGAAAGAGGAAGGCAAGTGCTGGAGCTGCAGCTTCTGTTCTGGCTCCTTCTGGTGCTGGTATTTTCCCTGGGAAGCAGGGCAGGCATTGGCCTTTGGAACTGTCAGTGGCGGTTGAGTTTTCTTCCTGGAAGGGATTGGATACTTCAGATGGTACAAAATAGAGCTGCCAGGATGCTGTCGGGGACTGGGCGTTATTCTCATATAACCCCAGTCCTCTATCAGCTCCATTGGCTTCCCCTCGAAGTCCGGGCTCAATTCAAGGTGCTGATTATTACCTATAAAGTCCTAAACAGCTTGGGACCAGGATATCTTAAGGAATGCCTTTTTCCCTATTTGCTCTCCTGCCTCCTGAGATCGCCAGCAGAAGCCCTCCTGCAGGAACCCTCTCTGAAAGATGTTAGGAGACAGAGTACCCAGAGGAGGGCCTTCTCTGCGGTGGCTCCCCATTTATGGAATGCGCTCCCCAGAGAGGTCCGCCTGGCACCATCATTATATGTTTTTCAGCGCCAGGTCAAGACTTTTTTTATTTAATTAATTATTAAATCTGTTGCAATGGGAACTGGTTTTTATAGTTTGTATTTGATAAATTCGCAGCCAGAGTGGAATTGTCAATTTATCTATTTTATCTTGACCTATGTTGTAAGCCGTCCAGAGATGCAAGTAATGGGAGGCATACAGATTTTATAAATCAATAAAGCAAGCAAGCAAGCAAGCTCCCTGCAGCTGCTCTTAACACTGGATGGGCCAGGTTGGTCTCCCCTCTGTAATATTTGCAGTGTTCATCCTGGGAGGCAGTGGGTGCAGCCTCCCAGGGGCTTTGGATTCCTGGCCAGGGGATAAGGCCAAAATGGGCTGCCCGCCAGCTCTCTTGTCTTGAAACAGTAATAGCAGAAAGAGCCCATCTTCAGGCAGAAAGAAATATTGACCTGGTTCAGAGGATCACCATGGTTTAAATAAGTCATCGTGGGTTGTAACATGTGCCAGTAAATGCCCAGCAGCTTTGAAATGTTCAAGCTTGTTTGGTTGTCCAACCCTAGAAAGGGCAGCGTGTGCAAGGGTTAAACAGCCCTTGTAGAACCTTTGATATCTGTGGCTTGAATATTCAAAGTGAGCTCTGCTCCCCACATGCCACAGCCTCCCACGACTTAAATAAACCACAGTGGCCAGTTTGATAATGTGCACTGGCCCTGGCTTGCAGCTTTGCATGCTGTTCCAGGAGGGTGAGTTCTGTATGCACTGCAGAAACCAGATCACTCATTCCACAGTAATGACACTCGAACATTAAGTGCTTGAGAGACAGCCAAACAAAGAAAGGTAGCTATTAAGTCACCAGTTTTTTATTTTATTTCTTCAGTTAATGAGTTGCCCTATAGCCAAAACTCTCAGGGCAATATAAATAATAAAAGCAAAAGAAAATACGACAACATTGTGTGTCTGGAAGCATCTAAAAGGCATCATTCGTTTAGAAGCTAGATTTTTTTTTTTTTAAGAACTGGGGAGGAGGTGAGGCACAAACAGACCTTTTATGTGGGTCTCCTCCCATGGCAAAACCTTGTACATGATCTTTGGAAGGGAAATAGTGATGCCAGATGCTCTTTGTAAATTTCGCAGAGCACTCATTAATCTGAGCTCTATAATTACAGTACTGCTCTAGCAGTACAGATCTTCCCGCCCTAACAATAACTGCACAAATTGCTATACATATTTCATCAGCTTCATAAGTTTGTGAGCCGCCCCGAGACTTTGGCGAAGGGGGCGGCATATAAATTTTCTAAATAAAATAAATAAATAAGCTTTCATACACACCAACACCCACTGTTCTTTACAGAGCAATCAACAGCACATCAAAAGTGCCATCCAAAAGACGCCTGCCCACTTTTTTTGCAAGTTTTCCTCCAGTTAGACTGTATTATTGTAGGCTGCACTTTGCTCCTAGGAGTTCTTCATTTCAAAGGTAAAAAGCCCTTGGTCAAAAATAATAGATTTGCATTTGATCCTTGAACCAAGATATTCAGCTCCACATAGTTTAACGGCAGTGATCTGAAACCCAGTTATTCTGAGTGGACATGTAGTCCCAGGACTTAACTGCATGCAGTGGCAGAGGCAGTC
Organism: Varanus komodoensis; assembly: GCF_004798865.1. Taxonomy (NCBI): domain Eukaryota; kingdom Metazoa; phylum Chordata; class Lepidosauria; order Squamata; family Varanidae; genus Varanus; species Varanus komodoensis. Next base: position 924,002 of record NW_025335349.1, on the reverse strand, counting down.
ACGGTTGCTATTTATGTGCCAGGGGCAAAAAAAAGAGAGCAAAGAGCCATGGAAATTGGCCTTGTTCACTGGAAAGGCTTCTGAACCTCCCTGGCCTCTTGCCTCCCTTATAGTTTTGACCCATCCTAAGTCGTTGGGTGTTATCAGCCAAACCTGGCTGCATCACTACTTACTTCTAATTCTGGCTCATTTGTGAATAGGTTTAAAAGAATTGGCACTAATCCAGACCACCCCCCCTTTTAGCTTCGGCTCAACCAGTTCCCTTAATTTTGGGAAGATTCCTTTTTTCCACAGGTTCCACAGTTGTCAAACACAACTTCGTCCAGCTTCTTTGACTTCCACTCAAGCTTGCAGAAATCTGTATCAGCCCACTAATCTATCTAACAGGTAATCCCTACTGATAACCTTTCCCATTTTCTCAAAACACTGAGATATCTCTTACTGTTTATTACTTTTGAACCTGGTCTTCTGTTTTTTATTATTTTTATTTGTTAATTTTTTACAAAGAGACATTTCTGTTGTTCTGGTGCTTTTTGATATTCAGCCTTCAAATATATCAGTTTTAAAAAATGAAGGGGATTTTGTAAATAGCAGTTTAATATCACAGAATGTTTCATAGTGCAATCTGGATTTGAAAACTTGTGAAGAAAATGAGCCTTTTTGCTTTTAAGCTGTTTAAAAGCTCAAAGCGGGAGGAAAATCAAACTGACACATGTAATTTTTCCTAAGGCTACCTCAAACTGACAACTTCCAGGCTTCAATTCATGCTGCCAGGAATTCCATTTAAGAAAGATTAGCTAATGAAGCTGAAACAATTCTAAGAATTTCTACAGAGTAACTTGAGTGGAATCCATGTGTTTGATTGACTCAATGTATTTATGTCCTTTCCATATCAAGACATAACGCCAAGCACACCTAATGGAGAATCACAAAACCAAGAGAACTTCAAAAATCCTTTAGTTATCTACTTAGGATTTAGTGGCTCTTAAAATAATTTTTGATCTCAGAGGTGTGACAAAGAAGATGTCATCTAGAAAAGAATGGATTCTTTCCACCTAACAGGGTGGAATTTGAATTATGTTTAAAGAAGCAACACAGGGTATAGCTGGTTTCTTCCCATTTAGGTGAACAGATTTTAAAAAACGAACCAACAATGGAATATTTTCCAGCTCATAGGTTGGCAACTTGGTGAACTTCAAATGTTTTGGATTACAATTCCCAGCATGGCAAGTGGCCAGAGATCGTGGCAGTTGTGGTCCAAAACACCCAGGGGGCAACGGGTCACTCTTCTTTAGCAGAGTCAGAGCTGATGTGGGACACCAAGAAAAAAGAGTTAGATCATTTGACCAGCTCAATCCAATAGAAAAGCTGAGCTGGATCAGGCCAAAGGCTGCCCAGTACTGTGTCCTGTTTCCCACACTGGCCAGCCTAATGCATATAGCAATCCCAAAAGCCAAACACGAGGGCATAACCCCATTCCTATGGTTGCATCCCAGCAACTGATATTCAGAGGCATGTGTCTGGACGTAACATAGAGACATCGCAGTTAGTATCCATGGGTAGATGTACTCTCCATGAATTTGTCTAATCCTCTGTTAAAGGAAGACCCATGCAAAGAAGTAGAGGATGCAGATACATAAGTGAATACAAGTCTACTTTTGCACTGTTTTGCTTCTTTAGAGCCTACAGAACATGTGAAGTGTGTTTTTAATGTCTCTGCATTCAGGGGCCCAGGCCACCAGGTGCTAGCGAGAGCTGGACTGGAGCCATTAGTCACCCGGCACGGGTGGGCAGGAAGAGAGAGTCATTCCTGACATTCTCAGTCCATCAAAATTAGTGGGATTTACCTGTCTATTCAGCACTAAGCCCCCACTGAGTTCAAACGTCATTGTGCCTTTAGGATTGCAGCCTGAATTGGACACCTGGCTTCTAGGCATGGCTCAGGCATAGACAGATGAGCATGTAAGCAACTAAGCAAAACATCAGCCTTCACTGACTGAAAGAGCATTGAGAATTAACTCTTTCTGGGGAAAGCAGTTGCGAATAAAAACACGTGTAAAATGTCAGTAGCTCTGCACCAGAAGCAAAAAGCAAATAAACAAGGAGTTTGATCATAGTGGATTTATGTTCATGCTTTAATACAATACATTTAGTGATGGTAGAACTGCTACCCAAAATAATAATACAAGTATGCACACTGGTGCTGTGGAAGGTACATTTAATTTAGAATAAAAGACTGGCAAAAAAAAGTCTTCTAAAGGTGACAGTTGGCAGCTACTACCAGTTGTTCAATATCGCATTCATTTTGCCCACGTAAAATCCTGAAATAGCCGTTTTCTCCCCACGAATTTCCCCAGGAGTTTGCAGCAATCTAAAGGTTGGAGAGACATAACACCACGTCACTGTGAATTCCCAAATTGTTGCCAAATAAAATGCTATAAAAAGAGCCGAAAGATATGATCCATCTCAGTCCAGGGAAGAGGCGTGACAGTGATGGCATCATTCTTTCCAGGAGGACTCCTACTTGCCCTCTTGCTTATAAAGAGATAGCTGAGTTGCTTGAATGCATGCCAGCAACCTGGTGCCCTCCAGATGCTTTGGCAAGAATCCCTGATCATGCTGTCTGGGACAGAGGAGCGTTCTAATCCCAAACATCTGGAGGCACCAGGTTGCTTCTTTTGATGAGTGGGATGATAATGACTATTAGCAACCACATCCTCGTTTTTCTAATTAAATACCTGGTGAGCCCATGGCGATAGGATTAACCCTTCCCTCCTGAGACGTGATCTCAGTAAAAATCCTTCCCCACAGTGTCCTCAAGATGTTCTGAGACCGGACCAGAAGCTATGGAAGGCATGGAGCTGCTACTTTTCTGTGTCTCTCTTTCATGTTCAGCCCAACCCACCTCACAGGATACTTGCTGTGAGGATAAAATGGAGTGGACGAGAACTGTGTGAGCTGCCTTTGCCTCCTTGAAAGAGGAAGAGGGCAGGATATAAATGCAACACTGATTTTTGCGTCTATTACGTTGTGCATTACCCCACCTGCCCGTGTGAGGGGGCAGCAGGGAGATGTACAGTGTGATAGAGTCTGCCTTGCCCCATTGATTTCACAACGTACTCTTTCTGGATTGGGACCTCTATCCTTCCTCTATTTAAAAAGATCACTCACCCAAAATTTTTGCCTTTGTCCATCTGCATCTTGGAGTGCACCCCACCTGCCCAAGGAGAGAACATTAGTAAGATATGCTTCATTGCCATTTTCCCTTGAATCTTCTAGTAAGGAGGGGGAAATGAAAGAAATATGAAGGGAAGAGTTTTTCTCTATTGACTTTATGGCAGGCAAGCAATATAAATCATAACAAACAGTATAAAGCACAAGAAGTAATAGATACAGATCACAACAAACCAAGAAATGTACATTTTAAGGCATTTTAACAATTCTGCTGCCATGCTGAGAAGCATATTTTCAGAAGCAGCATTGACTGCTGTGCAGAATATTGGAGTAGATCCTTCCTGCCTCATCACCAAAACAGTCTAATATTTTCTTTAATAAGCTTTCTCTCAGAAGACTGCCAGCTAGCTAGCTCCATCAAACCAAACTGAATGTGAAATTTTAGCATGTGCTCTTTTCCTGCTTCTATATTTAGCTCAGTTCCAAAGCCAGCTATTCCTTGGCTCAGTACTTAACAGGCAGAATTGGTACTGCACATGATTCCAGAAGTTATGTCTCTGATTAGACTGGCAAGAGTCAACTCTGCGGCATTTCATAAAAAACTAACCAAGCAAACAGGGGATTCAAGGAATGAGAGCAGGTTGGTTGCGGTTGCCTATGAGGACAGAAATGCAAAAAGAGAAATATGCTCAGAGGTGCCAAAGGGAAGCTCCTCGATTTGAACCCAACATATTTCAAAGATGAAATCTCCCTCTGCAGAGGCAATCGCATAAAATGCAACCGCTGAAAGCAAGTTAATCTGGTTTACAGGTTTTAACCACCCGAAGTAATTCAACAACTGCTGATCAGTGTAATCCCAGATCATTTATGAATGACTTAATGATCACATTCCTGTGGGACCCGCACTGTTTAGTACCCTCCACTGCATGAATTTGCCACTGACTAAGATGGGATAGGGAAGATTCTCCTTCGTATTCACTGCGTCATACGCTCAGAGAGCTTTGGCTATTAGGTGGAACAGGAAGGAGGAAGAAGAGGAAGAGCAGCAGAATTGTAAGATGGATGTGAAACAACATGGAATTTCAGTTTTTTTTTTTTATTTATATCCTGCCTTTTTCCTACAAAGGGCTCAAGGCAGCTTACATTATCTCTCCTCCTCCATCTTATCCCCACAACAACAACCCTGTGAGGTAGGTTGGGCTGAGAGACTGTGACTGGCCCAAAGTCACCCAGTTGGCTCCATGGCCGAGCGGGGACTCGAACCCAGATCCTCTGAGTCCCAGTCCCATGCTCTTAACCACTACACCACACTGGCTCTCTATTGCTAAGTTTTGACATGGCTGTGGAAAATCTTCCCTAAAGTTTAAGAAGTGGCACCTCAGAAATCTGCAAACACCTATTGATACCAACACAATTAAAAGGATGCTAACTCTATGAACACTATGTACCAGCTCATAGGAGCCTGTGTGGATTTCAGGTTTAGACCAGCAGGTTCTATTTCTTATTCTCTTTAGACAAACCACTCTTTACTGTGTCACTGGGGACTGGGTTGTTGACACCGCTCAGTCTCTCTCTCTCTCTCTCTCCTTCCCTCTCCCTCTCCCTCTCTCTCTCTCTCTCTCTCACACACACACACACACACACATGTTTCCAGGCATCCATCAAGAAAACCCACTTTTCTTTTATCTCACTTCTTGTTGGTTCCACATTTAAATATAAAAACATTAGATATTCTAATCATGACATGGAGCAATAATGTTAGAACCATTTATTTATTCATGCCAAAATGGCACTTTTCAGTGATGTTTGCTCAGGAGAAGCAGACCTTGAGCTATGGCCAACAGGATGTGTACAACTCTAGCATTTTCACTCCAAAGCAAATATAATTATGCTAGGAATGTCTGCAACAGATGGGCTACAAAGACCTCTGCTCCCTGTGGGCTTAGCTACGGCTCCCAAAGCTTCGTCTCACATTGTGATATCTGTAAGTTCATAACCCTGTCTGCTGGAGTTTTCTAGCAATAAGGCATGGAAGTACGACTAGAGGAAATAAATCCCAATGCACCATATTTCATCCTCTGAATATGAATAATGTTAAGAAATGTTAATGACCTCCATTAATGAAAAGATAAAAATCAATGCATGATAATGTTTCCAGGCATGAATCTTGGTTCAGATAGATTAGTAGTCTTAATAGCTAGTCGTCCTTGCAATGGATCAACAAGGGTCTTAGTTCAGTGGGTGAGCAGGTGCTTTGCATGTAGAACATCCCAGCATCTCCAGAAGTTCTAGGAAAGACCTTGATCTGAAACCCTGAGAAGATGTTGCTAGCCATTGTTTGAGAGACAGGTACCAAAGGCTTGGCTTGATGCATGATGGCTTCCCATCTTCCTACCTTGTGCAGAAACAAACAAAAAAAGCATAAGATTCAGTACAGGATGCACAGGAAAGCACCTTGCCCAGTTGCTGAAAGACCACCACTCAGCCTTCTGAGTGTCCTCCTCTAAGTTAATGACAGCCAGTGGAAAACAAGCTCCTGCAGAACCTCAGAAGGAATGGCAGTTGATGGGGAGGGAAGGCCTCCATCGGTTTTATCCCAGGGTGCATCAGAAGGCTCTCAAAAGTGCCTGTCCCTGCTGGCTAACAGGCTGGCCCTTTTATCAGAGCTGGCATGCCTGTGTGCACCAGCTGCTGGGGAACCTGGGCAGGAGGGAGCTGTTGCACTCATAGTCCTGCTTGTGGGTTTCCTGTGGGCGGCTGTGTCAATAGACTGGACTAGATGGACCCTTGGTCTAATCCAGCATAGCTCTATCGTGTCAGGCTCTTATGCTACAGTTAGCTAGAGCTCGAACAGTTTTGCATAAGAAAGCTATTCTTGCAAGAGAGATGGTGGGAATTCCTAAACCCAGACAGGGATGTAAGGCATGGCTCATCCAACCTTGCCTTGCACAGGAGGGTGGAGGGATATCCCTACCCTTGGACAGCCACCTCAGGCAGCCGATGTTGGTTGTCCTAGAAGGGCAGCAAACTGTTCTTGATTTGATGCGTTTTTGCTACCAGGGAGACGTGCTTGTGGGTCTGGCTGTCACAGGTGCCCAAACAACTTGTCAGGCCATGGATACTGTGTGCAGTTCAGCTCGGATGGGGGTTGAATTCACTGCTCAGTGTTGGTCTAAGTCCACCGGGATACCTTTTTAGCTGCTGCAGCACCAGCATTCAGCAGCTAGAGAAGGGTCACGCTGCGAAACGGATGCCCATTAGAGAATAAGTAGCAGTGTCCTCATAAAAATATGCAACTGGAATGCCCAAGTGCATTTCCAATGGAGTTTTAAATAGGTGCCTAAAACACTAACTATTAATTTAATGAGGTCTAAAACTCTACTTCTACATCAAATCACGGAAGATAGCAAAGAATTACTTCTACAATATTCAACTTTTCATTTATTCATTGGAAAAACCTCAAGTCCAAAGGGTAATATAAGCTTTCATAAAAAATAATGGAAAGCAGATACGCCTGATTAGAGGTTTTATATATCTTATAAACTATAACAGAGAATCAGACAGAAAACTGAAGGATGGCAACTTAATCCTATGAGTATGGTCTGTATGTAGTGAAATCAGTGTGAGATTTACTGCATTTTATAGCAGTGAACATCTGGAACAGATTTTTTAATAGAAGGCAATACAGAAAAGGTGGGTGCAATTCACTGGACACTGTGCCAATACAAGCTTTGCACAAGCATGTGCAAAGTCAGAAGGAATGCTACCCAGCGGCAGTGCTTGATTACTGGATCAATACCAATTTCCATCTCCAAACAAGAGACAAGTGTGATATGCATTGTCCTGTGTCTCTTCCCTGAAGAAGATGGACTGGAAAATGCCGTAGCTGCACCAGCAGTGCAAAATTTATGTTGCAGAAGGGCTGGACTAGATGGACTCCAAGATCCTTTCTAACTCTATAATTTTATGACAGAAGGGAAACAGGACAGTGACTTAAGTCCTTCACAAAATCTGCTCAGGATCTTTCTTTCTTTCTTTCTTTCTTTCTTTCTTTCTTTCTTTCTTTCTTTCTTTCTTTCATTCATTCATTCATTCATTCATTCATTCATTCATTCATTCCAAGTGTCAGCCACATACAATCAGTATCTGTCCATGAAGGACATCTGGAACCACAGTGGACCTCGCTCTCCTTAAGAGATCAGTTGTTTATCTTATGTGTCACAAAGCTAAAGAAAAATAAATAAATACAATGGGTTTCATATTTGGTACATAAATGCAAACATATGTATAAAAAGTTTTAATTTGATTATCAGTTTTCAAACCAAGTTGTGGGGCTAAATGTTTTAAGTCTATATACTTGTACTAAAACTTCACTAACCTGACAGTTATGTTATTCCTTTACAAGCCCACAAAATTCCTAGCAACTCATCATTGATCATGGTCAATAAAGGTCTAGCAGGATAGCCTTGATTAAATGTAACAGCCTTTCAGAAAGCAAGTAAATTCTTTCTTCAATATATTTGTCTTAGAATAGGTGCAAGAAGCAAGGCCAGCATTTTGAAAAGGACACTCCTTAGACATTTTAACTGGGTTTACTTAAGCTTTTGATACAGGCAACAGACACTGTTTATTCCCACAAGCAAAGGATGGCTATGCTGAGAAGTATGCCAACTTTATGTGTGCACATTTTGCCTGCATATATTCAGATTTGAGCTGCAATAATAGACAAGAAGGGCAAGGGTGAAGGGAGAGGATACAATAACATGCATAGAAGTAGCAAAAGCAATGAAAGGGAGAGCTAACTGCAGCAGGAAAATAAAATAGCAGAGCATGTGGAAAACATGTGGTATCTGTGCCAGGGGAGACTGTGGAGAAGCTCCTAGCCAGCTCAAGGAGTTCACCATGGAAAAGCCGAGTCCTAGCTCAGGGGAAAATGAAGAGCCACATTTGCACACGTCTGGCCCCAGAGAAGGGAAATTTCTCCAACCAAAAATGTGCTTCCACACTGAAGGGCCATACGGGAGACCGCCTACTTGCAAATCTGGATGTGCCTGTGGTACTGCATGTGGGCAGAGTGGATCCGGAAATGGGTATGGCTTGGAGACCTGTGCATGAGAAGCAATGCAGGGAAGACCTGAGGAGGAAAGACCTTGAGAATGTCTCTCCGGGCCAGAGGAAGTCCAGAGCCATAAAAGAGAAGCAGGGCTAAGTCACAGACCCCTCCTTCCTGCGAAACTCATTGGGGTGTCAGCAAAGAGAGCGTGAAGGTCATGGGCGAGGTGTGGAGAGGAGTGAATTTCTTAGCTCAGTTGCCTGATGATGCAAATACATCTTTCATGTGGTAAGTTCTCTGTCGTAATCATTGTTTTCCCTTGGAACAGAGGCCTATAGGAAATAATCATCTTTCACTTGCCTGAGCTGATCAAACTCTTCAGTATTACATTCCTGTCACACTATTCTGGTCCAGGGTCAAAGGCATAATATCAATGGAGGAGGGACAGCCTTATTGCTCTTCACTTCAGTTTTGATCACGTGGATAACTGAGTGCTCTACTGCACATCAGAGTATGAATGGAGATTTATTGGTTAAGAATGGGAACTCATGCTTCCATAGCCAGATTCTGGCAGGAACAGCCTAAAACCCTTTTAAAGAAACAGTAAAATGTGTTGGCAACAACTTGCTTTTAGAGAATTTATTTCTTTTCTTTCTTTTTAAAATGAGCTGTGAGGAAGTGACTGAGTTTCCTCCCTGAAGTGGGGGTGTGGGGAGCTCCTCCTCTGAATCAGGGCCATTCATGCTTATGCTAGAGGAAAAAGACAAGGCCCCAGCTGCATGCTACAAGATTAGCACAATGTTTAGCTTGGCTCTCACAGGCCTGGCAATGGGGGTAGATATACTATCTTCACTCTGATAGGATTTGGCTACCCACTGGGACCTTAAAGGCTGTTCGCCAGGCTTTCCCTGGCATCCTCAGTTTGGTCCAGCAACAGCTGTGTCTTCCTTAGGACTACCACCAGCGGACAGTCAGACCTCAGCTCACTTCAAGAGAGCTTCCTCAGCTTCTGCCCTGCATGCTCTTGGGTGGTGTCCTGGTCCTTCCTCTTGTGACAACCGCCCATGACCTCTCCATGAAGGTTCTTCCCCAGTTCCAGCCAGAAACCTGCAGCCATTCATCTTCATTGTGGCCAACATTCCGCCTCACCACCTTATTTCAAACCCAGAATCAATCATCGCCCCTGGTGTTCAGAAACTACCAATCAGATTGTACCAATTTAGCTACCAACTTCCCAGATAAGTATTCAGAATCTAGCTTCACGTGAATAATGGTAACAGTACGCTATCAAATTCTGAGTACATCAGATGAATATCATCTGCTTCCTCTGTCTCTAATGCAGCCTTCACCAACTTGGTGCCCTCCCATTAGTCAGAACTTGCTGATATTTGTAGTGCAGCACATCAGGGCGCACTTCGAGAAAGCTGTCATAGCAGGTGGACGTTTTTCCTTTTGTACTTAATTGCTTCACAGTTTCGTCCTTCTATCAACACAAAACAGCTCAACATATTAAACTTCACAAAAGAAAAAAAGGGGAAAAAACCACAGAGAGAGAGTAAAAGATGAAGCAATGAACAGGGAAAAATGCTTTGTTGCCCTCTGAAGGTTTTTTTTTAATATTAATAATTTAAATGTGCAAGATGTCCTAGAATAGCTCTGCAGGAACGCATACTGCTGTTGAGAACATTCATTCTTCCTATCATTAAAGCTTTATCAGGTGGAGATTAATATAAAGCGGTATTGTTATTTAAACATCTTTTGCAGGGCTGGGTGAAAGATCCTGCCCTGCAGTTGCACGTCAGCAGCATAACTCACCTGATGTCTAGTGAAAGAGTGAGAACATTAGAACATTATGCAGGTGACAGTCAAGAAATTTACTCTATTCAACAAAATTGCAATAAAGATAACTCAGAACTTCCACAACAGCAGCATGGGGGGGAAAGCCAATCCGGGGAGAGACAGTGTGGCTAGCATTTCCCATGGCTCGCTTTGAAATACTGCCTATCAAGAATTAATTGCAGGTCTTTGTGCTGAATGTGTAGTTAAACCCTTTGATCTGCCCTTGTAACCTAATGGTCTCCAGTGTTCTGGACTGCAATTCTCATCAATGGGTTTTAACTAATCTGAGCAGAAATCACGGGCAAGTATGGTCCCCCCGCCCCACCACCTCTCCTGCCTTCAGCCTCCCACATGCCTCCTGCATCTCCTCCAGAGGGGCAGCAGAGCAACGTGATGGGTGCTTGTACAACGTCACATTTAAACAATATTGGCCAGGGGCGATTGACATTATAGTTCAATGCCTTTGCATACATTTTGAAGGCATGAAGTTGGAAAATTGCTGCATTAAGTGAAAAGCAAAATGAAGATGTTTAAGTCAGCATAAAGACAGATTCCATTTAATCCATGACACCAAATCAATTATTATTCTTAAAGCAGGTCTGCTTCTCCTTCCTCTTCCCCTTCCCCTGCTCTCTCTTGTTCTCTCTCTCACACAAAGCAAGCAGTCTTCAGGAAAAAATTACTTTAGTGTGAGCAGAAAGTAATTTCCTGAAGCTTCAGTATATAGCTCCCCAACCTCCTTTATTAGAAAAATATGAACAATAACATTAGAAAAGTACAAGTGTTTCATGTCTTAAGGATGGCCATATTTGAGTCCCCTGTCATGAAGAGAAAACCTAATGTTTTCTGAGAATATTTCTGTGGTCTCTTATCAAAATCTCACTAGACTGAGCTGTAAGTATTGCACCTGTTTGGGATAACAGCTCAGATTTAAAAAAGATAATTTACTTCTGCTGGAAGGCACTGTGGAATCACTTCACTTTAATATTTGTTGATGCTGGGCCTTAGGAATTAGGGCCAGTGGGGGAACGCCTGTTGGTGACTCTAACCCCATGCCCCACCACCGTGGCTGGAGGCCCAAGGAAGTTGAGGCATAAACGAAATTAAGGCCAGGCTTGAAGCAGCTCAACTCACATCCTGGAAGAAAGCAGGTGAACACAGTGAAGACTGACACCAGAATATCACTGATATAATAATATTCCTGAACCCACTGTCCACTTCGTATGGAGAAGGCATGTCGAAACACACCTGGTTTCACTTACCCAATAATTTTGACTGAGTGGGTTCTGCTTAGATCATCCTGCCGTGGAAGTGCAGCTGTGCTCCTTCTGTGCTTATAAATCCCACTCTTGTAAAGAAAGAAATCATCGTATACTTGCATGACAGCTACATTGTAAAAAACAGAATGCAAGTTCATTTTCTTCATTCTTCTAAATTTAACAGATTAACTAGCATCTTTCTTTATCTGAATTATTAATGCAAGCAAACAGTAAAAAGTAGAAGAAAAAACCCTATAAAGAGTATACGGCATAAGCTTTCTTTTGGTCTTCCTATTCCTGATATTCCATACATTTTTTGTGAACTCACTACTTCTAGCTATCTTCTATTCACGTTATTTTTTTTTTGCTTCTTTCATAGATCAGTTTACACTATTGCCAGTACAAGCTTTCTTTTGAGCTGCATAGGAACTCTCCATGGTGCTGAACATCCCAAAATAGGTTCCCCAACCCGGAGCACCATAGATAGCTCCTACAAAGCTCAAAATGAAAGCTATAATGTATTATGAGTCCCACTAATATGGGAGTTACCAATCTTCCCTAACTATTTTCCTGAGGCTTTAATTAAAAGACATCAGGACCTCTGTTCTGAAAAATGTCTAGGAAAAACAAACAAAAATCAACATGGTGGGAATCTCTGTTGATACCTACAAGCCCATCAGGAGGAGGGGAAACCCTCTGATTGAAATTAGAAGAACAAGTCCACAGTGTTTTTTTCCAGTAGTACAGTGTTGTTGTTTTTTTAACTTCTAATATCATGCCAGAAACTTTCACTTTACTCAGCTGCAAAATTTAAATTTCCTATGGGTTTCCCCATGGCATTAAGACAGTCAGATACAGAAAACTGTGGCCATCATGTCTCTTTGATAGATTCCAAATAAATAATAAATAGCTGTGCCCAAGCTGAAAGTTCAGCGGGAGTAATTTGCTACCTCAGCTATGCCTGATGATATTCCCTCTTCTGCACAACTATGAATGGTGCAGGCAAGGGAAGCTCCTCCATAGACCCAAATGAAATTGGTCATCTCCACCCCACAAGGAAAAAGAAAGGAAAAATGCATTTGAAGATTGAATTGTGTGAAGTCATCAGTAAAACATTTCTGTGTGACTCGGGTCAAGCCACTGACAAATTCATCCCGTATTTCTTCTAGCTGCTCAGACCACGGCTTTTCTTTCAGGCCTCAGCCCCTTGCTACACTCTGGCTTTTCCTTTAGGTCTCCATGATCCCCTCTGGGAATGAGGAAGGGCCTACAGACCCATCAGGCAGGACTCCATGGTCCCAGTTCCCTCAGCACATGGAGGAGCAAATTACTATTCTCTGCTGGGCCCCTCTCCTCAGGGAATTATCAAGGTGAGACTGCAGCTGTTCATAAATCAGGTGAGCCTTGAGTAGAGCTGGCAGATGGGATAACTGTTGAATACTCCTTTTACCCAGTCAGATACCCTTTTTTCTTGCAGGAGGGACACAGAGGAACCTGCTGCGTTGTAGGAAGAAAGGCCCACTTCTAAAGCCCAGACTGTCCCTCCCTCTGCAGGCCTGTCCCTACCACTTAGAAACTGGTATTACTGCTGCCATTTTTTTTCCAATCAGCCATAGCATGAAACATGATACAGCACTTTAATAACAGAGAAATATCTATTAAAAAGCAGTGTTGCTGACTAAAAGGAAAAGCAAAATAAGTTGCTTCAACATTATATTGTCACTTCAAACCAGTGCACATAACATGGAAATGAATATTGAGCAAAAAGCAAAAACCCCAAAAGCTGTCCCCGTCGTCAGCATAGAGAACAAAGAGAACTGCATGGCTCACTTCTGATGCAATTAGATTAGGACTGCACTGTAAATCAAAGGAGTTTCTGAGCAAAGACTGCTGAGAGGAAAGACTGGTTCCTGCAGTGCTGGAATGGGCTAAACGTCATGCAGGTGGGAGTTACACATGCACACATTACAGCAGGATTTGCATAAGCTCATTGTTGTTTTCATTCCTTGGTTCCAGGGAAAACAAGGACAGACTAGAGGTGGTCAACACCACCAGGGATCTTAAGTTTGGCCAGAGGAGCCAAGTAAAATGCAGCTGACATCCATATACAGATTGCTCTCTTCTATGGAGAGACTGGGCACAAGAAAAACATCTCAGCATCAGCTTCAGTGTTGCTTTCTCCTTTCCTTTACCTTGCACTGGCCCGTTCTCTTTAATTTCTTTCATTATTTCAGTCTCCTAAAGATGGGGAAAAGAGAAATGTTTTACCCATTTTTTTAAAAGTTTTGTACATTTAACCTTTCAGGAATATGTTTTTTGTTCCATTTATCTTCAGTTATGATAAATGCTCTGGCTTTCTGGCTGCACAGACAAAGCAGAATAATGTGTCCTTGAATTTACTAAATACCCAAATTTGGAAATCTTTGCTTTTGGGGTTATTCAAGGATTAGTCAGAACCTTAAGTAGGAGCGAAGGCACACACATGGGCATTCCAAGGATTTTATTTCAAGCTTACAGTTTTATTCTTAAAATGGCCTTGATTTTTGAAAAGGAAATTCACTGATCTAAATGAACTTTTTGGAGGGTGGGGAGCAGAAAATACAATTTCTGGCAATTCAGGAATCCTGTGCTATATTTCTACCATGCCTTTATACTGCGTCATAAGGTTTTCAAATATGATGTCCTGATGATGATTAGATGGCTCCACTAAAGTAATCCCTCTTATTCCCTCATTATCTGTTCATGGTGTGCCCATTGGAAGTGCAGTAGCACCCACAGGCAGCGCCAGCCAACCTTGTCATCTCCAGACTGCCTGAAGTCGAAGGGGAGCTGCAGCTGAGGCAGGCTGGCTTATGGCAAGCATGGAAGGTAATCCTACCCCTCTCTCCAACACATCCACCCACACACCACCCACACGGTTACCCCTGTTCAAACTGCCCTGTTGCTATTGCCCAGGGCTGGCCCTAGCTCTGGGCAGGAGGCAGGATGCCGGAGGCAGCAGATGTTGGAAGGCAGAAACTGTCAGTAAGGTGCTAGATTACAGAGATGTGTTTTGGACGTGACTTCCCCAGACCCACTGATCTGTCACGCTGCCCTCAGGTGTAGCAGAAGATGTTGTTCCTTTGCGACACTGAACTCACGGCCAGTTAGGCGAATGGTGGGGGAGAGGGGCATTTGGTCCTTCATCTCAGGTAGCGTAACGACTTGGGTCAGCTCTGCCCATGCCTCTTCCCCGTTCCCCTGCAGGCAGTCAAAGCAACCAGTGAAGCATGCCCAGGGCCTCCTCCCCAGTGGAATCGCACCAGTAGCTTTATTTTCCCAACCACGGTGATGGGACAGCAGCCCCAGTCTCTTCCCTGACAGCGACAGATGCTCTGCCACAGGTCCTCTGGAGTGCCCATGGCCATCACTGATGACTTACACTGCCTTCACCTGGCTCTAAGGTGAGTGTCCACGTTGGAGCCAGGAAGAGAGGTCCTTCCCAAGCCAGTGTCTCGAGCATCCACAAGCCCAAGAGACTAATTAGGGCTAGACTACTAATGCATGTCTAGCGCTTTGCAAGAATGTGTGGAATATGGGTAGAACCAAGTGGTAAGTTAGCCAAGATTCTTTCTTCGGTAACGGTGCTCTCCCCATAGGAAAGTCCCAGATTTAGCATCCAAAGCAAAAGATTAACCCATACATCTTAAAGAATGGACAACGCAAGTAAACATACGGTAAACCTTTTAAAAGTAAAAAAGTTGTTAATTTCCTCATAGAGTAACAATGTCAGATAAGCCATGTGTTTTGCAGTCCTCTCAGTTAAGGCATCCTCTATTAGCTTAAAGATAATGTATTATAAAAAGAGAGAGCAAAGGTCTTATAGTGCCCTATCAACGGTTTGCACCTGGATAGCGAGTGCTCAAGTCACTTAGTTGCAGCCTTCTCTAATACAGTAGTTTTGTTTTAAGTTAATGTATAAGAACTATTTCTAAGGTTGCAACCATACATACAATTGAGGCATTTGGTGCAAATCCTTGTCTACTTTTTGAACAATGCATTTTCTTTTTTGGGAGAAGGAGCATTGTTTATGTAGTCACTCTAAAACAAGAGGGAAAATAAGTCGCTGGAAGCACTTACCTGTGAAGAGATTCTGTAAGGAGAATGACACTGGTAAATGCGGCTGGTCGGCTCGAAGTCATTTGGACATGGCCGCGTGGCACGCCGCTTCCCATCAGCATCAAATACACTTGAGATGGCACAAGGGGCTTGGTGAGACTGATTCCAGAAGAATGGATAGCAAGTATGAGACACCAGCCTATTTGAATGAAAGTTTGGTTTTTTTTAAATCCTGATTTAAAAGATGCTTGCCAATGGACATGGTTTCTTGACCTTAAACTGTTTCACTGAAAGTAATTCATTTCTGTAAGAAATGTTTCTTGTAATGAGCTTGCCAATCCTCAGTTACAATTCCACTTTGCAAGGCACAGCTTCCTCAGGACTGACCAAAATGGACACCAGCTTTCCTCCTCATACAAATAGCAGCATTGAGGGAAGCCGCTTTCATCAGGATTGTAGAGAAGCTGGTGGCTCCAGACTTGGTGCATCCACTCTAAGTTTTACCATGAACTTTAAAGGAGGCATCCCTGGTGCTAAACCCCATCCCAGTACGGGTCCAACACCATGAACAGCTCTTTTCAAGACCCAGCTGCAACCTGGAGTGGATGTACTGCCTCACCGCATTGGAGACACCAGCCTCCGCTGAGGGTGATGAAGGGTTAAACCCCCTTCCCTGCCCGTCACATTCCTGATCCTGCTGAGCTCCACCTGCACAGATATGAGCTCCTGAAAGAGGTGTTCTATTTATATATTCCATTTTATTCTGTACTGTTGCTGTGCTTCTGGGCTGAATCATAGCAAGTGCAATTGCTTTTATGGCTTTGCTCTTTAAAATTAATGCGTGTGCGTTGCAATGTTTGTTTAATTGTAACTTTTGTTAACATCTCAGAGAGCCTTGATTATTGAGCAGTATAAAAATGAAATAAATATTTCATTTGCCTTTTTTGAAAAACGCGTGAGAAATGCAAAATAACAACTTTAGGGTGGAAGCCTACCCACCCTGACCTGGGAGAAAGCCTCATTATACGCGGGATGCCTTAATTCTGTGTAGTCATATATTGAATTGCACTGTTGAGGTCACATTGCCTTTGGCCCTTACTCTGAAACAAGCGCACTGATGTTAGCATGAAGACCTTCTTGCTACCTGAATCCTGGATTGTGGTCTAAGAGATTCATCTTACCTAACCTTCCTGCAAAACCACGTGCAGAGGAGAACTCTGATCAAAGGTGCATCCTCACAGAAAGCCACATTCCATGATTCACCTGTTGTTCTTCAGTTGCAAAGTCGTGCCCGACTCTTCGCGACCCCATGTACGACACTCCTGCGGGTTTTCCTGTCCTCCACCATCCCCCGGAGTCCACCCAAGCCCACACCCACCTCTCCAGTGACCCCATCCAGCCACCTCAACCTCTGCCATCCCCTTCTCCTTTCGCTGACAATCATTCCCAGCATCAGTGGGTCTTCTGCAGTGAGTCCTTCCTTCTCATTAGGTGGTCAGAGTATTAGAGCTTCATGATTAACATGCCATTATCATATTGATCACATCATCATTGGTCCACGAGAGCATTTACTACAACATTTGGCTCCATATTTCTGCTAATACAGTCAAGTGAGCGACACCAAGAGAACTGCCAGAAATGCTTCTATATCTATTAGAAATGCTAATGGGAATGCTCCAGTGCTTCACAGGGGCAGTATATACAGGATATTTGGCAAAACATATTACTTAGTAGTGAGAGAATAAGGAGTCCATGTGGGTCAGGACTGCGCAGTGCGGACACCCAGAGGGTGGCCAAAGTGACCTGTTTAGGACCTGCTCTCACGAGGTGCCTCCTGTGCTGTACGGCCCCTTCTAGTCCCCATTTCTTCCACCCCGGTAAGCATTCCCAGAACTGCAGGCTGCTTAGGAACACAGTCTGGGAAATCAGACTGGGAATGGCTGAGGAAATCATCCAGGTTGGGAGCAGCTGCTTAGAGTAATGCAGGTCCCCATTGTTATACCTGCAGGCACTGGCAAAACAATGCTCATTTCTTCTGGTTTTCTAATCCACAGTGAGTAATACCTATGAAATGCATGCACTTTCTAACAATTATTCAACGGCTTCAACAAAAGTGAACAAATATGCAAATAAATATCCATTTGAAGGGGGCATTCAGTTATTAAAAGTGTCATAAGCTCCCCAATCCATTGCATTATATGAGATGTGTGTTTACGTTTCCTGTGTTGTAATATTAGTCCTCTGGCTGTCAAAGACTGCAGATAATCCATTTACTCTGCTCCTTTATTAGTTCTGTGAAGTAGGCAAATCATTTAAAAGTATGCGCACCTCGCTGAATATTAAAGACTGTTTGGGTACAAAGGTAATCTGTGTAGTATCTTCTTTCCAGAAAGAAGCAGCTATGGGGCAGTGCATAAAGCAAAGTGTAAAAGAAGCAGTAACTGTACAGCACTGCAGCAGTTAACTGAATTCAGCACTCAAGTTTTTGCTGAGTAGACACACAAGTTTTTGCTGAAAAAAATTGCAGCCTAAGATCTGTAGACATGTCAGGTCAGTGCCAAAGCAGAGGCTGCTCGGCTGCAGCCTCCACGGGGAACCGGCCGATGTTCTTGAGTGTTGCCCTTCGACCCTATGGCTACTGGTAGCGGCATGCAAAGAATATTTCACAGGCTTCAGCCGTTCAGTCTCAACAGCTCCTTATGGCTCATTTGTCTCATTCTGT
The DNA here is from genome assembly GCF_004798865.1 of Varanus komodoensis. Taxonomy (NCBI): domain Eukaryota; kingdom Metazoa; phylum Chordata; class Lepidosauria; order Squamata; family Varanidae; genus Varanus; species Varanus komodoensis. The sequence goes on along the minus strand of NW_025335349.1, from coordinate 905,857 downwards.
TATCTGTAAATGTGTGGCTGGTGCATGACATGGGAGACCTCTCTGAGGAAAGATCAGATCGATACCAGATCAAAGGGATATGACCTGGATGCGCAGAGGTCTGTGTGAACCCTTAGTACTGGCAACTCGCTAAGAAGCTTCTAACCCTATGGGGAGCCTAAATCTTCACTGCTTAAAGGTAACAGTAATGGTGCTATTGTGATGCGGAGTCTTGAATGCCTCACATTCTTAACCAAGAGTGACAAGAAAGCACTGGCTGAAAGCATTCATTCATACCTGGTTTTTGTCAATTTTCTGTGAACCTCCAGCACTTGCTAATGTTGCAGACAGGAACAGTGAGGGCCAATGGTTTGAGCAAATCATTATGAAGACACAAGATTCCTCTCCCAAGGAGTACATTTTGGCCTCTACCCTCTCTGAGCGTTTACAGCAAAGGGACTGCTGAGCGAATCTTGTTACGGTAGATGCAGGTGGATGTGAGACTGCAGGTCCTCATTAAAGCATCTTCTTTGTCCGTCCTTTACTGTTCTCTGCTCAAGACTACAGAATGTCACAAAAATGTCTAGAATCCTTTTTATTTAAGGGCCTTTTCCCAACAGACCTTGGCCATGCAAGCCACATACTGGAACCCATCAGCCATAATCTGTAAAGGGAATCTCATGTGTACATCCCATAGAGCAACGCACAGTCCTTCCAAGCGCTCCTACAGGAATTCCCAGGAGTGGAACCGATACTTACTTGTAGGAACACTCTGGTCAGAACTGCCATTGCAGAGGGCCAGAGGCTGGTGGAGAATGGGGCATAAAAACCCAGTGGGGGCCTATTCCTGAATAGTTCCCTCTTGTTTTGTGTGAAGGGAGTGGGTCCTGCCCTATGTTAGTCATGATTTGCATTTTTTTTTTTTTTTTGGTGGGCTGAATAAGTCAAGTAGATTCATATATCTTTTTTTGGTGCTTTACCAATTTCAGCCCTATGGGTACTGTGGTGAGATCTCCCATAACTGTATTGCTGTGCCCAACACATGTATGTGCTAGTTTATGTTAAAATGTGGAAATTTAAAACTGCCTTTTGCATTGCACGGATGGTATAAAAATTTAAGGGTGAATGAAGAAAAGAAAGAGCAAAGGAAAGAAAGTGGTTTGAAGGCTGCCAGGTGCCAAATATTGGCTCATCTCAGGTTTGGGAATTCCCCCTTCATAATACATGAAATCAACAATAATCAACATGAAATTAAAAAAGTATTTTAGATTCTCCAAGAGCAACAGAATAACATCTAATGATATGGCAGTTTTTTGTTTTTGTTTTTTTGTCTTCACAAGGACTTAATCTAGTTAATTTGATTTAGAAAGGCAGTTTGTCGCATTGGCAGACAGGCAAATAAGCCACAGTTTATTTTGTTTATTTTTGATTCGTCCCTCTCCTCCCCATTGTGCCAGGCTTCAGAGTGGTTTAATTTTCTGGTTGCTCTTCCTGAGCACCTCCATTTTAGGGCAGACAGCAGCACAAAGAAACCAGGGATAAGCCAAGATTCTAGGTTCACACAGTGTCAATTCTATTTGGGGTTATTAGCTGTTTGGAAAAAACCATGGCATATTTGCTGAAATGGACACAACAGTGAGCCAGATTTCAGGAAGCTACACTATGGCTTAGTGTTATATGTGAACCGGGTATGCAGCATGGAGTATAAAACAGCCATACTCAAACCTATGCTAAATGCATTTTTCCTCTTTATCAAGTCTTGAGGTCATCTTGCATGATCAAAATAAAGCAAACTGGGCTTTGAGATGGTCCATGCAATATAGCCAGATGCCCAGGTCAAATGTTAAGAAATCGACCAACTCGTTAGCAGAACAGGTCAACTTTTAGAAATGGGCATGCTTCCAGAGTGTGTTGTAAACAGAAATTTGTCACAAGCAGAATCCATTCGTGAAAGCATCCATCAGCTTGAAATGGGGGAGAGAAGGACCTTCACTACCTCACAAAACTTCAGCACAGATTTGTGGGACTGGTGGATATTTTCAAGGAAGGATTTTTTTCCTGAATGAACAGAACAGAGGGTGGAAAGGGCTCTTGGAAGATGCCTGTGCACTTTCCCTTCCTTTACTAGGCTGCCTGCAGATTCGCACTGCATCTCAACCTGCTGCAGGGTGCGGGAGACCCCCAGAGGAGGAGGAAACCTGGGTGAGAAAGATACAGTGGTGAAAAGTGGCAAGGAAGCTCTCCAGAAATGGTCAGTCCAGAAACGGAGGCTCTTCAGTGGCCTGGCCTGGCTCTGGCATTCTGCTGGGAAGGGTGGGAAGCAGGGAGAGAGTCTGCAGGAAAAAGGGATTGGAGAGAGACAGAGGAAAAGCTTTGGATCTGTTCTTGCCCCAACACATCGTCCCAAAGGAAATGCACCGCCCCTACTGACATATGGTTTTGTTGCCCAGGACTGGCCATTCTGATACCCTCAGTGGATGTGAGGCCCCGTGGATGTGATCACTCCGGTCTTCTGGCAAGAGCAATTTGTCCCACCCCTGGCAGTGCGGGAGGGGAAGAGGGAGAGGGAGGGGTACAGGGAGGGGTATAGGAAAAGCAAAAGGGGGACTCACCCATTTTTGGCTCCAGCCCTGCTCACAGCTGCCTTCAGCCACACACCATCCCCCCCAGCCCCAAGTAACCACAACAGAATCCACACCTCGACAAAAAAGGGCTACCTCACCCCTTGCTAGGAGATCCAGAATGCGACCTGCTCCACACCAGAATGGCTGATGGCCAGAGGGGAAACGGCCAGGGAGAGAGTCTATGGACTTCTTCGGAGGGGCTGCACTGTGTCCCACCTGCTCAGGCAGGATGCAGGATGGCAGCCTTCAAGTGCAGTCCCTTTCACAGCTGCACAGACAGGATTCCCACCTAGCTGAGTGGGGCTCACCTCCAGCAGGTGTGGGATCGCCAGTACAGTGATACAGAGGACTCCTGTTAGATGCGCACATTTTTCTGAACACCTAAAATATTTTCTTAGGCGCCTTCAGGCAATTGGTGACCCAGAGATGTAAAGTATGCTGCCGTAATAACAAATCATTGTGTTGTTTTTAGATATAACACAAACAGATTATTGAAACCATGGTGAACAAGAAGACATAACATTAGATTTCTCCTTTGAGATGCTGATCTAATTTTCCTTACCCATAATCTGTCACATCATCATATCATGCATAATTACTAGCAGTTATGAGGTCTTGTCAGTATCACAGTATTATTTGCTATTTAAATCCATGGCTGGGTTGCATTTGTCATCATTATTTTCAACATATCATAAGACTTTTTTTAAAGATTAAAAACAGACAGAGGGGAAAGGTAGAATCAATCTAATATGCTGATAATTTGCAAATGTCTCTTCCTTCTTTTAAGCATCCTGAAAACTTTCTAAAGTAGGTATTATGAAGGAAATTACTTACTCTAGAAGTAAATTTATTTTCCTCTTGGTTGGAAAAAAAAGTCTTTGCATATATGGAAAGGGAGGGAGGGAGGGAGGGAGGGAAAGATTTAGATGCCAGGAAGCACTTCCTGACAGTTAGGACCCCAAGGGTGTGGAATGGGCTTCCACGAGAGGTCATTGAGGCCCCATCGGTGAGGGTGTTCAAAGATAGGCTGGACATGCAGATGGTGGGCATGTTGTGAGCAGAGCCGGCTGGAGCCGGGGGTCAGACTAGATGGCCCGGGAGGCCCCTTCTGACTCGCTCTGTTTCTATGAAACGTAGCAGCCGTTTCTTAATATTATTATAGAATAAATATAAACATCATGTAGCTTGTAAAGGAGGTGATGCATGTTTGAGATCCGGCAGGCTGATTTCTGGCAAGAGCTGCATCTTACTCTCCAGCAGGGGCAGGCGATACGGTGCTCAAAGGGACCGATGCAACCTGGGACTCATTTCTTGGCACCCAGCAACATGTTCTACTATTCTCACTTCAAAAATAGAAATCAACACCTTTCCTTCCTGCCAGCTGGAACCGCTATTCCTGTCACCGATGCCAATGGGGGATTCACAGGCGTCACTCAGTGTGTGCCGGCTCAGGAGCCACCGCTGCCCAGCAGGGGGTCTTTCGGAGTGGGGCCCCATCGCCTATGCAGGCTTACAAGCATCTAGTGGTGGGATCGAGGTGAAGCAGCCAAGATCTCTGGCGCTGCTGCACCTTGCACCCCGCATTTTCTCTATGCAGCCATTTTCGGCTCTCTCCGTTAGCCCTGGAGAGGAGAATGGAAGATGGCCAGGCATCTTGTAGGAACTGCTGCAGCTCCCTGGTCCCAGTTTCCTTCTCTCCCATTCCTAGCACACACCCTTTTCCCCTCCAGAGCCCAGCTGTGAGCTCAGGAGAATGGGACGGGCAGCCAGTGCAGACTTGCCATGCTGGCTTTGGCCAGAGTCTCAGCTCCAAGATGGCAGAATCTCAGAAATGGGACTCAGAAGACCCCTACGGCCTCTCAGATAATGTCTTGGCTTTTGCCTTAGCTCCCATGGCAGTCTTTTTGGAGTTATGCCCATGATCATTTCCCAAATTGCCAAGCACATCCATGGCTCCAGAAATGTTGCCTATTCTCTTACCTGAAAAAATACAGGTAAGTCAGACTTTTCTTATTTCTTTTGGCATCAGTAGTAAGTGCTCCTGCTGCACTCAACCTTTTCCAGAAGAAGCTGCATTTGCTTTGCCAGGAGTTTTGACCTCCCAGTGCAACACAGGTTGGTTTTGAAGTAGCATGTGTACACTTCTTTTCCAAAGGATTTGCTTTGCACCCATTACACACCTATCACTTACTGACACAGATATGATTCTAACAACACTTGGGTCTCCTCTCTGTACAATTTAAAAGACTCTTGAAGGGTTAATATAAGTATGAGGACTATTGAGAAACCTTATCCTGATTGAATGTATGCTTTGTAAAAATTTTAAATATACAGATGTGTGGGAGGCTCTTCTTTTGCTTTTCTTAGACTATTATTCTGTATTTGTTTTATCTCTAAAAATAATAATAAATAAAGTATTGACTTACCCGTACTTTTTCAGGTACGACCAAGCACCATTTATGCTTCCGCCTTTGCATCCATGCTGGTTCTTTGTGTCGCAAGAGATCAAATGCTGTGGTGAAAGATTGTCTGTGAAAAGGCCTTTGGAATGAATTGCTATTCTGTCTGCAGCAACACCTGTTTTGTGGAAAATAATCAGGATTACTAACCTATAGTAGAGGTTTCATTAAACTACTTATAATGAAGTTTGATGTTTTGTAAAATTCTTGGCACTAGAAATATTCATAGAAACATAGAAATAGAGCAAGTCAGAGGGGGCCTCCCAGGCCATCTAGTCTGACTCCTAGCTCCAGCCGGCTTCGCTCACAACATGCCCACCATGTGCATGTCCAGACTATCTTTGAACACCCATATTAGTATATGATATACTTGTTAAGGATATATGGATTTGGTTAAGTCTATTTTACCTGTTTTGCATGTTGCCAGACATCCTTCAGTCTGTTATCCATTCACTGAAAAAGTCAGATGCTTTTAGGGATATATGGATCATTCCATTCGTACAAGTGCAGACTAGCATCAATGCACATTAGTGAACTATGAATCTGAACAAATTTTCTGCTCGAGTAGAAAAAAGATTCATGGAATCCGCGTGACTCTGAAAAAGCTGCAGAAACGGCAGTTGGATTCACTGAAATCCAAATTCATTTGAATGTTGACCTATCCGAGGGGAGACGGAAGAACTCAGGATCCCCGGCATGATTACCTATATGACCTGCCCTACCTAAACCTTCCCTGGAAAATACCTTTATGGCTTAAGATCTGGATACACAAAGGATCTTGTCCACTTGCCTTCCACTTAGAGCAGGAAAGACCCTTTCTGCATCTGGCCACTGTTGGTGGTGATGTAGGAGAAGCCCTTTTCTTTGTTAGCTCCGAGGTTTAAGAACACCTTGTCCCAGTATCCTTTTGCCTCCCATGCAAGTGCAGTGTTAGGCGCTGGCTAAAAACTCTGACCTTCCTGGAGTTTGCTTTGCTTTATCCCCTCATTTCACTTCGTCCCTTTTGTTAACAATAATTTTGCACTGCCTCTTATGACATGGTCTTCTCAAGCTAGCATTAAAAGTGCAATACAATAATCAAACATCAAAAACAAGGAAATTAATAAGCATCAGCAATAATAACAAACATCCTGCTCCGAAAATACTAAGATAATTGTAGCTTTAAAAAAATCAAAATGAAACAAAATTTGCCCCATCGGTGGGGGTGCTCAAGGATACACTAGACAGGCACATGGTGGGCATGTCGTGAGCAGAGCCTGCTAGAGCAGGGGGTCAGACTAGATGGCCCAGGCAGCCCTTTCTGACTCACTCTGTTCCTATGTTTCTCAAATTTGGAAAAAAGTCACAGAAAACAAATGGGCCTTATGAATGTTTGCAACATTTTCGTAGTAAGTTGCTTTGGCTGGTTCATGTGAGCTGGAAAGGTTGGTTATAAAAACGTTTGCTGTTGCTTTGTGCCATCAAGTCCTCTCTGGCTTATGGTGACCCTATGAATGAAAGGCCTCCAAAATGTTCCGTCCTTGGCAGCCCAGCTTAGCTCTTGCAAACTCACGGCTGTGCCTTCCTTTATACAACTGATCCATCTCATAGTTGATATAAAATGTAAGATAAATCTGAAGTAACAAACAACTGCCTATTCTTTTCTTGAAATATGTTCTCATTGACTAATAGATCAGTCAATGCCCTGCTCCGCCCTGAAGAAAAGGAGTATCTTATACAATTATTTTTTCTTTTAAAAATGTCTGTTTAAGAAAAGCAGCAAAACAGTCATCCACCACCCCTTCTGGAGTTCTTTTCTTGCTGGTCAAGCGCCTGCAGCTCTCCTGCAATACTTCCTTCGCTCACCATTAACTGGACCCTGTGGCTCCTCTCCTCCTCCGGCCACATGGCAAGTGACCACCAAATACTTTGTGCAGTAAGTAGGGTGGGGGGAGGGGAAAGAAACACATGACTCTAACATCTGTTTGTCCTCTCTAGAGATGGTCAAAAATAGGTTTCTCTTTGGCTTTGATCAGAATTCATACAGTTCTCTGTATTTGTGGGGGAAACACTCAAGATTTTAAAAATTTGAACAAATGAGAAACTGACAGATTCATCAATACAGGCCTGACATTTCAAGTGTGTGGCTCTTAAAGATTTGATCTGTATTCCTGCACATTCAATCATGCTAAGGCTTAATCAGGCTTTCTACTTCATTTTCTGACATCCTTTTCTACAGCTACGATATGGCCAGCAGGCACCACTCTATTCTCTCCACGCTACAAATAGTTGAACTGAGATGCTGATGGCAGGCAATTTCTCTGGCCACCTGGAGGGAGCTTGACCTGTTCTGGATGGAGTTGCACTCCCTTTGAAGGAGCAGATTCATGGCTGGAGGGCGGTCCTTGAGCTATTTGGTCACTTGAAGCCCAGGCAGCCTGAGCGGAATGGAGTGCTTTCCACCAGCTTTGACCAGTGGCCCAGCTGCACGCAGGAATGAATGGTGAATGGGCAGTCATCCAAATGGGATGACGTAACAACAGCAGGGGGTTGGACCCGATGGCCTTCTGGCTCCTTCCAACTCTACAATTCTATGATTCGATGTACTGTCCTTTTCATATCAGGGAAAGATCGCATGTGCAGGAACCCCATTCACAGCATCATTTCAAGTCCAATTTCAAGAATTCAGTAACTTACTGAAAGATTTCATGCAGTAAGAGCCACATTTCTAGGATGTAACAAAGAGAATAGAAATCACACTTTACTTGCAGTAGAAAATGCCCACGAAGCCGCACAGTTTCTCTGGTCCAGAGGATCATGAATCCAGCCAGGCCATTCATACCAAGAGACAAAAAATTCAGGGAAGTCTGTTTCTGTTCTTGTGCTTGCCTAAAGGAAACAAACTATTTTCATAAGGAAGATTGGTGGATCCCACCTGATAGGCCAGAATATTTTTTAATGTTGTGCACAGAATGATGGGAGAACCTATCTTTGTGGCGTAAGGACAACAACTGAGAATCGCTAAGTTGATGTCCGCTGTTTAAAGAGAAGATAAAACATTGAAACCCACCGTGAGTGGCCTCATGTCCAGCAGAGCAGCAGATGGGGGAAATGTGCCAAGACGATACTCGAAGCCTTCCTTCAAGCGCATTCCCCAAAACTTGCTGTAGTTACTAGCTTTCCATCTGCCTCGCAAATATAAAAACATATTGTGTCAGCCATACGCATGCTGTGCTGTCTTCAGCTCAATCCCGTTCAGAAGTGCTGCCATCTATAAGATTTGCAGCCATCATTAGAGTTCACATTATGGCCAAGGGAAATTTTGGGCAAGATGCTCTTGTTGTTTTTACATCACTGGGTAGTTCCGTACAACATGCAAAGTCACTAAGCCATGATGGTTTTGTTGCTGGCAGGATAACCCACAATTCCTGGATGGACAGTCAAGCTCACTGCAGGTGGTTCTCCTGTTCCCACTCCCTTGGCCCTGCATCTGGTCTCCCAATGTCCTTCGTGGCAGAGCTTTTTGTTCTCCAAACTTTTATTTTCAGAGCCCCACAAAAATGCAATTGGAATCGTTTTTAAAAACACAGTTGTTCCTTTCCTTTCCTTTCCCTTCGTGAGGAAGTGGCCAATTTTTCTGAGGTGTACAAGTGTGCAATTATGGCTGCCAGATATATATGGACAGGTCTCATCAATGTCCTTGTGTGTTTCAACTGACAAAGGGAATGAAATTCATTGGAAATTTACATAAAAATTGTCGAGATTAAACTGCTTATTGCCCAATTTGTAACCAGTTGCCAAACTGTCCATTAAAAATAACCAGTGGAAGTGGGGGCAGCAAGAGAAATATTTGCACCAAAAAGTGGTTAGCAAAAAGATCTCCCTTAACAATGTATTCTCTGGTTTCCAAATGTTAAACTGACAGTTCTCATTTTTTCCACTTTTTCAGTACTTCCCAGAATGTCCAGCTATTCCAGAAAGGGGAGATATTAAATTTGGGATTTTTGCAGTTTATATTTGAGCTGTGACTTGTGCAGCTACTGCGGTTCCATTGTGGCTCAAAAAAAACCCCTGAGAAGGCAGCTGAATCGGCCAGAGTGAGAGGGTCTACTCTGGGACGGAGACAGAAATCCCAGTGGTGTTGCTGCCCCATTTGCTCCAACCCATCCTGCCACCTCTAAGGGCTTTTCTTAACTGACCAACGTACGTGTGTGTGTGTGTGTGTGTGTGTGTGTGTGTGTGTGTTTAACTGGGAAATTTACACAGATTTGGCTGGGAAATATATTTTCTCCTCCATTTATTTCCTGGCCAGGAACCATCCTCACCTGCTGTTTGGGTGCTTTGAGATGAGCCTTTTACCCCTAACAAAGATGAACTAATCACCCCTCGGGACTAAAGTAGTAATTTCACAGAAACCAGGGGTCATGTCAGTGAAGCCAGTCACATACGACTGAGCTTGCCATAGCAGTAGGGACAAAAAGCACAAGCACCAGAAGCTCATGTGCATCAAGACAGGTTTTGTTGGGCTTGGTTGGATCACGATATAGGATGGATCAACCAGTTACAGATCTGGAAGCAGCAGCCCCTCCGGCAGGCTGAAGTGGCTACATGGCGAGCCAGGAGAACCTGCCGAAATGGGCAAACTAGGCCGTGGGCCTGAAAGAGGCTCCCACGAATGTGAGCAGGAGGCCCTACTGTGAGCAGGGTCTTTCCTCTTGTGGATGGCCCTCTCCTTATGCAGGAGGCAAATCTTGGCTCCAACTCCCCAGAATTCGTCTTTTGGTCTGCTTTTCATGTTATGTCTTCATGCTGGTCCTTTCCCCTGCTGTATTCAAATGGTGTTTAAATGTCTAAAAATGTTCTTCCAGGAACCACGATTACTTCAGATTTCCAAGAATGTTTATTCATGATTCTGACGAGTGCTGTGTTGAAAAAATTCTCTCTGAGTACCTGTTCTCATTTAATTTGACAGAAAAGGAATTGCTTTAGAAAAGAAATTCGTGATGAAGAAAATTTTGGAAAGACATTCTCATGGGCTGGGTTTGGGTGCCTGTGCTTAGTTCAGTGAGAAGGTGGCCAAGTGTCCTATCACTGTGGAATCGGCCTTCCGGCAGCCTGCAGCCGCCCTGGCTTCCCACATTTAAGTTTCAGCCCAGGACAAGGCACCATGACGTAATGCCAGACATGGGGCTTTTTCACACCAGGAAGCCAAGGAAGCTGCAGAGCGATGGAGAAATGTGCAACAGAAAGAAAACACACACACTCAGAGAGAGAGAGGGATTGAGAGAGAGAAAGGAGGGGAGGGGAGAGGAGAGGAGAGGAGAGCACTCAACTACCTTGCAGTGATTAGGTGATCTCCAAAATACCACAAAATAAATACAAGAACACCCTGCAAGCAAGACACAAGAATGCAAACCTCTCTGGTGGGGAAAGAAAGCTTTCAGGAATTGGTGACAGATTTAGGCACAGCGCCAGCACCAGCATTTCCCAGGAGCTGGCCAAGCACAGCTGCCCCCACAGCTGCCTTATAATCAAGGCAAAAAAGGGGGGGGGGCCAATCCCTTCCCCTCCCATTTTCTGCCTAGAAACAGTGGAGAACTCAGAGGGCCATTTGCACACAGCTGAAACATCCTGTTCCAAGCAATGGCTAACTTGTAGTCTAACTACACACATACACACACAGTGTGGGAGACGGGTCTTTTCTTAAGAAATGGAGACCAACTCATTGCCTGGCTCACCAAGCAAAGGCTCAAGAACATCACACAGAAATGTACACCGTGGGCACCTGGCCTTTCACAATACTAGCTTCCTCTCGTGCCAATAGCACTCCTATGATTGCTTATCTTGTTTTCGTTGGTCAGAACAAGATGAGGGAGTTCCCACATGAAGCGCTGTGGCCCATTCAAAGTCACTGATTCTTTGGTGGCTCCTGATGCACTAACCACGCTATTGGGTCAGAACTCACTTCATCAGCTGCATAGATGATTATCCTCAGTAGGTAGATACATCACGCCGTGGGTACCGACAGTACAGGCTGGTGAAGGCTATTATTACAAAGTAATGAAGAGGCCAGCAAGTCCATTAATTACCTTTTTAATTGTGCTTTACCCACTGCTAATGGTAGTGCATAAAGCTATCAGACTGATACTATGTTATCAGAAGTGAGTTATGGAAATCACCGTAATGTCATTTTCTTTCCCATGGGATCAAGGAATATGGAAAAATGCAAATCTTGGTAATGACGGATTCTTTCCTAATATGATGGATCTATTACATAAATGGAATAAATGTCTCATGTGAGCTATAAAAGGAAGGATGAAAGCTTTAAAGTTGCACATTGCTTTTATCAGCACTTTCTACCCTGACAACAAACAGAAACACCCACAGATTATTCACTAGCACTGACTGGATTTGTTTCCCCACCTGAAAATGAATCATTGCATCAATTTATTTCTAAGTAGGGAAACAAGCTAGAAAAGATACATGTGGCTTGCGCTGTTTGCTCAAAGGAGTTCCAATTGTGATAACATATGGACATGACTCTTTCAAGATCCCTGTGTTAGAACATGAAAGCAGAGCTGTTCTTTTCTCTTACAATAATACAGAAATTAGCTGCAACTTAGTACTGCAGAAAAGGATTCTTACCCATAGTTCCCATCATTGATCTGCTGAATTAAACTGGGACGGATGAGGCAGGTTTCATCAGAGCATTCCCACTGGCTCTTTACACATTTGCTGGAACAAGAAGCCAAGTGAGACCATTGTTGCAAACAGATCAACAGTTCGCAGTGCGTGGCCCTGAAATGATCGGCTTGCTATTCCCTTCCCACCACAGCACACACACACGCCGCAGAACATCTGGATACTTCACTGCTGCTCCCTGCCCTCCAACAACCGATTCCTGCCATGTCGGTCTCAGCCTGCCTAATGGGTCGGCTGGCTATTTCCAGAATAAGCAGCCACAGCACAGCTGCTTGTCAAAGGGACAAGAAATTACTGATCCACAGCCAATGCCCCCTCTATCCTGCCCCTCTCCACTCCAGTGCTGCTCTGTGCTCACACAATGGCCATGAAATCTGGTGCAACCGTGTGCATCCTCCCGTTTTCCCTCTCCTCACCTCCTTGGCTTCTTGCACCAATGCAAATATTTAAAGAAGCAGGAGGCACAACCCCTGACCTGTGTAGATGCCCCCATCAGCCCATCAGAGCCTCCCGAGGCCGTGCCATCACAGCAGCACATGTTCAAGCCACCTATGGGTACCCCTCGCCCTTCTGCTGCAGCCCAGACAACTTTCAGGTATGCCATTTTCATGCAGGTACTAAGAATTTAGAATAAGTGCTTCTGGGTCAGCTCAAGCTTAATGAGGGTGATGTTTCATTTGTTTCTTTCCTGGCCATTACCAAGAGTTGCAGTTGTCCTTCATTGTTGTTCCTTCTCCATACCACTGACCATTTTTGAAGCAACCTGCCAATATAAGCCATAGAAAAGGAGGAAATAATTAGCATGCAACAAGCTAATCGATGGTGCATCTTATGCCAATAGACAGAGGATGGCATCTTGTTCCTACTCTGGGTCAAGCAATTTTCTGCATCTGTGAACTTGATTAATAAATTAATCACGCCTGAACAAATTGGTTCTCAGAATCCAATCCAAAATGGCAATTGTAAATGTTGTTTTCAAGTCAGCCTTGTTGCAGTATAATGACTTACATTTTTGCAAAGATTTAATCATTCTGTATTTGTTGTCTTATATGAAGCTTTATCTGAAACTCCATTAGACAGATGCAAAAGTGGAATTGAACGTGCATTTCCCTGTTGACTAGTTCTAAATACAACACAATCGGCAAAGTAATCAATCTGGAATGTCTCAGAAATGTTATTATTAGCCCCAATTCAGCACAGATTAGTTGTGACTTGACTCAGTTAAGCACAATGGGATTCAAGACAGCCAGAACTTACATCTTCCACTGGTTTCACTGGCATGTGCAGACAAATCCTGCGCTTGTTTGTCTCAAGTAATCCTAATGTGTTCAATGCGCTTTACTCCCAACTAGCATCTCCAGCTGCCCACCAGTATTCCTGCTTGGATGTTTCATTATCTCAGGCTCATGACTGTCCAAGGCTAAGTTTCTCATGTCTCTTCCCAACCCCCTCTGTATATTTTACTTTTATGATTATACTATGTCCACCCAGTTGAACCGCCGCTGGTTGGTGCTCTGTGCTGTCAAGTCTTCTCTGACTTATGGCAACCCCATGAATGAAAGCCCCCCAGATTGTCTGTCCACAGCAACCCTACTTAGCTGGCCTAAATCAAGGCTGCGGCTTCCTTTGTGCAATCGATCCATCTCATAGTTGGTCTTCCTTTTCTTCTTCTGCCTTTGACTTTCCCTAGAATGACTGTCTTCTCCAGGAGTCTTGCCTTCACATGAAGTGAGAAGCTTTGTCATTTTTGCTCCTAGGGAAAGCTCCGGCTTGATCTGTTCTAGGATCCACTTGTTCCTCTTTCTGTCTGCCCAGGGTATTCACCTCCAGCTCTCCTCCAGCACCGCGTTTCAAATGCATGTTTTCTTCCCGTCGGCTTCCCTCACAATCCAGCTTTCATACCCATACACGGTGATTAGGAATACAATGGTGTGAATGAACTTTGTCTTGGTTCCACTGAAATGTCCTTACATTAGACAATATTTTATTGTTCCTTCATTGCTGGAACAGGTATCACACCCCTTATCCCTGTCCTCCTTTCCTCCCTGTCCCATCAGCAAAAGCTCTAGTCCTTGCCTTGGTCAGCTCTCACACAAAGATTAGAGTTTTGCTCACCTGCCTAGCCCTTCATGACCTCACCTGAGTCCCCTCACCCCTTTTCAGCACCTTGCTGCCAAATCATTCATGCCTCCCTTCATTGTAACCAAATGATTCATTTCCTTAAATCCCTAACTGGCTTCCATCCACTCCCAGACCCTGGGCAAGCTCCTTGCTCTCACCCTTGAAGCCCTCCATGCTCGCTCCTGCCCCACTTTATCTCTCTGCTGTTGTGATGTGATACCTCCCTGTGTACGATACTCACTCGTGCAACTCCACCACCCTCCAGGATCCACAGGTCCCCTGCCCTGCTGCCCCTCATGCCTCAAATGGCCTCTCAAAACAGCCGTGTGATGCCTCCTCTCTTCCTCCTTCCACATTGAGCCTCGAAACCGACTTTCACCGTGGTGCTTTGCCAGGACTCCCTCGTGCAACAAGGGAAATGCCTGCAGGGGCCTCTCTGCTTCCACCTCCCTCCCTTTCCTCTGCTGCTTCCCCTGGGTCAAACTTTGACTGCCAGCTCCTCTTGCAATCAGCAAAGTTCCAGGCACACAGGTGATGCTCAACGACTAGGTAAACTTGCACAGAAGCGCTGCCTGAGATGCATTTGGCTTCAGCTGGGCTTGAGCTACTAATACCAACCTACTGCTTATGATTGTCCGGGCACTGTGCAAATATTTCAAGAATGGAACAATAGGAACACTCTGATCCCCCATCAGATCCTCCATGAAAAAAGAAGTTTCATCTTGTTCCTTTATTTGGACATAGGGTTCTTCTCTAGGAGGTATGAATCATGTGCTTGTTATTCTCTACTCCTGGTTGTTTATGGGTTATTTACATGATGTCGTGACCCTCCTGTTTTGCTTTTGGATCTAGCCAGTGCCTTTGGTGAGGTTGCTCCACTCCTCTCCTCTCCTCTCCAGCACAGAAAATGTGGCATTTAATAGTCAAAGCTGGTGTGATGCCCTCTTGTGCAATTTGCACGATGCTACAACACTACGGTGCCAAAGCAGAAAAGCCAGAAAAGAAAAGCTCCATATGTAGCACTTGGATCTCAGTTCTGTGATGAAGCCAAAAAAGAGATACAACATATTAACAGCTTCATCCAGAAAAACCCATCAGCCCTTTCTTTTCAGAGTGGGTGAGAGCACATATTGGGACTTGCCTCTCCAGGAATGGTGGAGACCCTCCCCTCCCCACTTAGTTTCTTGCCTCCACACCCCTGGAGAACATGTCCCATCATGCTCTGCCACCAAGCACCTCCACATGAGTCATCCCACCAGACAGCGGCTCAGAAGAGGGCTCCTCTGCCATCCCTGGGAACAATGCAGCACTCTCCACAGGCTTTTCTTGGCAAGGGCCGCTTGGTGCCGGACTGCCAGCTGGAAGAAAATGTGCCGGCGATATTTGGCTGTTATTTAACAGAAATGTGCCAAATGTAATTTGTACTCTGTAGGGATTGCCTTTCTTGCTGAGAGTGCAGAGGCTGAAGTATGAAACAGCACCCTTCCTTTTTCTTCCTTCCTTCCTTCCTTTTTTTCCAAACATTATTCTGTTTTCAGCCAAACCAGAACTGAAGCCTCTGTGTGTATGTTTTATTCCTATTGAATATTGCAATTCACAATTCAGTGTTTCAGATCAATTTTTCAGTGTTGCTTCAAAACAAAAAAGTGCTCACTGTTGAACATTTCAACAAAGTTAATAATTATTCAGCACACTGGCTGAAGTTATTTAATTTTAGCATTCAAATGAAACTGCAGATAGAATTGATGAGTTTCCTTTAAATTATAAAATGTCTCCCCCTCCCCTTCAAAGAGACACAAGTGTCATTTGCAAAGCAATACACAAGACCACATAAAACACAGTTGATCTTCACAGCACAGTGACTTTGAAACCACTTGTGAGGAAATTGCAGCCTTGTCTTGTTATGGTACTTCAGAATCTAGTAAACTTTGCTTATGGCGCTAAATACAGGAGTGCTGGTTATTCCCACATTCCTTACAGTGCAGTCCCATTCCTGTGTATTCAGAAGAAAATTCTGTTCTGGTCAGTGGGCTTGTTCCAAAATAAATGAGTCTTACATCACAGCCCTTTTCAATTGTGCATAGAATGCATAGTCATGCATAAGGTTTTATGGTAAGGCTGCAATCCTATGTCCACTTACATGGGAGTAAATGCCAAAGGGATTTACTCTAACAATTTATATGAGTGGAGCCTTTGCTGGCATTGGATCCCAAGCAGACTACATCCCGAATGAGACTTTTGAACTATACATGTTACTACTCCATACTGAAATAAAGTAGCTATCACTTTCTAATTAGCGATGTATTAATTTTGTTCAATTCTTTCTGCCTGTTCTTCCCAGATTATCAGATGTCTTTTCCTCCACCATCCACTCACAGTTGAAATCAATGAGCTCTGCTTTGTTCGCTTTGCTGTACTCATGCTAATTCCTGCACATGGATGCTGGAACAAATGCTCTAATCGGTTAAATGTAGTAATGTGCAAAGCCACATTTGCATAGGTGTGAATTTGCACAAATCCTCACCCAAAGTGAAAAATCAGTCTGCAAGTCCACAGAACGTATGTGACTCAGAAAATGTTGGTCTGCACACAATGCACAAGTCAGATTCACAGGCACCTGACCTATTTGTATCCATTACAGATTTCTCTGATGTGCCTACTTTCTAATCCTAGCTTGAATTTAGGTAAAGCCGGGATCTTGAAGGAGCAAGCATAAAATTGTACATTCCCCTAAAGTCAACATGATGTTGTTAAGCTACTTGGATTTAAAACTCCATGTCTGGAATCTAAAAGACTGCTTCAACAAGAAGAGACTAATTAACTAACCTTGTCCCATAAGTTTCCTTCCCCTTTTCATGCAAGATCCCTCTGCCTTCAGGTGTAGAACCTTTGCCTGACTTTGAAACTGAGAGCACAAAGAAGGATTACCTCCTTTTTTTTTAATGTGTTTTTATCTTGTACGAGTTCTGCCCTTAAAGGCTGTCTAGAAATAATGATAGACATAGATGGGTAGACAGATGCTCTTTTGAGGCCTTGGGCATCTTTAGAATTTCTATGATTTTTTTTTCCCCAGTTGAATTGAGCACATGAAAACACACATTAAGAGGAAAGGTGGGTTGTTAGGTTTATGGATGTAGGAGGTAGAAAGAGAGGTAATGCATATTAGACTGATTTTGATCGTTTAAAAACTTTATACCATAGGATACTAAGCTTTATCTAGTGTGACTTTTTCTGAATGAAGTCAGGGATGAAGGGTGGATTTTGTAATATAATAAAACATGTTTAAGAACACGACCATTAAATATCACTAACATTCTTCTAGGGAGTATGTCGATTGGACAGCAGAATGCATACTGTTGGCAGAACCGCTCCTCCTTCTAACTGCACCCCCCGCCCCCCCCGCTACAGAGGACTGGTGGATCAGAGGACTGGCATGCAGGGTTGGCAGAGGAAGCAGAAAGTCCTGTTGCGAGAGTGGAAGTTTGCTCTTGTAATGCTGTGCGCACCTTCCTTCCATCGTTTCCTGACTGAGCTTGGCACATTGTGGGTTTGCATTCCGGGTACCTTGAAGAGCCTTGGAACACTCTTCCCCGGAGGCGCCTATCACTTGTCCAGTTCTAAAAATAAACCGCAGCAGAGCACTGGGTTAGTTGCATTCGGGAGGAGACATGAGGACACGGCCTTAGCATGTTCCGAGCACTTACCCACTTGCTTTGGCGGAGGTGTTCTCATGTGCGGAGGGACCAGTTGCCTAAGAGGAAGCCTGTGGCAAGCAGTCCAGAAATCCGGGCAGCAGTCTGCAGAGCCAGGAGGGTCTGACATGCAGAAATCGTCGCAGTAGCATATGGCATTCCTCTCGTGGTATTGAATGGTGCAGTCATCATCTCTGCCGGGACAGCAGCCTCGCAGTCGGCAATAGCTTCCCCTGGATGGCGTCCTCTTGGCTCTGTTTCTTCCAGAATAATTGCTATCTTCAGCCAAATTTTCTTTCAGTAAAACATTGTTCCGGGAGGTAACTTGTTTCTCCCGGCACACCACAATTGCGCAGCAGTATAAAACCCAAATTGGGGTATAGATCCACATTCTTGTCTATCCCAGCAGGGTACTTTCAGGTTTTCTGCATGAGATTTTAACAGGGACTGAGCAGGAATCTTGAAAAAGATTGTCTACCAAGTGTTCCTGTGAAAACTCTTCAGAATTCAGCAAAACATTCTGACCTGAAACTTGACAACTAACTTACTTGGTGATGTAGAGAACTTTTGCATGTTAACCATTTACTCAGAGATGCTATAAAATGCCTTGTTTACACAAGATTTTTAAAAAAAACTTGTGTGGATCATGTGATGTCGAATTCAAGCTCTGAAAAATGCACTGAAATCTTCTAAGGCTGTTAAGACTAAATATAAATGACAGAGCAAATGGATCAAAGTGAACTTTAAAAACCTTGCAGAAAAGAACAAATTCTGGTTCACCTCCTGAATACAACAGTATCTTGTGACCTGTTAAGGATCTGGCAAGATCAGTACCAGACTAGATCTCTACTGATATCATCATATTGCAAAACACATGGAGTTACTGAACGCTTGTCCATAATATGTTAGAGGGCATGTTACTCAACTGGAGGCTGAAGACAACTCGGAGGTGTCAGCTGGAACAAAGTGCAGGTGCCTTCTCCTTTGTGGGAACCTGCTGATTAGAGCAGGTTTGTCAAGAGCCCTTTGCACATTCAAAGTCTCATTCTTTATTGACCAAAACATTTTTCAGAAGCACGAAAACCCAGAACGAATCTCTGAGCATGTGCAGAGCAGTTTGTTGAACCCAATCTAGCTCCAAGGTCTTTCCTTATGAGCATGCCTGGCCTCCATCCTTCTGAGAGGGGCTTCTGAAAATGAGCACACCTCCTCTCCATATGCCATTTCTCTAATTGGACCATCCTCCTCTGCTGAGGTCACATCATGGGCTTGAGAGTCATACCTGCCTCATCTGTCTCTGAGAAACTTCCCTGTCCCAAGTCCTCTCCCACCAACAGTACATCTGGTTATTCTGAAAAGCTGCCTGCCCATAAATATCTCCGCTTTGCTCATCTCAATGTCTGGCACAGGCCCACATTCTGAGCCCGTCCTCTGCTCTTCCTCCTCCTCTTCCTCTCAAGTCAGACAGTCTGAAGAATGTGCACCAAGAATGACAGTCTTTCACACTCCCAGCACTGTTCATACCTGCTACACCCATTTCCCCAGCCTCTCTGAACTCAATTCAAAGGCCTGGTTGCTCCCCATAAAGCCCTGCATGGCTTGGACATGGCGTATTTGAAGACCCAACTGCACTTCTATAGGCCTGCTCAGGCTTGGGACATGCAATTGGCCACGGTTGTTTCACATGCTTGCCAAAGCCATCCATCAAATTCCTGAGATCCTTCTTAGAGGTGGCTTTATCACTGGCATTGCCTTCCCAGGAAGTACATCCGGTGCTCGCTCGCTCTGGGTCCCTTCAGTAAGGTTATTTGAATTAGCTTTCAGTTTAAACAGTTTTTAATTGACTAAATGAAGCTGATTTGTAGTTGGAGAATTTGGAATTTTGTAGCTGGTATTTTATCTTTGTAATTGTTTGTTTTTAATTTTGTTGCCTGACTTTGTTCCAGGGAGCTTCCTGCCCAGAAAGGTGGTATATAAAGACAAGCAATCAATTAATTTGACAAAGGAATATATTGTTGAGAACTTCATATTTGGCTCCCAGATAGAGCAACTCCCAGCATGTGTACCCCGAATACAAAGGCTGTTTGTTTGTTTCAAACACTGTTATTTATTATTAAACTTATATAGTGCTAAATTGGCCTAAAGACCAAACAATAAAAATAATCAATTAAAACACACAACCATAAAACAAGAAAAGCAACAGAGCAAAACAATATGCAGCTGAGGGATAACAATTCAAAACAATATAAATTAAACAACAATACCACTAAAATTATCAGATAAAATCATTTATTAAAATACAGTATCTAGAAAATAAATTTGTCTTGCCTGGCACCGAAAAGATGGTAATGAGGGCTCCAGGTGAACTGCTTTTGGGGGTCTATTCCATAAGTGGAACTCAACTCCCGAGATGGCCCCTCTTCAATTTGCCATTCTCCTTACCTCCTTGGAGGATGACTCTTTCAGAAGGGCCTCCAAAACCAATCTTAAAGGCCAGCTGGTGCATGTGGGAGCAGGCAGTCCTTCAGCTATCCTGGTGCTGAGCCATTTAGGACTTCGTATGTTAAAACAAGCACCTTAAATTATGCTTGGAGCTCAACTTGTAACCACCGAAGATGATGTAATATAGGGGTCACATGGGCATGTGGTCCTGCTCCCCGCAGCCATTGCACCACCCTGTTGAAGTTTCTGGACGGTCTTCAAGGGCAGCCCCATGCACAGCGTATTACAGTAGTCCACTTGAGAAGTTAACAGAGCATGGGTGACTGTGGCTAGGCCCTACCTGTCCACAGGTAGGGCCCCAGTTGGTAAATTAATTGTAGCTGAAAGAAGGTGCATCTGGCCACTGAGTGTCCCTGACACTCAAGTGATCATTTTGGGTCCAGGAGCAGCCCCAAGCTTCAGACCCTGTCCTTCAGGGGAGTGTGAACCCATCCAGGACAGGTTGAAGTCCCACCCTCTGGGCAGGTAGACTGGCCACCAAGAGCACCTCTGTCTTATCTGAACTGAGCTTTTATTTGTTGCCCTGCATCCAGTCCATTGATGAGTCCAGGCAGTGGCCTCACCTGGGCTAGATGAAATGGAGATGTAAATCTGAGTGAAACAATAATAATAGTGACAAATAAAAGATTAAACCTGTAAAGGAGGGACAGTGGAAGCAGCTAATACTAAATACTTTCAAAGCATATCAAAGTGCTTGAGAGAATAAACAAGGTTTTGCCTGGAGGACTTCCTGAGAAAAGTCATTTTGTAATCAGGGTAGGACAGCTCCTTTGTGGCTCCCCAGTTCGTCTTAGACTAGCAATGAGCAAATTTATTTATTTATTTGTTTATTTATTAAAACACTTTTATGCCGCCCCATTCGCCGAAGCCCCGGGGCGGCTTACAACAATAAATTAAAACATCATAAATAACATTTTAAAATATATACATTAAAATAAAATACAAATATACAATATAAAATAAGCTGCCCTGGCCAAATCAGCAATATGCCTGATTCCCGTTCCAGTTTGTGATCACTGCTCCCTCTTGGGAACGGGAGCTTTTTGCAAGTTTTGCCCTGACCATACACAAAATTTGTGCAACTTTCTTCCAGAGACTAAAGTGGAGCTTTCACTATGCAGATGAAACATAACATACAGATTAGGAAATGTGTAGAAAATTGATCCAGGAAAGTGTCACAAATCCAACCCAAGCACATGTCCAAACATTTTTGGCAGACTAGTGCTCAGGATTGTGATTGTTTCCAGGAGTTCACACGGGGCATGTTCACATATTTTGCAGTGAGGGAAGCCAGTCTTGATGGCCAGGGAACTAGCCAGAAAAACATTTCACGTGATGTGGAAAGACGCTAGGGAAGGGCACATGAACAGAAATCAAGGGGTGGTATCCAAGCCATTCCACCACTGCTTTATAAATTATTATATTACAGACAAACCCCAAGTTATGAACGTCCAAGTTACAAACAACCCATACTTATGAACAAACTGCCCTAAAGCATGTTAATTAAAAAAAAAAACCCTGGGGAAAATCATCACCATAGAAAGAGAGGAAGTGAAGGGGAGAGAGGGAGGCAAACAAAGCATCGCCACAGAGAGGACGTGAAAGGGTGCCCTGCACATTTGAGGAGAGAAATCCCTCCAACAGTTCCTTGCTGCAAAGAGGAGGTCCTGGTGAGTTTGGGCAGGAGGGGTGGAGCTAAAGATATTCACAATTTTTCCGCAGTCATAGGAGTCCTGCAGTCCTTGAATGTGGAGGGCCAACTATTATGTTGATTGACATACAAGCAATGCTGGTGCAGCGGGGAAACACAGGCATAGGGCAAGCGTATGGTCACTCTGGGGAGCCAAGATCCCATTCTGAGAGGTTCTCAGAGCAAGGCATTGGCCTCCCCACCACCCTAGAGAGATTTGCCATTCATTTTCCTGCTGCAGCAAGGCCAGCCAGGGCAGAACAATGCCCAGGCTGGTCCCCAAGAGAGACCAGCCAGTCCAAAGACAGGTGCTTCCTCGGAGGGAGGCATTCAGGTGAGTTGGCCCTGGGATAACTGGGGCTGCTGCAGAGCAGGTGGTCTGCAAGAGCTCCTCCTTGCCAGAGCCAGCCTCCAAGGACACAGGGAATGATCTGTTCTTTTTTTAATCTACAGCTCTGTGGGTTTTTTTGGTTTTTTGTTCGTGTGTGTACAAAGTAGACAAACTGTCACTTTGCAGATTTCCAAAATAGGAAAGCAATATTTGTGGGGCATGCAAAGATTCAAGGAAGACTGAAGCATCACTTAAATCCATGAGTAAAACCTGTGTGGGGCAAACTAAAAGAAAGGAAAGAAAGTCATATCAGGATAACAATGAAGTCAATTATTAAAATCCACTTTCATTATTTTTCAATAATGAAAAAATATGTTTCAATATTTTTCAAGAACATTATTTTTAGCAACAATTACAGAAGTTGTTTCATCTCCCACAGTGATGTGATAATTCCCAATAAATCTAAGTTAGCTATTAAAGAAGGACCTTTTCTTAAAGTTAATACAAACCACAGAGATCAGCCAGAAAACATGCGAGTCCTGCATATTCACTACTATTTCAATGTTGATCCTTACTGTTATTTTAGATCATAGCTGAAGAGGAGATAAGCATCTTTCTTGAACTCTGAGTCTGACTCAGATGTACCCACCTCAATGCTTTTTGCAAGTTTTCTGTAGCCCACCCCAGGCAGGCAATCCTATTACCTCTGTTTATCATTCAACAATGATAAACACACTTCTGGCATTCTTCTGTTAGACAAACCTAAGCATGCAACACCTTTTGTTATCAGTCGCAAGCTTAATCTCCTTCCTGAAGGCACAAGTTCCCCACACATGCTTTAGGTAAGATTTGGGCACTTTTGTGGATGTCCCATTAAGCTCAGACTTACACACATACTCTACATAGCACTTCATACTGAGTGTAGAGGCTCTTGATTTTCATACATGGCTAAGAATTTGTGTAGTGTTGGGACAAACCCTAACAAAACCTGTCCTTTTAGCATTCGCAGGCTTCATCTCATGCTTGGCCTGGTCTTGCAAGCCAAGCCAAGCCAAGCCAAGCCAAGCCAAGCCAAGCCAAGCCAAGCCAAGGGGACATCCGCAAACTCCCATGGAGTAAAGAACACACATCCAGCAACCTTTTTCCATGTCAGGTGCAGCAACAATAGAATGGCAGAGGGATGCTGCTTGCACAGCATGAGGGGCCCAATTCCTGGACCGCACACCTCATGAACTCTGGCCATGCTCTCCAGAAACTTAGACTCAGGCTGTTGCAACATGGACTGGAGTCCAGAGAGTTGAGCTCAGAGAATCCAGTTTGTTCCAAACACCAAACAGATTCCTCACACAACCCTGTCTGCACATACCCAGCAACACAGAATGGACACATCAAGGCTATACGGTTGTTGTTGTTGTTGTTGTTTTGGGGGGGGGGATAGGTACAAAAGAATGGCTGACTCAGACCAAGAGTCCACCTAGTATGAGAGGAATAGCCCCCTCCCACCCAGGCCCACCAGCCACTGGCATATAAAGGCATAAAGTGTCTGATTCTGGAGGCAAGTCTATAGCCCTCATGACTAGTAGCCATTATTGCCCAACATCACCTCAAGAAATGAGTTTTCCTCACCCAAGAGGGCTGTTAAACTATATATACTTTACTCTGGTCCTAGGCTGCCATATAATTGGGACGTTAGCCCTAAGCAGGGATTAGAAAAGTGGGAAGCCTAAACACCAGTGGAGGGAAATGTACTAGGCCTTGCTCTCTCCCTCACAAATTCCCATTGCCCCCTCAATGTGCAGGCAGTTTTCTGAAGCCTCACGTAGTTGCAGTGGCTCTTCACACAGGTTTCATCATTTCTGAGCTGATTGATTTGATCCAGGATCCACTTGTTTGTTTTTCTATCAGGCCAACGTACTCACAAAGCTCTCCTCCAGCACCATCTTTCAAATGCACCAGTTTTCCTCCTGTCAGTTTTCCTCACTATCCAGCTTTCACATCCACACACAGTAATAGGGATAACATAGTGTGGATGAACTTGGCTTTGGTGAACAGTGAAATGTCCCTATACTTGATTATCCTTTCTAGTTCCTTCATCAATGCCCTTCCAAGTCTCAGTCTTCTTCGAATTTCTTGGCTGTAGTCTCTAATTGAATTGATAATTGAGCCAAGATATGCCGAATCTTTTACAATTTCCATTTGCAAATTAAGAGCTTCCTGCTATTCCAAGCAGCAGCAGAAAAATTTAGGTCATTGGAAACCCCATAGTACACAGTAATCAGCACACTAAATACCCATTCAAAGCACATTCAGTTTAAATAAAATCTAACCACCCTACATGAGTTTTAGCAGTATATTACATTCATTTTCCTTGAAGCTTACCTTTTTAACAAGCTGCTATAAATATTATGACATCACCACTACACTTTCAAAAAGTAATAGAGAGAGGCTTCAGTCTACCAAGAAAGCTCCTCCAGGCTGACACATTTTCCCCAGAACTAGGTGGTTTTTTGCATGAAGAAATATTGCTAATGATGGGATAAACTGTCATTATTTAGTCATTTCAGTATACATTGAATTAGGAACTCAAATACCCAACCTAGTTAACCATTAAGACAAATGCACTATTCTCACCATGTCTCCATGCATGCAATAGTATTTACTATACACAATTTTCCTTTACATACCATGAAATCAGGTGATAAAGATATTTCTAGGTTGGACTATGTCATATTTCAGGTAGAGGAATGTCATGTTTCACGGTTACCCCATTGTTTTCCAGAAAGGGGAGATAAACCAAAATGGCACAATGAAGAAGAGGGTACGGGCTTCTTGATGGACATTATTATGGGGGAAGCATAAAGGTTCTCCCCCATTCCCCACCTGCCCTGGGACTGCATTCAGTCTTACACCTGCAACCTGAAGTGGTATAGTCCAGGAAGAGCGTATATATAGGTCCATGTGCAACCTTTCCTAAACAGCTGGATGTGTAATAAGCTCCCAGCAAAAGTCCGAAAGATATTTTTCCTTCTTCTTCCTTCAGACAGGGGTTGATGGTGGTGGAAGAAGTGATGAGGGAGATTCCATGGTGGAGCACCATGGAATCTCCAAAGCCCTGCTGGCTTGCTCTGAGTAGCTGGGAAGTGTGAGAGAGGTGACTTCTTGATTTTTTTTCCTTCCAGTTCTTCAGCTTGCATCCCAAACAGCACCCACTGACAACAGAAGGGGATTAACTAAACCAGCTCAACGGTGGGCATATTCAGGTCTTCTTTTGAGGAAAATCAAGGGATGAGGGGGATTGGGATTTTGCATAAGCACAGCCTCCCAAACATGCCTTCAGAATAACCCATTTTGGCCCATCTCTGACAATTGAGCTTTTTACCACAACAGCTGGATGAATCTCCAGTAGTAGATGGATCTCTTGATCTGCTCTTAATTCATCACATCTACTCTTGGTTTGCTGCAAAACTGAGATCTGAGCACTGTACAAGGAGCATCTTCTTCTCTGCTTTCCTACCACATAGCCACTAGATGGCACTTTAGTATAATGGAATAGCACAAATAAGCAAGAGGAAACAATTCCTTCTTTTCTTTCAGAATTAAACGTTGTATTTCCCTGTTCTGAGAAAACTCACTGGTAGTGCAGTTCAGGTGCAGAAGTGAAACTGTAAGATAACAATGTCATCTGAAGAACCTGCAAATAACTATGAGTAGGGTGTGCCAAGCATATGATAAATGCCTCATGCAGAAAAGCCCCATGTGCTATCCTTCTGATGGGCCTCCATTTTGCTGGCACAGCAATACCTCTGCTGCATCCCAGGATCTCTAAGCCACTTTCTCATGGAACAAAGGACTTGGGCATCTCTTGTCCTATTCTGTTTTATAATTATCCACATCCGGCTGGTGTAAGGACAGAACTGTGTCAAAGTTGCAAAGGCATTTATAACAAAAGTCAGTATATGCTCTAACGAAGTTGTAAATCTGAATGCTTTACATTTCTTTGGAAAATTCACCAAAATTGACTTTCCCTTCTCATTATATGTACACCATTTTTTAAATCAAAGCTTAAGTTTTGGTCTTGATGCTCTTCCATAAAAATATTAAAAATCATCAGCACAAATTAAATATAATCTAAAAAATTAACCAGAGTTCTTTTTCTTCTTCTTCAGAACAGAAATATAAGCTCAGTACATTTTCTTATGAAATGCTAATATTCACACACTTTCATTTTGAATTGTTAGAGAAACATAGAGGAGATGATAGAAAAATGACATACTTCTGAAAAACAATTAACAAGCAAAGTGTTTGGATTTCTAATTACATATTTGCTTTTCATACAATTTCTTTCTGAAGCATCAAGGCGACATGAATATTTATCTAGGATCCAATCCTATACCCATTTAGACAGGAAAAAATCCTACCAGGCACAGCATTTTCCGTCTCAACGCACATAGAAATTTGGTTAAAATGTCCGCCCCCGCCCCTAAGTTTTTCTGCCACGAAGTAGGGTAAGGTTCCAAGGGACCACTGGGACACAGCTTCAGAAAATGTGTCCCACTGCTTTTAATGCAGGGGTGCACAACCGGTCACCTCTGGTCTGCAAGCAGCCCCTGGCCTTTTGCAGTGCTCGCCTCTTCCGTTTTAGCTGCTGAAGCCAGTCAAATTGTGGTGGCAGCCAAAATTGTGATGCTAGGGCACTGAAAGAAGGGACAGAAGACGCGTGTGCCTCGTAGGTGAGCAGAAGGGCATTTCTGGAAGGAGTGAGTCCAGTGTTGGGCAGCCCCCAACGGATCAATGTAGCCCACCCCTATGAGCTGTTGCCCACCCCTGTATAAATGAAACATGACGCTATGTAACAACTTCACTTGAAACCAGGGGCTTGGGATACATGTTAAGTAGCAATTGTTAAAATGATGTTGTGAAGGCCACCTTAAGTGCCATTTTTCACAGCTGGAAGTTAGGGATGCAAATCAGATCAATCAATAAGAAACTCAGGAGTCCTGCACAGACAATTACCTGTCCCATGAGTGGGAGGGTGGCTGCATGTGGCTCCAGTGTGCTGCTTCAGCTTCCCCTGTCTACACACTGGAGGGGGAATGAATGAATGAATGAATGAATGAATGAATGAATGAATGAATGAGGGGGAGAACTGTGGTTCTTTCATTTTAGCTATTCATATATTCAGATGCCAGCAGGGGAAAATGGCCCTCGTGAGAAAGGGAAAAATGCATGAGTATCTGGGTGTGTCAATCGAAGTGCGCTAGCAGCAATCACTATGTGATTTTTGACATTATCTTATACAGACATTTATTTAACTCCATAGAAAAAATCAAACATGTTAATGAGGGACATCTAGCAGCTATATCTTTTCTCTAGTGTAGGACCAGGACACCCAATCCATATCTTGAAAGCTGACTCCCTGCCTCCCACTCCGGGGTCCCGCTGTGCCACTCAAGAGTGAAAACTAGGGACAGACAAAGCTGCTGGATAAAGATTTCAAGTAATGTCTCTTCCGGCACTAAGTGGCATTCAGCAAGCGTAAGGATTGACAACAAAAGCCTTACTCAATACATAGCTCAGCTTTATTCATTTCAGAATGTAAGTCACTTTCCAGATAAATGTTTCTATTTTCTTTACAGCAGAGATTAAAAATCTATTTGTGAGACTGTGGAGAAATCTTCCAGAGTAGTTTCAGCATACAGCTCGTGGGATGCCTTGTTGCTTCCTGGTTACTTGCAATGGGATAACAATATTCTTCCGTTAATAGGCAGAAAGGCAAAATTAATTGGCAATATTTCTGTTTACTTCAGAATGGATTTCATCTCAGCATTGCACCAGTCTGGTAAGTTATTCTCTACATTTAGCATCTACTCCTAATTGGTGTCTGAAAAAGACAAGGAACACAGGCATGCGTAATTGGGGAAGGCCTTTGCTTCAGCTACAGGCGGTATAGAAATGGAATAAATAGTGATAACACAGTGACCCTCTGAGATTCAACAAAATGACTTCTATTTAAATTCTAATTTACAATATTGAGAATTGGACTGATCACCATTCAACATTTTACCAAGCCAACAACACACTAAGTCTTAATCAATGACTGATCAATAAAATGTTTGTGATAAAGAAGGTAATTTCACGACAATAAACTAGTTGAAGCCTGATTACCTTTTAAAGCATGACACAAAGTGGCTTAAACACATTCACTGTCCCGAAAAGATGTGCCTCAGAATACACTTCAGGATGTTGTGAATAATCACACAAATCACCCCCACTATTCTTGCAATATCAGAGTAATCCAGAGGCAGAGAACTTGTGGTCCTCCAAATGTTCTAGAATTACAACTCCTATCATCCTTGACCACTGGTCATGCTACCCAGGGCTGATGGGAGTTAAAAGTATATTGTTAAAAACAATATCTGGAAGACCATGGATTCCCCAAGTCCTGACATAATCTTATGCATATGTTTAATCGTACACATTCAGGCCCAGTGAATTTAATGGCAACTAGTCCCAAATAAGAATGCACAGTATTGCAGCCTTAGAATGTTAAACATACTCATGGGGACAACAGCTCATACTTGTGGGAAGCTCTTACCTGTATTCCCGATAAGACTGGGATTAGATGACCTGGAGTTCATGAAAAAGCCTTCTCTGTGGTCGAACCCACACTGTGGCGCTCCCTTCCTTGGGAGGTCTATTTGGCCCCTTCTCTGCCTTCCTTAATCCTCTGCTAAAGCTGTTTAACCCTAAAGTAACCCTCCGTGGCCAGAGCTGCATAAGCATAATGGCAATCAGCACGCACTGCAGCTCCTCAAGGGTAAGTCATGTTATGCAAACTGGCCAGGAGTAAGGGGCTCACCTTTTGAAGGTTACTTTGCACAAACTGATGCAATAACTAGTAGGGCTGTTCCAATTCTGCCATTCCTTAAAATCGTTAGGAACTGACTGGGGCCAGGTCTCTTAGGGAACCAGAAGCTCAGTGAGCACAAATGAAAATATGGTGCATACAAGTCACATTTGGCAAGCTTCAAAGGTATTATCAAATTATTTGCGTGTAACTGAAGCCAGGATAGCAACTGGTTCAAAACAGAGAACAAATTACCTGCTCTTGCTTCTAGCCAGGACATCTCACAGTGGCATCTTGTGTCTAAAAGACAACAGCAATCAGTCAGTCAGTCAGTCAGTCAACCAACCAACGCCTAATAAACCTTGTGAAGTTTAATGTGATATGATGCTGCAACAGCTGCTGGGCTTCTCCTGAGGATTAGAAGGGCCATGCTGCATCAGACCAAGGAGTCATCTAATCCAGCACTTGTTCATTCAGCGGCCAGCCTGCTGCCCCCTGGGAAACCTTCAAGCAGGACATGATTGCAGGAGCACCTGCCCAGCCATGTGCCCCAGCAACTGGTGTGCACAGACACACTGCCTCTGATCCTGGAGCAGACCCAGGACTGTTTGCCTTCTCCTCCACGAATGACTTGCATGAGTCTGTCAGTGGATACAAGCTTCATGTCCAAGCATTAACTTCCATGGATATGCAAACTGAATCTCTGTGCTGTACCGGGAATGACCATGCAATGTCCTGCTTGTGAATCACTCTGGTGCTGCCAGAGACAGAAGACTATCCTAGATGTTCTCATCCAGTACAGCAGCTTGTGGATTCTTATGAAACGGGCTAGTTAAGTCTTGAGGGCAACTGCAAGCACAAACTCTCCCAAACCTGAGGCCAGAACACACCCTTGCCACTGGCGCCTTCACTGCGGCTGCTCCTTCCCACCTCCACCTGCCTGGCCGCTACGTCTCCTCTCTCTGCCCCTCGCCATCAACATTCGTCTCCTTTTCCACCCCCACATGCCCTGCCTACCACATTGCTGCTGTTGCTCACCATTCTGCAGGGAAAGCAGCTTAGCACAGCCTTTCAGAGGGATCCTTCCCTGCAGTTGGCCCTTCTGGGACTGCAGACTATGCCGCTGGTGATCTGCAGAGACACTGCAGCTCCCACAGTGCATTCCGGCATGGCCATCTCTCTCAAGAGCCAAGCTAGTCCCTTTCCAGCCAAAGTGGCTCTTCAGAGACCTTGCCCACAATTACGAGACACATCATACGACCCCCAATGCCACTGGAAGGCACACCACCAGTATTTATTGATTTGGTTCCGTGCCAGTGGTTCATGCAAAGCTCTCTGGGCCATTTACAGCAATGCATAAAAACAAGATAACAATAGGTATATTGTCTGACTCATATGTTATAAGGTGTACACTGTGCCGCACTTTTATCAAAGCTTTTAAGTGTTGAAAGGCTATAAGAGGCTCAATGCAAGACACTTGGTTATTTAGTGGCAAATGACCCTCCATTCATGAATGTGGAATATTAACGATTGTTTGTCAGGTGACATGGCTGACGACGGGCTGGCGACCAGGTTCCAGGGCAAGCCGACGAGCAGGCAGACACAGGCGAGTGTCTGTTCAGCACCTTGCCTCACAGATGAGGAGCATCGTATCGGGTGGGCCATGACTGGTTCCTCAGGTCACCTGGTCTGTCTGGGCTGCCAAAGCTGTAGCACTGTCCCTGGCAGCCATGACAGAGTGATGGTGCTGCAGAGCAGATATCTGGCCGGAGGCTCCTGCGGCCTTTGCGCTCCCCTGGCAGGGCAGGCATCCTGCTACAGAGTGCACCACTGGAGGCTTCTGATGCCTGACAGAGCCACAGAATAGTTCCTGCCTCATTGACAGGAATTAGGGTCATACCTTAGCTGGGTTTGGCAGAACTGTTGCCAAGCTCTCTTCTGAGTCTGCACTGATCTTTGTTGTGAAGCCTTCCATTGTCTGGAAAATCTCCTTTGCTTAGATCTTGCTCTTCATGGTAGACAAGCGAGGAAAGCTGTAAAATGTCCATTTATAAAAGACATTGTTGTTTTGAACAAAGCACTCTCTTTGTTTCTTGCATTTGAAGGGGAGGAAAGAAACTAGCTTTCAGAAGAAGTCGATCAGGCTCAGCCACTAGGACTAGTACATTCCTTGAGGGTGGCCACTTATGCTTGATCAAAAAAGAGAAAAGGCATCACCAAAAGAAGAAAATAGCATCCTATTTAGCAATAAAAATAATATACTAAGTTATATATTGAAGCAAATTTGGGCAACATCATCAGCATCATCTAAAGAAAAATGCAACACATCTCACCATACTGTCAAAGATTGCGACCAGGTGAGCTGTTTGCCAGCCTGTTCAGTCTGCTCTCTTGGTGCTAAATGCAGATGGACAAACTCCATGCTCAACTCCTCCTTTTCAGCCAGAACTGGACCAGACATCTCTTCAGAGCAAGGATAGTCCACTGTGGAGAGGAAACATGGCCACCCTACTTTGCTTTATTGAAAGGAAGTCCAGGAAGGATTCCCATAGACACCCTGGAAGCTGCATTATACTGAGCCAAATGAGTGGTCCATGCAGCTCAGTTTTGGGTACACTGAATGGGCAGGAGTATTTCCCAGCCTTACTCGAGGTGCTGGGGATTGACCTGCCCTATCTAGGGTGACCAGCAGTCCTACCTTACAGAGCACAGTCCTCTACTTGAATGTGTCCTGTTTGAAGGGTTCTCCACTCCAAAATCAGTTTGAAGATCAAGAACCCTAAGAAAGGAGAGCTGAGGGTTCTTGATGCTGTCCATCAGCAGTGTACACCTGGACAGCATTTCTACTCAAGAAGTTTCTATTCCCACATTGTAGAGAACAAGCCGAAAACCCAAAAAGCCTGGACCAAGGGACACGGGCTCAGTCCACCATATACTGGAGGAGGGAGGGACCATCATTGGATTTATAGAATTCAACAGACATCTTAACAAAATGAATGCAAATTAAGAAGGATACGCTGAACAAGCAGGATCTCACCCAAATCTCATGAACCCAGCCCTGAAGAACTGTCCAGCTCTTCCGTACATGGAAGGGAGCAAGCCAGGCAATTCTGAAGGACAAACTGGTGACGGGAAGTGACTTCAGCTCATGAAAGTGACCTGAGCTCTGCAGTCCTGGTGTTATCCAAGAGTTATTTTTTTATTTATATGCTAGTTCTCTGATTTTAAATGTTTCATGGAGAATGAAGCTATATTCGCTCTAAACACTTGTCTGTCTGTTCACTGGTGATGTCCAGAAAATTGACCTTCCTTTTTTTGTGCTTACGAAGTAAGGAAAGGCTGCTGCTGAAATTGAGACAGAATAAGAACTGTGGGGTAGCTTGGGTAATTTTAGGACCTGGACTTAATGGTCTTATGCCCACTCCTGAACTTTAAAAGGCTGTGTTTTGTTACATTAATACAGCAATTAACTTTTCTCTTGACCCAACCACAACTTGGGTACAACTTCTTTTGCACTCCTGATACATTAGGAGCAAAATATTGAGAAAACATCCAGTCATACATTTTGTTTTCCATATGGGCAGTTTTTCATTTTAAACTCACTTAAATCATAGCACCATTGTGACCACTGGAATATAACAGAGTTTGCGTCTACTGCCCTGAACCTAATAATTGACATTCCATCATAGAAAGGGATAAAATATACTTTACAGTTCAATAATAAAATAAGGCACCTGTAACATCTAACATGCTCAACAAGCCATTTAGGCTCTATTTAAAGGAGAGGCATTACAGTAAGCATCTGGACATCTTTCGGTGGCAGGGAGTGTTGAACATGCATGGTTGCTCCTGCCATCACCTGCCCCTCTCTGGGCTGAGAGCGGGGGACCTGGACTTTGCCTCCAAGGTCCAATCCTAGCAGCAACACTGGTCGAGAGAGAAAAAGCAAGAGCATTGCCTAGTGATCAGCCTGAGGGTTAATGCATTAGTAAGGAGAGGGTACCCGCAGGTGTGAGCAAACTCACTTGTTAAATAAGGTGCATTCTGATACTTCTCCTCTTTCCCCTTTCACTACATCAACTAGCAAGAGTTAGTGCCATCATTTTGCATGTCTTTAGAAATGGGAAGTGCTAGCTCATTACCTCTTCGGAGCTGAGGGCTTCATTTTCTGGAATAGGCACTATTGGGTGATTGGGCTGCAAAGAAAGGAAAGGTCAGGAACATTAGCAGGCAGCTGAAGTAGCCAGAAGGGCATATAATGACGGAAGCATGAAAAACACTTGGCACAATGTAAATGAATGGTCAGTGCAAGAAGATTAAATGTTCAGTTCTTGCAAAGCAGGCCAGCTTGTGATCCCTACATGTTAATTCATTCCTTTGTCAAACTGCTCCGTGCTCCAGCAGCCAAAGTTTGCAAAGATTAGGACACTTAAAAAGACTGGGTAGTTTACAAGATTAAAAACCTTAAAAATGCAATACGGTACATAGTAGAAAAACTATTTATATACGCCAACAGCACACATGCACGTCAACAATTGGAAGTCCTGGGACCCAATTAAAAAATTCCTTCTTATATGTTGCCAAATACCTGAGAAATCTTAGCCTGGCAGCAAAAGGAGGGCAACGCTGGCACAAGGAGGCTCCAAGAGTTGATGTCTGAGAAACTCCCCATCTTGTATTACTAGCGAAATGCAATCACTATGGCAGGCAGTGTATGTATGCAGAGTGCAGGCTTGTATATGCAAAAGTTCCTGGAACTGTGTCTCACACTGCTGTGGGAAGAGCAAATCACTCCCCCGTCCCCCCCAGCACACCACTTCTGCAACCTCCTGTTCTTGCCTGGGAATCAGTAAGCACTGGTTAGCCTGTCTCTACAACAGTAGCCCCAAGAACAATCCTTCACTTTCCCCCATATGATTGACAGCGGTGTCAACAAATGTTGAAGTGCAGGCACTGACAGGCCCACAGCCATGCCTCAAGGAGAATCCCAAAATGAGGACAGCTGTGTCAAACCAGCTCCAGCCGTCTGAATCTCCACAAGGTGTTTTGCAGAGCTAATGGGTCTTAATAGGACCAACCTACCAAGGACTGCAGCTAAAATGAGAAGGCAGGGGGCCATGTGGGGCCGGGGGAGGTGACATCCATGCCCTACTAAGACAGAAGTGCTGCTGACGTGTCCCCGAGTATCCTGGCTGAGATGAGCCACTGATGACTGAATACGTGAAGTGTGAAGTGTGCATGCCGAGACCACCGGGATGGGGGCTAACCCTCCTTGGGGTATTCTGGGGACCCAGGAAGAAAAAATTTAAGTCTTTTCCTATCCCCATGGTCTGGGGAAGTACTAGCCAGCCATACAGTGATTCTATATGCTCAGACTGCTTTGAAAGGGAATTCACCTTATCGCTTTACCTGCCTACCAGTTATATAGCCATGAGGACTAAAAGAAAGGAAGCTGCTTAGAGGCAGTCTCCACTGAATATCAGTTGCTGCGGGCCAGGGCGGAGGAAGAGAATCACTGCAGAGTTCAAACCTTTCCTGTGGGCTTCCCAGAACCATCTGGCTGGCCACTGTAGGGAACGGGATGCTGACCGAGATGAATCCTGTCCTGAAGATTAAGCAAGATGCCACTTACACTGGCTGTGTGTCGGACTAGCTGCAACACTTTCCTTAGAAGATGCAGCTGCTGGTAGCCCCAGCCAGATCAGAGTCCCAGTGATGGGGAGGAACGTTAACCCACTGAGAGGGACTGCAGCCTTCTGGCTGAGAATACCCCCTTGAACCACCTTTTTAAAAAAAGTGGTGGTGGAGAAAAAGCTAAACTGGGGGGAAGCAGCTGCAGGGCAGTATGTCAGCAGGAATGCTGAGCAAGGAAAGAATTAACCTTACCTCTCACACGCATTATAGTCTGCCAGCCGTTTTTTGTAAACACACACGCGGCATTAAAACAACACAAAATCCTGCCTGGTTTGACCCTGCTCCAGCAAGATTCTTGTGCTCTTCTGGTCCTACCTGGCAACACTCCCCCCCCTGCTCCTGCCCCTGCTTCTCACTGCTTTCACTCCTCATCCTCCCATCACCGCACGGCAAAGGGGGCAAGCCAAACCCTCCCCTCCAAAATGGCCCAAGCAGGGTCTTTCTGCTTGACACAGTGCTTGACTGTTTTCCACAGCCAAGAACAGCAGCCTTTTACTTATGAGCAAATGAAGTGAGTCCATGAGGTTACTCTAGTTCTCTGACCTGGGCCAGAGACCAGCCATTCTGAATCAAGCTGAATAATCCTATTCTTCTTGGTCACATGGAATGCAGTGTAACCGAATGTTAGAAGGCAGGTGTTTGTTTGTGTATTTATTTATAATTGTATGAGTTACTTGTCAGCTCCCGCAGGCCTCTAAAGCGATCTGCAATTTAAAACTTTAGGACAATTTAAAGTTGTTCAAACATTCCTGCTCTCCACTTGGCCATAAAAATATTTAAAATTAAGTGGGATATATTTGAATTCATGCCAAAGCCACACAGAACATAAATAGCCTGTTTAAAACTAAATAAAAAGAGTGGCAGTCATATTTCACTGAGGACAGAACTGAAACATCAGGGTACATCACAAAGTAGGATATACCTGTGTCACCATCACCACCAAACAGTCTTGCTGGTTGGAAACACAGAAGGGCTTCCAAATCACATCTTAAACAATGGGCAGAGGCACTCTTTTAGGTATCCTGACACCCTGCTATTTTGGGCTTACAGGTAAGTAACAGCTCCTTCAACTGTGCCAAGAAACAAATCAGCAGCCAGCTAGCAGTGTGCTTGATGCCAAATCAGTAAAATATGGTCAATGAAACACGCATCAGATGACAAGCCGGCTGCTGCATTTCACGCTATAAGGACAGCAAGTTACACAATCTAAGCCAAAGGTTGTTAAAGAATAAATCCATGTGGCCAGATCTACCTTCTCCAGGAAGGGGCACTATTGATGCAAGTCAAAAGTTGGCAAAAGCACCCCTGGCCTCGGCACCCACCTGACCCTCCGCGAACAATGCTGGGTCTGGAGGCACCCTCAGCCTGTGACCTGATCCTGCAGAGGTAGCACCATTCTGTCCAGAGCAGGCCATACCCCCACCCCATTCACCATGTCAAGACAAGGTTCCATAGCCCCCTCAGCACCAACGTACAGAGAGAGACAGAAATGAGGATTATCAGCATAATGATGAGATCCAGCCTCAGACCTCTAATGGCCTCTTCCCACATCTTCATGTTGATATTAAAAAGCATAAGAGCAATAGAGATCCCTGATGGTCCCCAGCCAGTGCCCAGGGGCCAGCACGCCCTCCCAGAAACATTCGGCCAGGTAAGTTCAGAGTGACTGCAACACAGTGTTTTCAAGTTCTATACTGGCTAAATGTCTGAGAAGGTTATCTCTATTTTTTATTAATTTATATCCCGCCCTTTTCCTCTCTTGCAAAGACCTCAAAACAGCTTACATAGTCTTCCTCCAAAGTCATCCTATAGGTGGATTAGACAGAAAGTCAGTGACTGGTCTAAAGATACCCAGGGAGCTTCATGGCCAAGTGGGGATTAGAACTCAGATCTCCCAAGCCCCAGTCCGACACAATTGCCACTACCCCCCCACTGGCTGATGGCATCAAATGATGTCATGAAATCCAGCAATGCCAATATGGAAGCACCTTCTGTATTTAGTTCCTGGAGCAGGTAATCTCCCAAGGCTATGCCAAAACTGGCTCTCAAAACCTCTAGATTGGAAAGGATCCAAATTATTGGCTTCATCCAAGAAACTTGAGAATTAAGTCACCATCACTTGTTCTGAAAAGGAAAGTTGAAGAATGTCACCCAAGAAAAATGGCACAAGCCTACTCTTTGTGGTGGTGGTTTCTCCCTCGCCTTGAAAAAGTAGTATCACAAGTTCTTTCAGAGGAATTGAGACACAGAAACATTTGCCCATCGACCTGTGAAAGGGAAAAAGAACTCTGCACCAAGTCATGAGCTGTGCAGCTAAAGTAATTCCGATGTAATTCTGCAAATCCATATAGAGGGCCATGCTGACTGGCATGGCTTAGGACTCTTCCTTCCTCACACATTCACATTCTCCCTTTCCCAGCTAGATATTTTGGCACAGACTTTGGCACAGTAGTTGCAATTATGGAGGAGTATATAACAGATTAATTGGAGGTTCAGTCCTTTAGCATAAGAGGCTGGTTTGTATTTGCTTTCAGCGTTTTGCATAGTACTGCAGATTACCTGCAGTCACTCACAGCAGTATTCTGGGATTTCTGGAGAACGTTTTTGCAGTAGGAGTTCTTTTCATCACAATAGCTTTATACAGCCTTGGCATCAAGGTCTTACATTTGGCAAGAGGCAAATACCATAGCAACAAAACTGTGTAGCTTCTGATGTCTTTTCTATCTTGTTTAATTAATGTATGATTATCTCTTCCAAATATTCATTTGCCCTGGATTTTTGAGACAGGCAAATTTGTTTTGTCTTGGGGTGGGTTGTGGTGGGGTCGGGGAAGCATTTAAAATTTGCAAAATGATTTGTTTCTAATGGATTATTCTATTTATTGCTACAGCAACCTTTTACATCCCATTTAGTTGTGCTAATGGTGAAAGGTAACAGTAATAACAGAAGATGAGGACTTTCTTACAAATAGCCATACCAAGTTATATTTCATTTTTATCCTATATTCTAAGATCCTACAAGTAGTCTTTGATAAAGTGTTAAAACCATATATCCTAAATGTTTTATCCAGATGAGAATTAAATATTCATTTCTATTATCATTTCATCTCTGATATATAGCTAATACTTTTTCTGATATGCAGGCAGA
The DNA here is from genome assembly GCF_004798865.1 of Varanus komodoensis. Lineage (NCBI taxonomy): Eukaryota > Metazoa > Chordata > Lepidosauria > Squamata > Varanidae > Varanus > Varanus komodoensis. The sequence continues at coordinate 868,090 of NW_025335349.1, read as the reverse complement.
TGATAATTCACCCAATTTTCAGAAATTTGGACTATGGACTTTTCTACATGAGGTTGTTAATATGCAGCATTATCTGCTGCAATTCTGCTGCAAATCTCTCAGTTTTGTTGCAGAATAAGATCCAAGCATCGCACAAGGAGCATTTACTTTCCTACTTTCCTGCTATATAAGCTCTAGTTGGCACTGTGACAAAGCAGAAATAAACAAATAATTGTACTTTCTTTTGACATTAGAAATAATGCAGTCTTTTCTAGCTTCTAAAAAAAGGCCCTTGCACAAGCTGCTGCTTACAAACAGAAGCGAAACTGGAGGGTCATAATGAACCTGTGAACAATAGTGATGAGGAAATTATGAGCACAGAAGCAACGCTTCACGCAGAAAAGCTCTCTCTCTCTCTAGAAAAGCTCTATCAGAACTAAACTGCACTGAAATAACTGAGTAGCTGAGTGCACTGAAGTAGTGGAGGTAACAGGCATTCATGCCAGTCTTGTATTCACATGTTGCACAGACTTACATATGATGTGCTTGTGTATATTCATTTTGCCATGGTAGCCTTTCTGTCAATCCATTTATTACATTTTGGCATCACTCTGCACTGCAAAAGCAACTTACACAAAACAGGATACAACTTACACAAAACAGGATACAACAACAAACAGGAGCAACTCTAGGGGCTACGGGTTACCATAAAATTCCTCCTCCAAGGCTGGACAGAGCTCCAATCCTAGATCTCCCCTCTCCACCACACCCTCAAGTCTAAGACCCTAAGCAGTAGCAAGTCCAGTGCTGAAAGTGCTACATGTAGCACTGCGGCTTAATCTTCAGTGAAGCACACCCAAAATTGAACAGCAACATGTGTTTGTCATACAGAAGGGGACAGAGGGAGGAAAAGCTGCACAAACATCAGGCAGGGCAGAAACACACACACACACTTATGGAAAAGCCATGGAACTGCACAGTTCGGAACGACAGAGAAACCCTTTGAGATGATGCAGCGGCTAATATAATAAAGGCCCACATAGCCTAGACCAGTGGTGGCGAACCTATGGCACACGTGCCACAGCGGGCACTCAGAGCCTACTCTGTCATCACGCAAGCCAAGTCACTCCAGCATTGCCCCAGCAGCCAAGCATCGGATAACAGCCCACATAGGGGCCATGTGCATGCTCAGAAAGGAGGAGCGGCACCAGACAATGATGTCACGAGCCATGACTCATTAGCCGCAACTCGTCCAAGCTTTCGCATGGCTGGTCAGTGCACTGCTAAGTGTGTGTGTGTGTGTGTGTGTGTGTGTGTGTGTTTGCTTGGGCTGGCTGTGAGTTGTTTTTTTCTAAACTAAACTCTCAGTTCTCAGGTTTTATTGCAGTGTTGGCACTCTGCGATAAGTCAGTGAGGTTTGGGTTGCAGTTTGGGCACTCGGTCTCTAAAAGGTTCGCCATCACTGACCTAGACTGCACACCCTCAGGTAGGTTTCTTCTAACAGGACAGGGTCTCAGTCAGGATACCAAGCTTACAAGCCTGGGAACCAGTCTCAGAGGAAGACTGAAGATCAAAACACCATCCAGAATGGAGCATGATGAAGAACAAATAGCTGCAGCAATCCTCTTAGACATAGAGAGAAGGTCTTGGGAGTCCATGCCATTCAAGGCACACACAAAAAGAAGAGAAGGCCAAAGAGTGCGAGGCAAACCCAGAGGAAGATGGAGAGACAGCAAGAACACACTACAACAGCATTACGTAACAATGGTTGATGCCTCCAGGAGTGCAAGAGCCAGAACTCTGTATCTCCCCTTGATACCTGAAGCAGTAAAAGAGGAGGAAGAAGAAGAATCCTCTCAGCTTTATACCAATCCCTCCACAGACCCTTGACCAGTGTGCAGTGAGCATTCATAGCTAATTACTGTTGGCTGGATAATTTACTCAACTTCCAGGTGGGGGGAAGGTTGGTCATTTTTTTTTTAAACCGTTTTGCAATGCACCCAGCCTAAAATCAGTCGGCCTAATTTCTGCGAACAATCTGCTCTGATCCTGAAGGCCTGGAAACTAGCCAACCCCCCCCCCCGATATGGCCCACAGGTTCATAGAGCGCATGCCAGCCCCTCCCCACAGAACAGAGCTTGCATTGGCAGCAGAACCTCAGGCAAAAAAAGGGGAATTTCTTCCCTTTTAGCCTTTTGTGCTCCCGTACTTTGGCCTGGGCAGGGCATGGGAGCTTTCCACTATAATTATTAAGTTTACATGCATTAGTGCCTCCTGCTGATCAAAGCCATTCCATCCACAGGAGGCACTAAAAGGATGCAACCCGTTACATGAAATGAAATGTCACACGCAGAGCGTCAGATGCACACAGGCGTTCAGCTCGGATGTAGCCCAGTGACTTAAGTGCTGGGGCTCTGAGCCAAGAAGTATCTCAGCTGCAAACCTTAATATTTGACCTTGGGGAATTTGCAGTTCTTTTGATGACAGATAATTGTATTGTATATCATCACAGAACAATTAAACTAACAGAAAATGCACATTTGAGAAGCAATATAAAAGAACATTGTAAGCAATTTATATAGAATCATAAAGATACCATTATAAATATTAACATTATGAACATTTTAACGTATTGGTATGCCATCTTATTTGCTAAAAGAATTGCAGATCTGTGCCTTAAAAACGGAGTGTTGAAGGGCACAAAGCTATATATGTTGAGAGCAAAGCTAGTCCTAAAACAAACACCCAGCAATTCCCATCCAGCCATACTGGGTATGGAATGCTGGGAGCTGGAGGGCTTTGTTCCTGTCTAAACATTCACAGGATTTCCCTTAATAAACTGACATTAGGCATACTACTGAAAATTTGGATTATAGAGACTAAGAACCACTTTTTTTCTGAGTAAACCTATACCAATTCAGTGCCTAACAAAATGTAAATCGATCTCACCACAGTGTACTGAGATTTAAAAGAAGCAATACTGCAAACAATTTAAAAGCAGCAAGAGATGACCTTAAGGAGTGATATGATCAGCACCACTTTCAAAATGTAGTAGCTTAAAAACTGGATAAAAATGAGGGGTGTGGATGGGTTATCTCTGCCTAGAAGGCAAGCAGAAACAGAGTCAGGTGGTTTTGAATGGATTACGACAAGACTGAATCTTTAAGGTTGATTTATAACCTCAGCCAGCACCATCACAGAAAAAGCTTTGTCCTTGATGTCCACGTGCAAGAGTTGTGATGGCGAGAGGAGAACTTTCAAATCCATATGATAGAGCTGGTGCTCCCTTTCAGTCATTCTTACCGAGTTCCAGCAGTAGTGTTCATATGATTTTGTTCAGAAGAGACCCGGCTAAGCTTATGGCTTGGTGGGGCCATGAGGGACTGAACACACCGACTCCCACTCACTTGCTGCTTTTGCTTTGCTTTTGCTTTCCAAAACACCCCAGAAACACCCCCATGAGGAACACAGAACAGCTCTTCTGAATCAGAGCAGTGGTCCACCCAGCTGAGCACTCTGGTCACACAGTGGCAAACCAGCTGCCCACAGGATCCCTAAAGCAGGATGGGTGTAACAGTCCCCCGCTGCAGCACACGGCCATTAAGCCTTCTCCTCCATGAGTGCATCCAACCCCCTTTTACAGCTGTCCAAATTGGTGATCACCACCACTTCCTGTGGCAGTGAATTCCATAATTTAGTTATGCACTCTGTGAAGTTCTTTTTAACTCTCCAGAATCTCCCATCCATTAAGTTTACAGGGTGCTGGTACTATGGGAAACATCTACTTCTGCTTCATTGACTATGCTAAAACCTTTGATTGTGTGGATCACAACAAATTGTGGCAAGTTCTTAAAGAGATGGGAGTACCAGACCATCTTATTTGTCTCTTGAGAAACCTGTATGTGGGTCAGGAAGCAACAGTGAAAACTGGACATGGAACCACTGATTGGTTCAGAATTGAAAAAGGAGTTTGGCAAGGCTGTATACTGTCGCCCTGCCTATGCAAAACACATCATTAGAAAGGTGGGGCTAGATGAATCACCAGTTGGAATTAAGATTGCCTGGAGAAATATCAACAACCTCAGATACGCAGATGATACCACTCTAATGGCAGAAAGAGGAACTTAAGAGCCTCTTGATGCAGGTGAAGGAGGAGAGTGCAAAAGTTGGCTTGAAACTCAACATTAAGAAAACTAAGATCATGGCATCCAATCCTCTCACTTCCTGGCAAATAGATGGGGAAGAAATGGAGGTAGTGACAGATTTTATTTTCCTGGGCTCCAAGATCACTGCAGATGGGGACTGCAGCCAAGAAATTAAAAGACGCTTGCTCCTGGGGAGGAAAACTATGGCAAATCTAGACAGCATACTAAAAAGCAGAGACATCACCCTGCCAACAAAAGTGCATATAGTCAAGGTTATGGTTTTCCCAGTTGCAATGTATGGCTGTGAAAGCTGTACGATAAGGAAGGTTGAGCGCCAAAGGATTGAGGCCTTTGAATTGTGGTGCTGGAGGAGACTCCTGCGAGTCCCTTGGACTGTAAGGCGATCAAACCGATCAGTCCTAGAGGAGATCAACCCTGACTGCTCTTTAGAAGGCCAGATATTGAAGATGAAACTCAAATACTTTGGCCACCTAATGAGAAGGAAGGACTCGCTGGAGAAGACCCTAATGCTGGAACAATAGATGGCAAAAGAAGAAGGGGGCGGCAGAGGATGAGGTGGCTGGATGGAGTCACTGAAGCAGTTGGTGTGAGCTTGAGTGGACTCCGGGGGATGGTGGAGAACAGGAAGGTCTGGAGGAATGTTGTCCATGGGGTCGTGATGGGTCGGACAGGACTTCACGACTAACAACAACAAAAGTACTATGGGAGAGGAAGAAAAATGTCACCCTCTCCTCTTTCCCCAAGCTATGTATAATTGTAAGCACCTCTGATATGGCTCCTCTTGCTCACCTTTCTTTCTAAGCTAAATGGTGCCACCTGTTGTAATCTTTCCTCCTGGGGGAATTGCTACAAACCTTGATCTCCCTTGATCACTTTTTAAAAATTGGGTTGCACTGGCCTTTCTCTAATCCTCTGCTTCACAATCGGATTGATATAATAGATTTTTGTAAGAAGGTCAGCAATTTCATATCTGAGCAATTTAAGAACTTTGGTATGGATAACATGTGGGCCCAGTTATTTATCAACGTTCAGTTTTTCGGTATGGTTGTGAATTTCATATTTTGCCCACAGACTCCCTTCCTGAACACATAATTTCAGGAATGAATATCTGTCCTATATCCTCTGCTGTAAAAACAGGTGAAAATAATACATTCAACTTCTCTGCAATCCTTAGTACTCCCTTGAATCTCACTACCATACAACAGTCCAGCTAGTTCACTAGTTAAGTTCTCTCTTCTGATACATTTAAATAATTCTTTATTATAGTCCTTGATGTTGTTAGCAACATGCTCAAGGTTTTCTGTTTTGTTTTTTGCTACTCTTATTGTCTGCTTGCATCATCTCCTGAAGGAAACTCCCTTCTAATAGCTTCCTTGACTGTTAGTCATAACAACCTAACCTTACACTCTGTATTATTGAGGATGAAATAGCCCAGCATTTTAACCCAACAACAAACCTGGGGGCTGTTTAGCAAGGGAAACAGAGCACTTGCCCATTCATGATTGGCCTTGATAGCTGATGGGTTAATCACTGCATGAGCTGTGGTTTTATGTGACCTGGACCACTAAGTAGTTCTATGAAATAGCAAGTGAGATGAAAATATTTCAGAACAGAGAGAAAGAGTTTGAAGAGAAGCCCCATAAAAGTCATTGTATAAGTGTTAGCATGTGTGCCTGCTGCTCCTTGCAGAGCATAGAGAAGCCCCAGGAGTTGAGCATGTGAGCCATCTTCACATGGGAAATTGAGATCATTTAGAGACCTTTTAGTATGCCAAGAGTTTGGCAACTAGTCTGACAAAAGACACTTCATTGTTAAAGTAAAATGAAAATGATAACCAATCTCTGGAGGACCCAATTTTTCACAAGGTTCATTTACAATGGCATTCACTTGGGAGATTTTTTTTTAAAGTTTGCAGAATGAAGGATTGCTTTCTCAAAAGCTACTGGAAATTCTGTCTTTTGTTCAAGTCAGTTATGTATGTTCTCCTTAGGAAATCTGAAGGTCACTTTACTCAAGGAATTTGACTTTCTAGCAGTGGAAAGGCAACAGTCCAATGTAAAGCCACAAGATGCAGTCCTGTACTGGCTCTGGCATACTGGGAGCTTCTATCTAAGCCTGCATGGTATTGCACCCATAACTGATGACTAACGGTGGAGAGAGGAAAGAGCCATTTAAAATACAGCTCAGGTCAAATCATCTCAGGTTTTGGCCGAGATGTTGCCTGAACATTAACATTGTGCTTAAAAAAAAGGAACTGCCTCAAATCTAACTACTTAGTTTTAACTACTTAGTTTTAATCTAACTACTTACTACCACAGATGGAATGCGCTCCCCAGAGAGGTCCGCCTGGCGCCGTCGTTATTTGCTTTTCGGCGCCAGGCGAAGACCTTTTTATTTAAGCATCATTTTAATTGTTAACAGTATTTGCTTATTTATCTGGCCAGGGCGACTTCTTTTATATTGTTATTTATTTTATATTGTTATTTTATATTTTATATTGTTACTATTGTAATTTTTTATTATGTTGTAAGCCACCCCGAGGCTTCGGCAAATGGGGCGGCATATAAATGTTTAAATAATAAATAAATAAATAAATAAATAAATAAATAAATAAATAAATGTTAACAACCCTGAGTTCTATAGGTGACAGCCCTTGAGCTCTGGGATATGCAAAGCTTCTAAGAAGGGATGTGTGAAGAATCCACTTCGGGGGTGGGAATCCATCAGCTCCCCTCAGTTCAGCTTCACAGACTCTAGCGTACCTTCCTGCAGCCTGACGTCTGACTTGGCAACAAACATTCACATGGATGTCTACCCGGAATTGAGCACATGTGAACTCTGTGCAAGCAGTGTCCCTCTTTCACGCACATGACTTGCAGGCTTTCTTCGTGCTGCTCATGCTTCAGAAGAAGGTGGCTGGGTTGTGCAACAGGCAATCCACAAAGGTTTGCAGGCTTCCGCTTGGCTCAGTTCACTTTCTAAGCCAGGACTGAACCAGAAAAAGAAGTCTGACAAAGAGAAGATGCCCAGATTCTGTGGGGTCATCGCAACCCTGCTTTTAACTATAGACAATTCAACTCATTTATGTCCCATAAATTATGTGCATCCATTTTTGGATCATTCTGATAATACTTTGTTTTGTTCTAGCATTGGACTTAGTAAAGAGGCTGGCAGTATTGTGCTAGCCTTCCCCAGCACTGATGTGCACTCCAGAAGTGGTTGGACTATGAGTCACAGAACTGGGGTTGAAGTCCACACCATTGTAAGGCATTGGCGGGGAAGGCTGTATTGTGTGCTGGGTAAGGATGCAAGGCAGCATTGCTCCCTCTTGGTGACCTCTCCTTCCACCCAACAATGTTCAGCCCTGCCACCCATGTGAGGTGCCATCCTCACACGGGGCTCCACTCCGCCGCCATCCACATCCAAGTCAGCTAACGTCACAAAGTGTAGCACTCATGAGAAGGTGAAACAGTGTGGTAGCAGCTCGGTAGTTTTGTTCTACTGCAAAGCCAAATAGACACTTTGCTTATTATCGGCCACATATGCCCTGATGATGCCAAGGAAAGAGCTTCCAAACATCTCATGGAACACTTTGGTTTGCTATGAACCATTTAGCAAAAGCATAATATACTGAGGGTGCAATCTGAATGACTGCAGCAAGGGAAATAGGTCATGGCAGCATCTTAATCAAATTTTCCTTATGACTCTTGCTAGCATGACCTGCCAGATTGCCCTGACCTGCCTTGTTTGTGGGGGCAGGCACAACAATCCCCAGAGAGCCCCATAAATTTGAGGGTTGCTGCTGCCGCAAAGCCAGGATTTGGACAACGTGGCTAGTGGTGCCAGTGAGGGTAATCAGGGCCATCCAGGCAGCACTGTAGAATGAGCAAGTCTGCCGACGAGCTGCCTGGTAATCATACAAACTGGCCCCCTGTGACCTCAAGTGGGGATTCTCGCACAAAAGATTTTAAAGACAGATACATCCATGATATTGCTGAAGGATGATCCTCAGGAAATTCAACTTCATTTCCTGTTCTCTGAATAAGGACAAAAGTTTCTGCGGTTTTTAACCACATCGCAAATGGTCATCTGTTCATCACTGCAATGCTGTTTGAGTTCTCCCTCAGCAACATTTTATGAATGGTCACGATTAAGAAAATAATTGCCTTTTATACTTTTTTGTGTATTCTTTCCCTTTGGCAACACAGTTTATATCTGCCCCAACCCCAGCATGCAAATAAATATCTGCCAATTTGAGATTAACACTTCATGCATTTAACGAAGCACAGAGTACCCACAAAAGCTTGTGCCAACACAAACGAGTTAGACTTTAAGGTGCTACAAATGCTTGTTCTTGTCCCAAAAACATTTACCTCATCTTCCCTCGCACTCTCTCTCACCTTATTATACAAAGTATTGCGATAGTAAAGACTATAAGAATTGTCATGGTTATCACGCAAGATGGAACCCAAGTGGTTGAGTGGTCCAGGAGTTAGCGGATCAGCATGAGAGGAGGCCTGCTGTGGATACAATGGGGACTTAGTAGATGGGTTCAGTTTAGTATGAAAAAAAGGTTGGAAAACAGATGAATCCTGAAAGAAAGAGTAGACAAAGAATCTAGTTAATCGATGTCAAAAGATGGCATGCACTCCAGTCCAATTTCCTTGGATTCCATAATGTTAAATATCAACTTGTTATTTCAGAATGCTTTTCTCAGACATCTTCAGAATCATGTTAATATGGTTATGGTAGCAATAATTATGCTATAATTATGGCCTGAAAAGCTCTCTTTTAAAGCACTTCTCAGCAAGGAATCTACTATATTGACTCAAGTGTTTCTATGTGAGTGAATAGAGCTGCTTGTAAGACATTTGGAGAAGAAAGGAAACAGTTAACATTACAAGACCTCATGTAGCTCATGAATCTCTTATTTCCTCTATTCATCCATCCAGCATGACACAGTGATTTTCAGATCAAACCTGGTGAATCTCATGCATGCCTTGTGTGCTTATATCTGGGAGTCTTGCTCACTGCTGCAAAGTTGCAAAAGCTATAGAACTTGCCCCAGTGGAAGCCAGTCCCCCGGAGTTCCTAACAGATTGCGGTGTCTAATCTCTTCTATTTTCTTCCATGGTATTTATTTAGAAGATTTATAAACAGCCTTTCATTGAAAACATGCTTAACAGCACATTGCAATATAGACACGTACGAGTATATGTGTGTACCAATACATCAAGGCACAATCCAGTGGATGGGGAACCTCACATCCAGGGGCCTACCTAGCCATCCAGGTTCTCCAGAGGCCTCACAGCTTTTTTCAACCATGGATATTTGGCTGATTTTCCAGCATTTTGATCAGTTTAGCATGTGCTCAAGATCTTCAGCTCAAGATTCAGTCCAGCCCCCTGGACATGCACAAGGACCTGTGTACTGTTAACCCTACCCTTAACTTGGAGGTTTAACTCTGACCATAACACATGGGTATAATCTTTGTCCATCCAGACAGGAAGCCCAAAAGCAGCACTTGTTCTGCCTTGGCTGATCTCTCACTCTGCCCAATCTGGGGTAGGACTAGGCCCCAAACATGCAGAGGGAACCAGGTTTTATGAAGCCTAACTCTAATATGAAACTAAATCATAACCCAAACATGGTGGTAAAATTCCTCTCCATCCAGTCAACCTGAAGAAAGTCAGCACTCAGGGTGTTCTTGCTGACCACTCACACTACCTGCCCGATCTACTCTAGTTCCAGGCCTCTTGATACGTGTAGGGGCGTAGGCTAACCTGCAGCTCAACCCTCACAAGTAACACGGCAATAAAATCCCTCTCCATCCAGTGTGAAAGGGGGTGGCATGTGCAGGAGTACTGCCATTCACCACTCACTGTTTGTCCATTCTACACATTATACTTCTACCCCGCCTTTCTTCCTCTGGGAAGGAACCCAAGGAATCTTACAAGGTTATCCTTTCCATTTTACCCTAACAACAAATCCGTGATGTTGGCTAGGCTGAGAGATGTGACGGGCCCAAAGTCACCCAGTGAGTTTTCATGGCTGAGTGGGGACTAGAACTCAGAACTTCTGTGCCCCCACAGAATTCAGCACTGTAACCATGATACCACACTGACACTCCATCCAGTTCCAGTCTATTTCCAGGACACTAAACCTGCACAGAAGTTCAGGTATTGATAACCCAACCCAAAGCTAAACCTTAACCATTTTCCTTCTTTATATCACTCTCCATCTTGGACAAAGGCAGAACACGCATGCCTTGATAGACTATTCACTCTGTCTCCTAAATCTAGGCTCAATCTAGATCACTGGACCCACCAAAGGATGCAAATTTAACTATCCCCAATGGTAACCAGAAGTTTAACCCTAATCCTAACACAATGAGAAAATACCTTTCCATCCAGACTGCACACCCTCAGGATGCCTTAGCTGGCTTCTTGCTCTGGCTACCCAATCCAATCTGGGTATGTGTTCCAGGTCTCTGGAAGCGCACAGGGACTCGGGTTTTACCAGCCCTAACATGAAGCTAATACAATGGTAAAATCCCCCTCCATCTAGACGCCATGGCAAAAGAGAGCACTCACAGCTGATCGCTCCTTTTGTGCTCTGAACCTAAGTTCTATCCAGACTTCTAGACTTGCAACAGAATCCAGCTTTTATTAACCTTACACTGGAGTTTAACCATTAACAGGTAATACTTCACCCCACTCTGACAGGTAATATCCAACTCCATCCAGACAGTGCCTAGATCAACTGCTTGGTGTCTCAGTCCAATTTACACCTGTACAAAGACCCAGGTTTTCCTAACAAGAAATCTAACCTGAAGCTTAACCCTAAGACTTACTCACAGGCAGAATCCTTCTCCATCAAGACAGTGTGCCCAAAGACAGTACTCAGAGCATCTCTGGTTGCCTAATCTAGGTTTCCTCCAGGCCCCTGGACATGCGTGAAACAGACAGGTTTTACTAACCCTAATCCTAATCCAAATTTAAACCTAAGACGTGCAGATAGAATCTCTCCCCACCCAGGCAGCATGCCCAAAGGTATCATTCCAGGCACCTTGACTGACTGTTCCCTCTGTGTGCCTAATCTGGGCTAGCTCCAGGCTGCTGGACCTCCACCAGAAACCATGTGTGACTAACTGTAACCTGAAGTTTAACCATAACCCTCACCTGAAGCTTAAATGTCTCCCTTAACCCCAAATGCAGCACTCACCATTTCTTGTTTCAGAGTTCACTCTGCCCAACTAAGCTAGTTCCAGGTTCCTTGACATGGCACAGCAAACCAAGTTTGACTAAGTCAGTGTGGTGTGGTGGTTAGAGTATTGGACTGGGGAAGTTTGGGTTTTGGCATCACTCCACCAGAAAGCTCACTGGGTGACTTTTACCCAGTCACAGATCTCACAGGCTTGTTGTAAGGATAAAAATGGAGTGTAGGACAACTATGTAAGTTGCCCTGGGTTCCTCGCAAGAAGAAAAAAAGATGGATATAAATGCAATGCAATAAGAAGAATAAATAAGCATAGCCCTATTCTGAACTTTACCTCTTTTCATAACACAAAACTTTTTTTTTCCTTTCCAGGGGCAGCATACAAGGTATCTTGGATGACTCCTTTCTCTGGCTCCTAATTCTATACTCAAGCCAGGCCACTGGGCCAGGAAAAGGACCCAGGATTTAATAACCCTAACTCTGACCTGGTTTCACCTGAACCCATACCCCAAACTCAAACTCTTCTGCATTCAACTGCCCAAAGACAGTGGACAGGATGTCTTGGTTGAACTGCTTATTTATGTCTGCCCAATCTAGAGTAGTTTCAGACCCTTATACCTGCACAGAAGCCTAAGATACTGTACCCTAACCCAGAACTTAACCCTCAAAAAAATTCCCTCTTGTGTGTTTGCACTATTCCTCTATACCGCAGTTCCAGCTGAAGTTTGTTGTTGCTGTTTCCTGGTAACCCTATGAATGAATGCCCTACAAAAATATCCTGCTTTTGACAACTCTACTCAGCTCTTGTAAACTCAAGTCTGTGGCTTTCTTTATGGAATTAGTCCATCTCTTATTTGGACCTAAAGTTTACACTGTGGAAAAGAAAGACTTTCCTCTTCATGTAGCATTGGGATCTTACTTCTGAAGGTACAAATGATTAATAAGTACCACTAGAGAAGCTCAAAGGAAATCCTGAGAACTGATAATAATTTTAAAAATGCCTACCTGTTCAGTTTCAGGGTCGTTGGTTTCTTCTAGGTACTTTTTGAATGGGTTTGGCTGGACAGGCTCCTCTTCTTGTACCATGATTTTTGCTTTCACTATTGTGGGACGGATGACACCAGGCTTTGTCTTATTGTAGGAAAGAGCAAGACAGAGATTCATTTATTCAAATATAAGTGTGTGTGTGTGTATTCAAAAGCTATGGAAATTGAATGGATTATGACATATTATTTTAATGGTGACATATACAATCAGATACAAGGATGGCTATTATTGTAGAGCCCTCTTGGTCCAGTCCAAGGACTGTTAAATGTGAAAGAAGAAACTCTACAGTCTTACATCCCACCATATGGAATTATAAGATGGCGTATAATATTTCCAGCCCTATTCTAACTGGTAATAAGGATACAGAGATGCCGTAAAATCCATTTCATTTACAATTAGTGGATTCTCTGGTGCCTTTTGTTTCATTGTCCATTTCTTGATGGAATTGGACTTCTCAAAGGAAGCCGATCCATAAGCTCACTACTCTCTTTCTCCAGTGTCCTAGAAGACTGACCAGAATTGAAAGCTTTCTACAGAGGTTTGAAAAGTGGTCCAGTGGTTCTGTCCCTTTTGCCACACCAAACCAAATCCTAGATCCTCAAATACTTTAACATGGAGCAGGGGAATGTGTGCCTAGTTGTTAGTGTCCCTTCCATTAGGAATCTCAAAGTGGTGCGCATGTGTTTTGAGAAAGAAAACATAGCACAGGGTTGTGTGTGACAGACACTGGATAGAGGAGTTGGATTGTGAAACTGTGTCACTAACACTAGTCATATGGGGCTCGTGCTCCAAGTCTTCTGTGTGCTGCGAATTTCAGCCATCCTCTAGGGGTGTGAAGGACCTGGGGCCTACTTTTTTTGCAGGGAACAGAGATGGTTTGGGGAGTGAGTAGAGTGCCTGGGGTTCACAGCAGCCAGCAGGAAAAAGGACCGGGGAAGAAGCTTCTCCTTTTCTCCCCAAGCCCCTACACTCCTAGAGAATGTAGGTTGTTGGGTGGGAAGAATTTATCACTCTCTCTCTCTCTCCTACCATAACAATGCACTGCTTTCTATAGAATATATTTAAAAGGAGTTAGAAGGATGCTTCAAGCAAACTTGCGGGGAAAAGTCTTCCCACACATGATGGTTTTCCAGACCTTTCCACACCCAAACTGAAGAAGAAGCTGGATGTTCTGGGGGGCACTATAGCTTCATACAGTAGTTTCAATTTTTCCAATGCAAAGCATTCTGTCAAAATGGATAATAAACGACTTTGAATGCTTTTTCTCCATAGTTCTACCAGGGCTATATTTCACTGGGAAAATATTCCCAGAATACAACTTATTATTTAAATCTTAAATTCTATAGTCATAAAAGTCAAGTGTCTCACACATCCACTAAGGGAACAATAAAGCTTCAATTTCATGTATCAGAACATCCAAAGGAAAATGTCTTGGATTAAAAAAAAAAGATTAAAAAATGCCTCCCTCTGTCAAATAAATCATGTTTTACCCCCCTAAAAAAGCCTATCAGAGAAAGGCAATTATTTTTATTTGCTTCTGTATTTATGAAGGGACAAATGCTTTGGATATCCACCCTCTTGACACACAAGGTACTTCATTTCTACATGTAAAAAGGAGCAACTAATCTTTTGAGTTACCTTTGGCATTCCACAAAGGTTCACGTATTCCTTTTGGATTACATTCTTCATCTGTTGCCTTGCAATAAAGGAAACATCAGACCCCAATATGGGATCTATGGAGGATGCCTAATATCTGAACCATCTGTGCTTGCTCCTGGCCTATTACTGCCATTCCACTTCCCCATTGCAAGATTCTTTGTGCTTAGGGATGAATACTTCATGTATTCAAGATTCGTTGCATTTTTAGTCCACCTATGCATCGCCCTTGGTGAAAGAGACATGGACAAAAAAGCAGGCATTGCCCTCATACTTACAAAGCCTATTTGCATGTATAAAAGGACTAGAAACTTGATTTGAACTGTAAAAATTTCAGAATGCTGAAATTGTTCACAAGACCAGGCCTGGGCTAGAGAAAGGATGTTGCTTTCAGCCCTACAATGTTGTGAAGTGAGATATATTTTCCAATAAGGTTCCCCCGGGGACCAGTAAGACAAGGCATTTAAAGAGTCGTGTAGCTGCTGCTTACAGAGCTTCGAAAGCAGCGGCTTTCCACTTACCACTCAGTGGCACAAATAGGCTGGTGAAGGGCTTTTTGGTTAATAAAAATAATGTAAGCCTAAAGCTGCCTGGCTGGAAACATGACATACAGTATATGGGCTGGTCCAACGCAATTTAATTCCAAGTGTGTTTAAAGAGCAGGAGTCTAAAAATCTGCTGCATTTATTTTAATCCTACGGAAGTATTTCAGAAAGCCTCTTTCCCAGTTACTTGATGGTCCTTCTGCCGCTCCCCAGGGATGAGCAGCGTGTGGCCCTCCCACTTTCGACCTTCGGCAGTCTCTCTCCTTGGCCAGCGTAGCCAATGGTTAGGCAAGACGGTAGCTGCAGGCCAGCCATCCGTGGGCCACGCTCTGCCTGCCCTGTGCCAGGCAAGCCACATCCCTGCTGTCACCAGAGAGTGCTGGGCACCGTTCCCTCCCTGCTCCCCCGTCCCACTTGTGGCTTGCGTTCCCACGAGTGTCACCATGTTGCACTCCTCTCCCCCAGCTTCACACAGGGACAGCCCAGACACCCTCGCATCGCCTTTCAGCCCCAGGGCCACTTCCAAAGTCAGCGGAGGAGCCACGGGCTGCACACACCTCCCCTCCCTGCCCACTGAGGTCTCAGGATCCTTAGGGGCTGGGGTGGAAGTCAAAGCCTCTCTTATTCCTCAGCAAGATGGCTGTCCCCACTGCTTCTCATCAAGGGAGCGTGTGATCAGCTGGGCTGCCCGAGAATGGCTGAGATCCTGCTGGCCTTGTGGGCTGCACAGCGGGTGGTCAAGGGCTGCCCCAGCTCCCGGGCCACAGTTGCGCACCCCAGCCTCGGTCCACACAAATCCGTAAGCGAGCTCTGAAGGGCTCCCCTGGCTGCATCGCTCTCCACAAATCCCCGTGGCCCAAGGAGAGCACTCTGTGGTTACGGCCGGCTCAGATTCTGCTCCGGAGCTCAGCTCCCCTGAAGGGAGGGCAGTGAGGCCGGCACTCAGGTTTATGCCCTCCTTGAGAGAGCGCCAGTGGGACACCCGATACGCTGGGCATGTTGCACCCCACCCCTCGGCATTCCAGCATGCTTTCTGTTCATTTGCCATATGCTGGGTGGGGAATTTATAGGCACAACCCCGGCTGCAACCGCCGTTCCCTTGCCCAGAGCACTGTCTGGGACAGCATGCTAATGACTCCAGGTATCCTAGTCAACACTCTTCTGCCAGCCTTTGGGGAGGAGTACGAGGCTGGAGGAAGGCTCTACTCCCCACTGTCAATCAAGGTGCTGCTCTCTATAGAGGAGACAGCAGCTTTGGGGTGGGCATACTGGTCATGGGTGGGGGTGCAGTGTGCAGCAGGAAAACAGCCCATGCGTGGGGAGAAAGGTAACCCCCTCCCTGTGAACTCTGCTCTCGATCTAGATTCAGGCCCAACCCAACACGGCTGCTATTCCAGAGAAAGGCAAGCACCCAGATCCCAGTCCATTTTTAAAACTAGCTTGGCCCTATGTACTGTGTGCATATGTGGCTGCATCAGGGACCATTTCATTAAGAAAATGATAGTATAGTCATGAAACTTACCTTTGGGCCCTCTGGCACTGCAGAACCAGATACATAGAGGTTAGCCTGAAACAAAGTATGCACCCCATTAAGTCAACAATATATAATATATATATGAGTCAATGACACACACACACACACACACACACACACACACACACATATATATATATATATATATATATTAGTCATTTTAAGGGTGAAAGTGTTGTGAGGGGAGGATTCAATAGTGTACACATTTTCTGTGGCCCTCATCATGTTTCCATGTGAGTTTTGCTTTCTGTCTTCCTTTCTTTTGAGTCTTCCTTTGTCATGGGAGAAATTTAAGATGGTACTTTAAAACTTACAAAAAAATTACATGTCAGGGTTTTGTTGTGTTTTCAAAAAAGTAGAACAAACAGGAAACATTTCATCCCAACATCTAAGAACTGCAGTAATTACTCCCCTACTGTTACCTATTCCAGGGTGACCTGTTTTTCCCTATGTGTCTTCTCTTTTAGCAAATCAAGCAAACAGATCACAATGAAAACCGCAAGATTCCTAGCCAGCGCTATTAAATAAGATCTACTTTAGCTCCAGAATTCTAACTTCTATAGGTCCTGAAAGGATATGTGCAATGAATTATCCAATAACTTTGGTACTTGTATCTAATATAAATCACAGAATGTTTTATGGTAATTTTAGCTTAGTACATTTTATTTGTACTTATTTTTGTACATTTATATTTTATATGCAAAGGCATATGGCTGATGCAAATAGAGATTGATCTGACTCTTTCATCACGGAACCACCGGAAAGTCAACAAGGAGAAACGGAATCCAACTGAAAGCTATTTCCACCGGCAACCAGCTGAATTGCACAAAATAAAATACCCACGGCACCCATTTTTCAACATTATATTTGAGTCTCATTTTGCTATAACCTTAGTATTTGTGACAACGGGCTAACAACTGCTTAGTCACTGTAGGATATAAACTGACCATTTGGAAAGTCCTAGAAAGTTACTGTTGAGAGGATGTCCCAAGCATCTTTTTATGAGCTCAACTGTTCCAGCAGAATGAGAATGAGAACTATCATCTCCGTTCTCTTTTCCAATCACTGCAGGCCAGCAGGGCAGAGCAGCGCAGGGCAGAGCAGAGCAGACAACTTAATCCTAAATCACTTCTCTCAATACCTATTACACTGACTAAGCAATACAGAAAAATAATAAACTGGTGATTTTATTACTATTATTGCTTCTCCTTGGACAAAGAACTCTGCAGTCAGCCACCAGAAAGACCAAGAAGCCACAACATTAACTAAGGGAGCTGTTTCCTACTTTTTACGGAGAGCAGACCTTTACTTGAAGCTGTCCTCTGACTGAAGAGCTGCCCAATTTGAGTCTAGACGAAAGAACCCAAAAAGGGGGAGACCTTGAGTTTGTTGATCAACACAAGCAGCTTGAGCAGCCACACAAGTCCTCTACCCTGGGAGGCACTGCATTGTCATTCAAACTACAGTATTCTTTCTGAATATGGATTTGTACATATACATCAGTTTGTTTTTGGAGGTGTACACATGACTATCCTAATCATAACTGACAGACAGACAAGCTGTAAGAACAGCTCTGTGTACATACTAAGTTCTCTTGATAAGTAAATCTGCAGCATTAACCTATCGCAAAATAAATAGTTGTACACCCATTGTCAAGAACTTCACTCTCCGCCAGCTGCTCTGACTGTGAGATTGCATCATCTTGCTGTTGTACTAACTGGGAGCACCATCCATTGGGTAGCAAGACATAAAGGCACAAAGTGATGCAACCACCTGAGAAGTTGCTACCTGGAGATATTCCAGCTTCAGCATTCAAGGCCAGAGACAGGCCTCGTCGATTGATTCAAGTGATCTCAGTGGTGCTCCTACGAAAAGCATCCCCTTACCATCCTCTTGGAGTTTAGGATCCATGTTGGAGCTGCCCTGGTACTTATTACGAGAGATTTTCCCTGAGCCATCAACACGGGAAACAAACAGGGCAGATGCAGAGCTGTGTAATGGCATCCATCTGCTTTGCTTCAGGCTTGGATCCTAGACAGGCCCTTTTGGGAGACCCAGCTATTGTTTTCCTATTTAACTTGGATATTGTTTCACTTTTTGCCTCTTTCCCCAACTTAATAAACTTTCTACCTCTAGACATCTATGTGTCTCCTTTCAAGTAAGCCTCAGTTCTAGTCTTTGAACAGAATACTTTGTTACTGCACAGCATTTCAGGCTTGCGACTTCAAACAGAGTGCTGAATTCAACCCTTATTTCGTGGTCCCGAACATGTCCCAAGAGATCCAAGAATTTCCCAGTTCAGAAGGAAGCGGATGTAAAAGAAATGCAGGCAGTCTAATGACTATTTCTTGTTCCTTTCTACCTTGCAAGGAGTTTGGGCAATCCCCTTTCCCCCTTCATTTTAAAAATATATATTTATGCTCTCTGTTTCACTCTACCCCTGCAAGTGTGTGTAGAAGAAGAATTTATATGTGATTCCATTAAGACCTCTAGACTTTGTAATCACATTACAAACAAAAACATGTGTGGTATGGTAGAAAAACTGAAAAAATTTACAGTGATTTACAGGAAATTTCCAAATATTTTCTTGGGGTTTTTAAATGATGCTTTTTACAGTAGTCTTGATTAACTGCATTCTGTTGTTTAAACAGAACAAGATATTATTCAAGGAAAACACATTTTATTCATTAGTACTATGTGTTTTCTTCATTTACATCTACAGTATAGCCTTTCATTTTCATCTAACCAACCCAGGGAGTCTCTGAAACTCTTGAACTGGTTTCTAGAGGCAGTTTTGAGTTGGGTAACGACAAACAAGCTGAAACTTAACCTGGACAAGAGGGAAATCTGGTGGGTCGGGGAAATAAGTACTCAGATGGAAGCTTACTACTGTCTTAAACATGTTTTCATTCCTTGTGAAGAAGCAAGTATGCAATTTGAATGCTCTGGCAGACTTCGTACTAACTAGGAAGCCACAGGTAACTGCAACGACCAGGAATATTTTTCTAGGGATGTGCCGACACTACATAGAAAGTTTGTGCAACTCTCATGCAATGGTCTTTCCAAGGACTGTTTTGCCCTAGGCCAAACCCTGAGCCTTTTTTTAAGCAAATGAGCAAACCATGGCCTGTCCCAGAGTCCTCAAGCTGGGGCCAGCCAGCACAGAGATGGTGAAGGGGAATGCAGGGAGGGAGCAAATATTGAAAATCCATCAGGTTTTCACTTCTGTAGCAGATTCCTCACACATGCTTATTTTTAGTAGCTCAGGCTGGTAACTCACTGGCAATGCCAAATTACTGTAGCTAAGTGGGGCGAGGGTGGGGGGACCAAATTGCCTTGGAGAGGTCTGCTCAATTGCCTGCTCTGTGGGGAGCCATGATGACAGAACTGCTGCTAAAAGAAGAGATGGTATATAATGCCTTGTTAAATGCTAACACCTCCAAACCTACGCTCTCTAGAGATGGACTTCTGTTATTCGGTCGGGTAGATATAAAAGTTCCCACAATCACCATGTGACTGTGATCTTGAATACAGCAGTCCTGTTGCTAAAAAGCTCAGTTCCTAGTAAGAGTCACAAGGAAACATGTCTGAGCTCTGGAAGTGCCACTTTCAGATCTGGATGCTCTTCCCAATCCCTAGTGGGGACTCACTGCAGTTAATCAGTGATGAAGGAGAAAGACTCTGCACATCCTTTCCTCCGTTCATGAATGCCAAGATGGAGCTCTGCTACTCTTGAAAACAGCACTGAGCTCAGGCACAAATTAAGGTCTGGTTATAATGGTACTTACAAATCTCGTTTCCCGGCCAGCTGGTCTCTGTGAAGCTGTAGGTGTCTGTAGATCATGATTAATCATGAATAATAGCAACATGGATCAGACAGATCTGTGTGCATTATGCAAAGCATTTTTGCCACATTGTTACATTCAGGCACACTGACTCCCCTTCCCCGCCTGCCCTTCCCTGCATTAGTACCCAATGCCAGTTATGTAAAATATTCATTTAATCAACAGGATGTATACATGGAGGAAAAAACAAGTTTCATTAAGACTTGCTAATAAATTGCTAATAATGAATAAATTCATTAAACAAGCTACTAAATTACTGTGGCCTATTATAATTATTGATTCATCCCAAAGGTTATTAACATTCTTTAATTGCAGTGTGTATATGTACTCGCACAGATACTCGCACTCCTTCTGGGAATTTTTAAAAAATCTCAAAGGTTAGTCACATGACTATTGTTAGGCAGAGAAAGGTGGTCACCTGAAATTATTAGATCTTTAACTATTATTCTATGTTCCTTGTGATGGAGAGGCACTTGGGGGCTTTTCTGACTTAGGTACCAAAATAACTTAAGTTGTGAGGGAATTTGTTGCCCTGCCTCAGTTGTCTCGGGACGGCACTGCTCCCTGTAATAATTGCTCGGCGTGGCTGGCATTTCAGTTTTCTGCTTTGAAGTTTTCTTGCCAGCAAAAGCACCACAAGGAAAAGATGACACTAGCATGGGAAGTTGTGATGCCGTTTGGAAGAATCATGCAGCTAGTTGTGCTACACATAACAGCCGTGGCACATGGGAGTCTCCTGCCCAAGGACGCCTGAAGTGGTGAACAGAGATCGGCAACTAAATCAGGCAGACACACAGCCAGGTGTCGAAGGGTCTTCAGAATGCAGGCAGAGAGCAGATTAGCTTTCCATTGATGTATCCCCTTTCCCAGTTGTTGCTGAAGGTCTGAGAGTCCCCTGGTGAAGTGCCTCTCCACATATTGGTGAGTGCTGGTGGGCCAACCAAATGGCGGCAGCGGCAGCAGCAAGAGCTGCAATTAGAATCAATGCTGGGCAGATGCAGGCTGCCATTTAAATTGCTCCCTAGGCCCTAAATACCCCACCAGGGGCATTATGGGGAATAAGTGATGACTCGTAGCTACGAGTCTAATGCTTATCAGAGCACCAGAAAGAAATGTGAAAGGAGGCCCAGGGAAAATAGCAGTGCAAACCATGGGCCAGCTGACAATGCTGACTTGGCCACTGTGTAAACCTCGAGGTGCAGGAGCTCCATGATGAAGAAAGACACAGACAAACACAGAAAGGCATGTAAGTCTCTATCTTTTAAAAGAGCATTGTCCTATCATTTTGAAAATCGGGAAGACCCTGTAGGTATTTCAAAGAGGAACTAAAATGCACTCCCCAGAGAGGTCCACCCAGCACTGTCATTATATGCTTTTCGGTGCCAGGTCGAGACCTTTTTATTTGATCAATATTTTAATGTCAATTGATTTAATTGTATATTTATTTATTTAACTTATTTTAACTCTGTTATTTTTATATTCAGTTGTGCCAATTTATTTTGTTTAGGACTTATATTACATTGTAAGCCGTCCAGAGACGACAGTGATGGACGGCCTATAAATGCCCTAAATAAATAAACAAACAAACAATGCATATAGATGTAGAGATGACTTATCTCCCTTACTATTGTGCATGCTTAAAATAAAAGGAAAGGTATACCATTCATATTAACTGGGTTTGAGCCTTCTTGGATTTTGTTTTATTTTGTTAATGTTGTTTTTGTGTTAAGAAAATAACCTCACTGATCTCTGAAGACAGCTGGGTTAGATGATTTCTAACACTATATCAGGGGAATAATATTCACTTACTTTGCCTATATTTGAGTCCAAAATGTTCTGCACGGAGCTTGGAGAAGAATCAGACTGGTTCTAAAAAGAATGGGTGCAAAATTAGAGGTGTTCAGCAGCAGAGGCTGAAGGAGGGAAAGGAAGCACAGAAATAAGCTACTACAGGTATTTGCATACCACAGAGAGAGGGTTCTGTAAAACCTGGTCAATGGCTGCACACAGCTCTTCAGTTTGCTGCCTGAGCAGGGCCGGGGAACAGATCTACAAGATATTTAAAGAGAGATTACTGCTTCCATGTGCCTCAGTCCCCAGCTATGGGGATGTCATCCGTGTTCCACATGAATGGCTGCTTTTATTATTGAGATCAGCTTGTTCTATTGACATTGCTTTGCGTGTCCTTGTTTTGTTGACCCATCCACTCTCACAGTCTGTGGCTCTCCCATACAAAAGCACACAGAGTAGTGCTGTGCTTATTTGCTGAGTACAGCCTTTGCTGTGCTATCCATCACAGTGCCTTTAGGTAACCCAAGGAAGGGCTATCCTGCCTCTATTCATTCTCATGTCCTTCATCTTATCTGTTCCAGCAACATTTATTTTATCTGCTCCATCCTGTTATTCTACAGGCAAGGATGCCTACTGTTGATCTGTCTCCAAATATCCAGATGCTTTTCAAAGCACTCCCATTTGAACAAAACACCAGAATTCTCCCACAGGCCTCTCAACATAATGTCAGCCAAGCTGTGCCTGCTTCATCTCACTGCTCTGTTGTCACTAATCCCTAAAAGGCCAGTCAGGGTGGCCAAGAGACGACATTGACAGCCTGGACTGGGCTGCACAATTTGCGGTCTTTCTCATAGAATTCTTGTCACCCCCTCATCATTGACTATGCTGGCCAAGGTGGAAGGGAATGGTGTGCCACAGCATCTGGATGTCTAGAAGCTGCCCACTCCAGCCTGCCATTTGCAAATGCAAATATGCATTCATTTTGGGCCATTCCGAGTTAACAAAAACTAGTACTAATGGAGAGGCACCCAGAAATAAGGTTAATTTAAGGATGGTCTAAGTACAGAGAGATTAATAAAGTCACCTCTGAATGTGTATCCAAAACTCTGTTTTCAGCCTCCTCTTCTGCTTTAATTGGTTCATCAAGTGCCTACAGATAAATTCAAATGGCTTTGAGTTCAAAGAAAGGAATAAAGAATGACAGGAAAAATGTAACAAGGACAGAAATACAATTAAAGGATTTATTCATGTGTTCATCAGTTTACTTTCATCATTTGTGTCCTAGCCATCTGCAAAACATCTAAGGACTAAAATGAATGTTTCTTTAGTCACACATAGCTGAGCTATATGTGATAGCATCCCCCACTCTCCTGCAAATATGGATGACCCCAATGTGAATTGGGACCATGGAGGTTTGAGAAAAGAAAGGGTAAGCTTCCTCTCACCCTTTTTTATTCTCAAATTCCACCTGTCCACAGGAGATTAAAAGCAGAACTGTTTCAGTTCACTCCCACCCACAGGGCTTAGCCAAGATCATTTCTGGGGCAGTCGACCCTCCTGTCTTCTACAGCAAGCCTGCTGCTTTACTTGCCTCCTATGGTATGAAATATTTCACATCATTTTCTATTGTAAATGCAATCCACCATACTGAGAACAGTCCTTTATTCAAGAGATCACACATTCAAAGCCGTATTCCCAAACAGGGCAGAAAATAAGGCTTGCATGCCACTGCTTTTTACGACGGTAAAAGGCAGGCTCACTGGAAGCTTCCTGGTAGGAGGCTCTTGGCATTACCAAACAAAAGACATTTTATAGCCGTTCTCATTTCCCTCCTTACTTTGTTGCTGCCATTGTTGTGTGAAAATCACAAATGAAGGAAGGTGTCATATTGGCATCCTCATTCCTTAAATAAAGCAGGGAGATAAAAGCCCAATCCAGAAGCACCCATTACCTCATTGTCCCACAGCAGGCTACCTCCTATGGAATAAGACCACAGATCCACCTGGTACTGCCTAAGATAACAGTGTTAGCGACAGTGCCTGAATAAAGAAGTCTGAACCCAGATAGCAAAGAGTTTGGCAAACTGTACAAAGTCATAAAACCACCTTGGCTAAGCAGCCGGAAGTTCAAAACAGAACAGCAAAGCAAGCCAGATTCCTAGTAGAATGAAATTGCCATTACTTTTGCACAACACACTGAACATATTAGTCTTTTTGTACATTAGAAACCCAGGCTAAAAAAGGAAACTGATTTAGCTCCACTTGGCTGCTAGGCGACACCTTCTCTCTACCTCTCATGACCCCTATTTGCATCGGAGGCTCACTATGCCTGCAGAGCTCTGTACACAGACTGACTTCTATCACCGTATCTTTTTTAAACAAAAAACCCCAAGGACAAATTAAGCCTTACTTTGCACACTGTTCTGGTGTCACCAATGTGCCATTATTCCAAGCACTAGATCTTCCAGGCATCCATCATTTGCGGACATTCTGGACTCCCGTGTGCTAAAGAAGGAGCTGTTTTTATAGAAAAGTGGGCAACAAAACCAGCAGGAGCCCCGAGCCCCTGCTGTGCCACCGCGCAGCACTGGCAGCCTGCATTTGGCCTGTGTTACGAAGGCCTGATCTAGCAGCAATCTGTCTACCATCTGAAGGTTTAGGCAGCTTTTCCAGACAACTCTTATTGACGAAATTAACACTAACATTTGGGTATAGGTTTGAACAACTAACCTTCTGTTCTTGAAGCAGTGTGTTTGTAGGGATTGCTGCAAATGCCTTGTAGCTTGTCTTGATCTTGCATAGTTGCATATCATAATCGAACAGCAGGGAAGGAAAATGGCAAGAGAAAACACATGGTACCATTAAACGTAATTCTCTGACATTTCTTGACTATAAATATTCTATCAGCTGAAGAGGGAATTACACAATACACAAATAATGTATCTCAAGTTTAGAATACAGTAACTCCATACATTTCATTCCATATTACTCTTCTGAATGTAACCTACTAGTTAGGTTCCCTTCTGGGGCATCTTGGGATGTGTCATTATTAGAGTCAGATCACGGAAACTCTTAAGGGACAACCTGGATTTGGCAACTCAGTTTGCACCAGGCAGTCATAAGTCAAATCATAGCAATAAAGCCGGCATCATGTTGTGCTCCTGTTGTCTTTTCTTCCTTTATCATTTTGCTTCCTACAGTCTGAATGAATGCCTTTATTGATTTCCCAATGCTTCTTTTAATAAGCCCTTGGAAAGCTGAGCTCTCATTGCAAGTTCTGCATTCACCACTCTTAAGAATGCAGCTTCATACAAGCTATATGACAATCCAGCAAGAGATGCCATTACTCAGGAAACTGAACCTGCTGCTCTTTCCCATTATTCATGAATATCAAGGGTGAAGCTCAGGGAAACCATGCCTCCCTCTGACCCTTTCTCTGAGTAGACCTCCTTCACATGAGTCACAAGTGAAGAGGGATACAACTTTTTGCAAATTAGTTTTCAGAGATACAGAACAGGTATATATTCTGTTTTGTTTTACAAATACGCACTGCAGTCTCTATAGGGGAAAAATGACTTGGACAGGGAGTTGCAGTGGAAGGGTCAAGGCAGGCAGGGAAAGTGCTAAGCACCCACCACTCTGCCGAACTGCCTCATTCTAAGGTACATTTGCTTAACAGAGCTGGCAATGGGGTTTGTTTCATGAATTAGTATGTCACACAGCACTTTCCCTTTAAAAGGTCTTAATGAAAGATCAATGACAGAAAGTAGAACTTCTGCAATGAATGTCCTTTTTCGCAACAGCAAGGTCATTTAAGGATGTCTGTTACTTCTTCTGCTGTACTGCAATGCCTGAAGATTGGAAAGTCGTTGCATACAGTATATATTGGCAATGAGAAATTCCAATTCCTAGGAAGTGTCTCATCCAGACACTGATCAGACCTAGGCCTGTTCAGCTCCAGCACAATTTCTGGGTTCTCCTCTGCCTTCTCTGGGACCTCTAGGAAGCTGCTGTCTGAGCAGAGGTCATTTTACCAAAGTTAAAACCACAGCAGCCCCATTAAGCTCCCTTATCAAGAAAAGCCTTTTGGGACAATACAGATATCTTCATGCTGCACAGATCTAAATGGCACACGCAGGGTTTAAAAACAGCATCCCATGTTGGCCTAATTTACATCTCTTGGTGCATTTACTCTAAATTGGATTAACATTGATTACAAACCTAGGTTTAGGTACAATGAAATTACTGTCATTAGAAATATCTGGTCCTTTACGTTGGAGTAACCCAGGAGAAATGGCTGGGCTCATGACACTGCATTCTATTAAAGGGTTTCTGGAATATCTGTGAAGGAGCTGAAGGCTGACAGTTTTTATACACACACACACACACACACAAATATTTAACACTGTATACATATGTGCTGGCAAGGGTGTCTAGAAGAATGTCCAGTGTATGCACAAGAAAGAGAAACAGACTTCTGTCCTGTACCAACTAAGCATAAACCAATGTCATCAGAGTTGGAAAGAACCCTAGTCTAACCACCTGCTTGATTCAGACTCCATACCGTGAAGTTGTAACCAATTCTGCAATTTGCTAGCTTTGCTACTGGAAACCAGTGTTTAGACAAGAAAAGGTTTACACCATGTCCACACTTGCTAGCATACCAGGAAACGAGCCACATGATGGGACTTCCTCCTCTTGCTCTTGAGGGTAAGATGGATACCACCCCCACCTTGCCCTCTTCCTCATTCCTTATACAGAGGAATGAACACAAGAACAGAATGAAGTTCCTAGCAGAAAATCACAAGTAGAGCTTGCTTGATATTTACAAGGAGATGGGATATTTGTAAATATTTATAACCAGATACACAGTTGTTGCATTTTCGATTAAATTAATACTGTTTCCATGTAATCAGTAATTGAGTCAATTTTCAGAAGCAGAAAAAAAATGACAATTTCCACAAACCAGCCTATTAATGCAAGCTGGCATCACACTGCTATCCATGGGATAGAATGTGGAATTGCAGTCTACGTACTCTGTTTCTGAAAACAGGGGGCATCAAATTCAAAACATTCGATCCTAAAATTAACCCAGTAGAGCCTAGCCCTGGTTCTTTCTTTTCACTGACAAACACAGAATAAAACTGTCACTTATATTATGAACAAAAAGTTAACAGAGAAAGAAATGCTCTTTTTATCTAGCTGCTACAATTTGATCATGCCAAAGCTTTCCAAGGGTAACAATTCCAAACGGTTAAGAAGGAACCTAAAACTGATGTGTTTCAGCAATCGCTAGTCACATGCAATGTTAAGACTAGAAATACTGTTGTGCCATTGCAGAGGCGCACGCAGACCAAGATGGGCCTGCAGGTCTCTAGTATGTGTGAACAGCCCCACTCAGTTCAACAGAGGCCACAATCCATCTGGGTAAGGGAATAAGTGAACAAGCATTGTTTCCATTCCGTTCTGGCCAGGGAAGCTTTCTCTATGCATTAGATGCATGAGTTTGTAAAACAGGATAGGATAGAAGTAGAGATTAAAAGATCTGCTGAGTTTCTCTCACTTTCTCATTTTTCCAATCATAATTTGGGTTCATTTTCAAGTTTTAGAATTTATTCAGTCTCCAGTTCATTCTGCACTTTGAGA
The DNA here is from genome assembly GCF_004798865.1 of Varanus komodoensis. Taxonomy (NCBI): domain Eukaryota; kingdom Metazoa; phylum Chordata; class Lepidosauria; order Squamata; family Varanidae; genus Varanus; species Varanus komodoensis. Next base: position 840,664 of record NW_025335349.1, on the reverse strand, counting down.
TATTTTTTAAGTCCCCATGAAAACTTGTAAGTATTTTTGTGCTCATTTCTCCTAATACCTAAACTCATATGCATTTCTGCATAATATACAACTTTTGGCAAACAGTGCTCCTAACAAAATGCATTTTTAATGTTTCCCCAATATATGCAGTTCTGCAGACAATTTTTGTTTGGATAAGTATATTGCAAAATTCATAGAAGTGCAGATGCTGAAGGATAACTGAGTTTCAGCTTGTGTGTTCATTCAAAAGTCCAAAGTTTACATTAAACTGCAACCTGATTTTTCCCCATCTCTAAACAGGGAAAATAAACAAAACAAAAAGTAGCAAATGGGGAGAAATGTAGATGCCCTTTTTATTTGGGGTGCTATTCTTTTTCTTTGGGGCAGAAAAGGAAAGGGAGAAAATAGCTGCAAGCAAGCAAAAAGCAAGCAAGCAAGCAAACATGCATGCACACAGAATACCTTGGAAGTCTTGTTCTCAGAGTCAGAAGGGAGGGAGAAAAACAGCGGTGAATGCAGCTCCCTGGATCTTGACAACCATGGGCAAGGTGAGTGCACCATGGTCGGAGATCTATGCTGAGATACTGTTGGAGTTCTGGGTCTTGAAGATGGAGGGCAAGCTCTGAAGCTTGAGTGAACTGAGGAGGAACTGTCCTGAGGTGAAGGGGGTTTAGCACAGCCTGAGGGAGCAGCTGAGTTTGAAATGGGATGAGAAAGGGACCAGCGAGGCGATGGAGCGGATGGGTAAGTATATGGGTCCTTAGCAGAGACTTGAGCTAAATGTCCTGTAAATTGATCATTAGAAAGCCTAAAAGTTGGAGAGGGAGGGCCTTTTTCTGCAGTGGGGGTCACTGTTGTGCCCTTTTGATCAACACCAGGAGCTGACACAGGATAGGACTTTGCAGTGAAAGTGGGGGAGTAGGTATGTACCATCTTAGACTTTTCAGGTCCTCGTGTTCTATGGACAGGGGAGAGTGCCCCCTTTCTGGGCGCATGGGGAGGTAAGGAAAAATAAGTCAGCTTGGGTTGCAACAGAGGAGACACAGCAGTTTTTCTATAGGATGAAATTGTGGGTGACAAAGGGCGAAATTTGTCTGGAGAAAGTTCCCTACCATTGCGTTGCCTGTTAGGGGAGACTGACCTACACCGACGAGTCGGACTAGACTTGGATTGCAAGGCTATGTGGTTTGGCACGTTAGAAAAGACTGAAAGGCAATGTTCATTTTGGCTTGGGGAATCTGACCTTGTCAAAACATTTGAGCCAGATTTCTTAGGAGTTGGAGGGGTGGTAAACTTCTGGTCTATTGTCAGCATGGAAGAGCCTAAGGAATTAGGAGAAAATGTGGCGGGACAAGATGCAGGAGAAAATGGCCTTTTGGGAGAAGATCCTGACTTCAGAATAGCAGTCAAAAGAGAAAGCCTGGTTGGCAGAGGGGATTTATTTCCCGAGGTCAGAAGATTTCCACTAGATGACCTTTGGCTACAGTGGCTGTTTATGCTGTGCAGGGTTGAGGATGAGCCATGCAGAGGAGAAGACAAAGGCTTCGGGCTGGGAGAGAGTACATGTGTTGTGATACAGACAGGAGCCACAGACCATGAGCCAGGTCTTTTAGAAGGAAGAGGCGAATGAGCTTGAGGAGAGGCGCTCTGAAGAGCATCTGCAGAACTGAGAACCTGTGAAGAAGGACGTGAGTCCTTGCTTGACAAAGGCGGAGAGCAGCTAGATTCAGCTTTCTCATGAGGCTTGCTAGTCTGGGGACCACTCAGTAACAAAGCACTCTCCGAAGGGCAGTTAAGTGGGAAGGCAGGCCTTTTCAATATGGAAGGAGGTAGACGGGAAGAAGTGGTAGACTGTATGTAGGCGGATGACTGGCACAGGGTGGATCCATCTGTAGACTGCCACTGCCTATGGGCTTCGTGCAGAGAAGAGGCTTGGTGGACTGCAGGAGCCAGTTCACATTCTGCCCGCAGGTTAGTTGGAGAAAGTAAATGGGAAGCAGGCGATTTATGGGAAAGATGATCAGAGGCAGACAGAGGAGAAGTTAACTGGAGTGGGGGGAAAGAAAAAAGAAATGTTAAAATAGTAGAATCTGTTAAAATTGTGCTTTCTGTCTCCAATGCCCACTGCATCTGTTATGTGCTATAACAGCAAAATGTTGATTCTTTCGTTATAGATCATGCTAAGTTGTTCTCTGGTTGTTATTTAATATTAAAGCACCCACAGATATAATTGATTTTATTCATATAAAGAAAGATATTGGCTTTCTATACTCTGTGCTAGTTTGCTTCATACCTTTGCAAAAGTAATAGTGCATTATTAATGCACCTGTATGACGCATACAAAAGATACCAAAAGTTGCACATTTCTTAAAACTCAAAAAAAGATTTCGAGTTGTGTCAAACTGTGCTCCAGGCCTATGCTGTTGCATTAGTGTAAACCAAAAGTTGTGGATCAGAACTAGCATTTGCAAAATGACAGTTTGCAAAACATCAAATTGCTGCAAGCATTGATTTACCCTAAACCAATTAGCACTAGAGCTTGGACACACTCTCTGTACCAGCAGATACTTTTTGTAGATGGAGCTGCATGCTGACTTAATTTGTCCCAAAGAAGTTGATGTGCATGCAGAAACATAGCTGTGTTTTGGACTTCAGCCACCTGACACATTCCCTACCATACAAATCAGAATATAACCATAAAATTGTTACTGGACGCAAGCCATACCTTTTGTGGATATAGAGAGTTCCACAGATATGGGGGATTTCTGTTTTCTTCTTAAAATGAAATACTCCATGACTGTTTATCCCAGTGCTTTGTCTGCTCATAAAAAACAGTGGAAACCCTTCTATCCATGCAAACCTTGTGTGTGTTTGGACTACGGATTTGTGCAACCTTAGGTGGAGGTAATATACGTTGATTTGCTAACTGTTAACGAAAGTCTCTTCTTGCCCTGCTGAATACCAACAACAATCCAGATCAGGACTGCAGGAGATAAAATCTTCCTCCTCCGCCCCATGTTAGAGTTCCAATCCAGACTGGGACTGCTGCGCATACTGGCAAACGAAAAAAAGGATGCCATTGCACACATACCTCACCATCACGCACCACAACTCCCGCAGAGGCAATCAGGTTAGGACAGATACAAAGCAGCACCCCTGAGGTATATTAAATTAAAAATGTGAAATAAGAATGCAATTACAACACATTAAAGGGATTTTTGTTGCTGTTTGCCTGTTCCTAAAAACCTAATTGTTTTAGAGATACGACCATCTTTCACACTCCTTTTCCTTAGCCGTTTCTTGCATTTTAAGGTAAGGTTAAGTGATCTTCTGAATGCGTTGATGTGCAGCAAGCTTTCCTGAATTAATTTCCTTTTGAATGTGGTACATTTCAATCTTGTCACATTCTCAGAATTGTAGTGGGACTATATGTGGGGCGGGGGGGGGGCGGGTGGGCAGGATGTAAATAAAAGAAATAAGCAGGAAGCCTCGAGCTCTTGGCAAGGACAAAGATCAGCAAGCAGAGCTCAGAATTTAGGAAGAATACGAATGCAATTCAAACAGCATAATACATCACTCTGCACTTATCACACTGAATGAATCCCATTACTTCTTTTTAGATCCTCTCTGAAAGGAGGACATGAATGAGCACAATCCTCAAAAATAATTCAGACTGGGTGATCGTTTGGCTCAAGCAAAATGGTGCTTGTTTCTTGCTGTCCTGATGATAAACACCTTTACTTGGAAATCTGTTTCTTTTCCTCATGGAAGATGATGGAACCTTAATAAAATAAACAATAACACTCTGGACATCTATAACTCTGTACGTGTCTCTCTGGTTGCTTGTGAGCTTTTTCAAAAAAAGAATATGAAATGGTGCCGCAGACACCCACATAAAACTTGCCCGTCCCAGCATGTCCATGCCAGTGCTGGTGCAGAATTTGTCACTGAGGCCACCCTCCCCACTACTGTCTAGGTGGCTACTGGGGAGGGAGGCCGGGCTTCTGGACTGAGCACGTTGGCCCCAAGTTCCAACTGGTAGTGAAGAAAACAAGCACAGAAGCAGTCCACACCCATTTCTCACAGCTGTTCCCACGGAAAGTACAAATACATTTCATATGCTATTACTTCCCCCTCTCAGTGCCAGCAGTGAGAGGTTCTTGCTTGCTAGTTTGCTTGCTTGCACTCTCTCTCCCCCCCGCCCCAACACACACACCCCTTGAAGAATATGATACCTGGGCATGTTTCTGTTGACTAGCAGAACCAGCAGGAAGTTCAGTCTGTAATGGGACTTGTGGAGCATCTAGCTGTCCTCTTGACTCACCACCAACAGACACACAGGATGTCTCTGAAATCTTGGCCCCTCCATGGTCATCGCCTGCAGCAGCTTGTGTGTCTTCATCAGAGTCCGTAATGAAGACAAACTCAGCTTTGAAAAGGTCATTTCCCTCCATTTCCCCTCTGCCTGTTTTATGTCCTTCCAGGTGGAAACTCTTGCAGTGGCTGTTTGTGGGACTGGTGGCTTCAACTTTGCTTTCTTTTCCTAAGGCCTTGTCTTCAGCAAGTGTGTCAGTCTGGTATGAAAAGAAAAGGAAATATCTGGATGGAGACTCTACTTTTTTATGCTTATTCCCCTTACCCACAGAATTACAGGGTGTTCGTAGCATCACAAGCTACCTCTAAAGCAAATTCAGAAACATTTGAGCTATCAAGAAAGGAGAGGAGTGTTGAAGAAAAAGATGGTGTAAGGCCTTTACTTCTGACATAATGTGGCTTCTACAGTTCTTTCACCAGTGTACTGTCTGCCCAAGCATCTGATACAAGAGAACATTCTTGCCCCTTTCTAGCTATATCAGAGAGAAAAGCAGAAGAAATAATTAACATCCTAGCAAGACCTATACATAGAAACTGGGCAGAATCGGGCAGAATGGAACACAGGGCCTTTCTAAATGAGAAATGATGGAGATGCAATTCTGGCCTTGGGATGCACAACAACGAAACAGTGGATCCCACCATAGTGGGAGGGACCAATCTGGGGCAACTCTTCCCTGCCCCCAGAGTATGTCAAAGGAACAAAAGGGCTTTAAACAAGAGGCCCTGGGCAGACAAAACAAGAGGATTTGCAGCTGGGTAGCCTGACTGTAGCGTAAGCATTTTAGTACAAAGCAGAATTGTCCTGATATAGGGACTGGTTTTTTGGAGCTTCAGATTCAAGTCTTTAACTCCTCAAATGCCAGAAATGTGGCAACGTGTGTGTGTCCCCTCTGAGTTTTCTATTTTTTCTTGTCTCCTTTGTGGGAACAGCAGGACCATTCTACATACTGCGTCTTGGATCCTTTTCTTCCAGTTACATGACTGTGGACCAAATTACACCAAGGCTATATGCCCTTTTCTCTTCCCACAACCTTCTCTTTACTGTAAAATCAGTGCAATATGTTTTTTCAATTTTTCAGCAATGTATTTATTTATTTATTTATTTTATTAAAACATTTTTATGCCGCCCCATTCGCCGAAGCCTCGGGGCGGCTTACAACATAGATAAAACAATAAGTTAAAATATCCATATAAAATAATCTAAATTAAAACACACATTATAAAATAAGCCGCTCTGGCCAGATAAAATTCAATTGTATTTAGCATTTAAAATGTTGCTTAAATAAAAAGGTCTTAGCCTGGCGCCGAAAAACAAATAACGACGGCGCCAGGCGGACCTCTCTGGGGAGCGCATTCCATAACTTAGGCGCCACCGCTGAGAAAGCCCTTCTCCGAGTAACCACCCTCCTAATTTCTCTCACGGAGGGCTCCCGGAGAAGGGCCTCTCCCGCCGATCTCAGGGGGCGACTGGGCAAATATGGATGTAAGCGCTCCTTCAGGTAACCAGGACCCAAGCCATTTAGGGCTTTATAGGTCATTACCAACACCTTGAATTGGGCCCGGACTTCAATGGGGAGCCAGTGAAGCTGACGGAGAACTGGCGTCATGTGAACATAACGTCCAGTCCCCGTCAGCAGCCTGGCAGCTCTATTCTGAACCAACTGAAGTATCCGGACCGTCTTCAAGGGTAGCCCCACGTAGAGCGCGTTACAGAAGTCAAGACGGGAAGTCACCAGCGCATGAGTCACTGTTGCAAGGCAGTCGTACTCCAGGTAGGGGCGCAGCTGATGAATCAGCCGAAGCTGGAGGAAAGCGCTCCTTGCCGCTGTTGTCACCTGAGCTTCAAGTGAAAGCTCCGGGTTGAGGAGCACTCCCAAGCTGCGGACCTTGTCCCTAGGAGGGAGTGCAACCCCGTTCAGGACAAGGTTCAGGTCACCTTCTCCGAAGCCCGAACCGCCAACCAACAGGACCTCCGTCTTGTCTGGATTGAGCTTCAGTTTATTGGCCCTCATCCAGCCCATTACCTCGGCCAGGCACCGGTTCAGTACAGCCACTGCCTCACCTGGATTGGTGGAAAACGAGAGGTAGAGCTGGGTATCATCAGCATACTGATGGGTCCGCAGCCCACACCTCCTGATGACCTCTCCCAGCGGTTTCATGTAGATATTGAACAGTAAAGGGGACAAAATGGAACCCTGCAGTACCCCATGGCAAAGCTGCCATGGCGCAGAGCCATAGTCCCCCAACACCACCTTCTGGAATCGGTCGTTGAGATAGGAGCGGAACCACCGCAAAGCGGTGCCTCCGACCCCCAATCCCGCCAGCCTATCCAGAAGGATAGCATGGTTGATGGTATCGAAAGCCGCTGAGTGGTCCAGGAGAACCAACAGGGACGCACTCCCCCTGTCCTTCTCCCTGCACAGGTCATCGTACAGGGCGACCAAGGCAGATTCAGTACCGTACCCGGGTCTGAAGCCGGACTGAAATGGGTCCAGATAATCAGTTTCATCCAAGAGTGCTTGGAGTTGTCCCGCCACCACTTGCTCTAACACCTTGCCCAGAAACGGGATGTTGGCCACTGGTCTATAGTTAGCGGCCATCCCTGGATCCAGTGACACCTTCTTCAGGACCGGTCGGACTACCGCCTCCTTTAAAGGGGCAGGCACCCGACCCTCCCTCAGAGAAGCGTTAACCACTTCCAAGATCCAGGTTCCAATCCCGTGCTTGGAATCCTTTATTAACCAAGACGGGCAAGGGTCCAAAAGGCAAGTGGTAGGACGTACTCGTCCAAGCACCTTGTCCACATCATCGGGCCGCAGTAACTGAAATTCATCCAATAATTCTGGACCAGACAGCAGCGTTGGTGTCTCCCTTAAAACCTCTGAATCAATAGTGGAATCCAGCTCGTGACGAATCTGAGCGATTTTCTCCCTAAAATGCTCGGCAAAGTCGTCACAGCGGGCCTTTGAGGGTGGAATCAGCTCTTCCTTCGGCCCTGGGTGAACCAGGCCTTGCACCACTCGAAAGAGCTCCGCTGGACGGCATTGTGAGGAGGCAATGGAAGCGGAGAAGTGTCTCTTTTTCGCCGCCCTCACCGCCACAGCATAGGCCCGATAGTGGGCTCTTAAGTGTGTTCGGTCAGATTCATCCTGTGATTTCCTCCACCTACGCTCTAGCCGTCTCCCAACCTGCTTCATTGCCCTCAATTCTGGAGTGTACCAAGGGGAAGAGCGGGCTCTGCCCGATGGGAGAGGACGCTTAGGAGCGATCGTGTCTACAGCCCTGGTCATCTCCCCATTCCACAGTTCAACCAGAGCCTCGACAGGAGCACCCGTCTTGTCAGCCGGAAACTCCCCCAGAGCCTTCGGGAATCCTTCCGGATCCATCCGGCTCCGGGGGCGGACCCACACAATCGGGTCTGCACCCTTACAGAGGGAGATGTCGCTCTCGAGCACAAACCTCACTAGGAAGTGATCTGACCATGACAGGGGAGTCAAGCATAAATTCCTCACCCTCAGACCACCCTCTTCCTGCCCCGTCGAGAAAACCAGGTCCAGAGTGTGTCCCCGTTCATGGGTCGGGCCGGTGACATGTTGAGACAGCCCCATGGCCATCATGGAGGCCATGAAGTCCTGAGCCGCCCCGGTCAGACTAGCCTCGGCATGGATATTGAAGTCCCCCAGGACCAGCATCCTGGGGGTCCTCAACACCAGGTCCAAGACAGTTTCCGCCAGCTCAGGCAGGGAGACTGTTGGGCAGAAGGGTGCACGGTACACCAACAGAATCCCCAATCTGTCTCGGTCGCCCAACACCAAGTAGAGACACTCCAGCCCTGGTCTCGAAGGGACAGGAAGTCCCGTGAGAGTGATGGAGACTCGGTAAACCAAAGCGACCCCCCCTCCCCTCCCCTCCGGCCGTGAACAGTGCTGGACCATATACCCGGGCAGGCACAATTGGGAGAGGGCAACATCCTGCTGAAAAGCAATCCCCTTCATTTAAATGAGCGGCCTTTCGGCAATATGAATTGGAAATGTGGGGCCCCTCTTTTGGATTGAGACCACCACAGGGGCCAAGCCCCACTATCCTCAATGCTAAAGAGTCCTGATGTGCATTAAGTCCCCTGTACTCATTTCAAAGTAAAAAAATCAGGGGGAAAGTTAGGCTCTGTGTCTGTCCTCTTCCAGCTCAGATTCTTTCTTATTTCAACTGTTTGAGCCTATATCTGGGTCTTGAACAATCCATTTGATAGGTTCATTTGCACACTTTACAGATGTTCTAACTGCAGCAAACAAATGCAGATAGACAATAAAAGGATTTTGTCTCAGCAGGGCCTTAAACCCAACTGAAGCCCTGTTTAAACTAACCAGACCTATATTGAAGTGAGCTGCACCTGCACTGAATTCCCTGATTTTGTACACTGAGACTTCTGTGGGGCTTGGGAGATGGCGATCCTGCTAGGGGACTGTGCCTTCTTCTAAGCAAAATATTTTATTTTTTTATTTTTTATTTATTTGGGTACTCTTACCCCATCCAATACATTGCGAGTCTCTGGACGGCTTACTGGAAAGCCTAAGGACTGGGAGTCACAAAAGAACACACTGCATCAAACCTGGTATCTCCAGCTTACACAAACATTTAACAATGAAACAACCCAGCAAAGAGAGCAGGTTGTATATTTTGACTTTTTTTCTTTTTGCTAATCCCCATATCTTATAAATCAGTATTAACAAATGAATAAGTAAGACTCCTACTCTGTTTGTAGCACATTCTTGAGAGTTCTTATCCAAAGTTCGCTCTGCAACTCCAAGAAATGTTGCGGCATCAGCAATGTGGAACTGGGTAGGCAGTCTTCCAAATGAAGGAACAAATGTGAATCGCAGGAGACCAGCTTCAGAAGGAACCTACAATATAGACATAATACATTTATTTAAGAAAGGTGGTTTGGGTCTTCCCATCAGACCCAAACCACCTTGGAGGTATTCCAGTGTATCTAATTAAACGACACCATCTTCTCCATGAACATTTTGCTGTTCATCTTTCCAAATTTATTTTGCTTTGTTTTTCTGATCAGACCTGGTTGAATTTGTACATCTTGTCTCAGCACTGGAAATATCTCACCCAAGGATAGCAATTAAATCCTTAGAAAATCACCTACACGCCCACCAGCCCACACATACTTCTATTAGCCATCGTATTTGGAGCACATTGACAAAACATTGTTGGCATTGAAAAATGTGTACTATTTTGAATTCATTGAAAATACATTTTGAATACATTGAGAAGACATTGTGCAGTTATTCCATCTTCCTTCACAGAAAGAAAGATGGGAGAAGTGGTGGGAAAACACCAGAGAGGTATAAATGGAAGAGTGCATCAGCTGAACCCACCACAAAGCAGTGAACAAAGCATGGCGATGGCATGATTTTAAAAAAACACACACACACATCTGAAATGCTGGTGAAGCCTAGTGGAAAAGAAATCAGAGCTCTTGGTCAAATGTTTATATTTTTTAATTTAATGATTATAATTATTTTAATTAATTGTTGTAAGCTACCTGAGGCTTCGGCGAATGGGGCGGCATAAAAATATTTTAATAAATAAATAATAAAATGGGTGTCGCAATATGTGTTGCACTAAAGCACCCATCAACCTCAACTAGCTATTCTGCTTGGGGATGATGGGAGCTGTAGTTCAACAGGGCAGCAGGTTACAGAAGGATGAAGTAGCCTATCAATGTTAGACTGCTATGAGAGGTAATTCAGAACTTCTGCATAGGCTGTGAAGCCTGATACACAGCTTAACTCTGCACAAGCCATTTTAAAACTCTAGCCCTGTCCCAGTGTTCTATACATGGGGCTAACAGAGACATGAGAAAAGCGGGCATGCTAGACCTTCAGGGTTAGAAGAGAGCTTCTGCCATCCATCCATCTTTAGACTTGGTGCCCTGAACCTTTCTGGATCTGTGGGCAACTTTGGGAATTTGAGAAACTGTTGTAGGCAGCACCAAATAATGCCAAAACAGAGGTTTGATGATTCGGCATCTACTTGTCACATCTGTAAGTCTTAGGCTGCATCTGATCCAGCAGAAAAACTTTCATGTCTACTGGCCACCACAATGTTTCTTTAACAAGGTATGGTCTGATTCAGTTAACTGCTGCCAATGCAATATAGCTAAACAGAGGCTTTTGCCAATGTCCAGTAACTGCCTCTTTCTGGGAGAAAGTTATTATGCAGATTACCTTTATACCTGAACAGTCTTTAATATTCAGTGATGTACACCTGCTTTTAAACTATTTGCCTGCTTCATGGCACCAATACATGGACAGAAAAACTGATTCACTGCACCCTTTTGACACCAAAAGGCTGATATTGCATCATTGGAAGGAGGAACACACACTTCCTATAAAGCAACAGATGGAGGACATTATACGCATGCCACCTTCAAAGGGATATTTGCTTGGATAGATGCTCTGCTCTTGCTGTGCAAGTGCAAGAAATTGTAAGCATTTCATACAAATCCATGTCTGTGTACTAAAGAATAATTTTTTCAAAGTCACACTGGGATCCCCTTTCCAGGCACCATGCAAAGTACCTATGAACGTCATGATGGGAACCACTGTTCCACATGATCCAGAAGACTATTTGTCCAGCAAGAAATCCTGTCTACCACATCTTGTTAGCCATCCCTCCTCTCAACTTCCCTTACCTCCTGCCTACTTGTTTTTTAAAAACATTTTCCAAGATAAAAAGATCAGGAAATCTCAAAAGCAAGCACATGTGGTCTTTGACTTGGCCTAGACAGATGAATTTTTTTTAAATTAAAAGGCATAGTTATACAGGATCCATGCCCTTCCAGTGAAGCTTGCAGCACCATTTTTACAGCAGACATATTACTCACTTTAAAAACCCCTAAATTTAGCCCCTGGCATAACAGAAAATGATAAACACATATATTTTTTCCTTTCAGATAAAAACTTCAATTACATGCTTTCATTATCCCTTAAAAGGTGGAAGTTTCACAGTAGAAGTTAACATAATCAGAGTGAATTCAATATTGGTATGCAATGTGGCAGAGAAAACTCAATTACCAAATTGAAATTTAAATTTTTATTCAAATCAATCCTGGCAATGTTCCTGGAAAGAAGTGTTGATTATAGAGTGCCCACTCAAAACTTCACAGATGTGATTAGAAAGTTTTTGGGTGGCACAAGTTACACAGAGATACGCCTTGAAAATGCTTTATGATTCTGCCGCTGGCTTGTACATGAGCAAGAAGAGGCTGAAAATGTTTTGCCTTCACAGTTGGTTCCAAAATTGAAGAACAGGACAGAGAGGCAACTGTCTGAGTTCGGCCTGTAAATACCGAAATGCTTCTGTCACTCTACCAGGGAATTCCACAGCCGTCAAAACAATGGAGTTTTGTGGCAGCTTAAAGGCTAATGCATTTTGAGGCATAAGCCCAGCTGGTCAAATGCATAATTCTTTCAATTGATGGATACACATGGTTCTATGCAGAATGGTGGTGGTGGGAATGTTATCACAATGCGGCCAGCAGGCCTAGTGATGTTAGATATCATGAAGACACATTGCAATGCACAACACAGGTGGCTGGGACAGATACCAGGGGAAGCCCAACTCAAAAGCATCACCTCAGCTTTAAACATCATGGCACTTATTTGGGAACAAACCAACATTAATCTCCATAGCAGAAGCAAGTTCCTAGACCACAGTCTGTGCAAAAATGGATTTCATGAAGAAGGTGAAAGATGTATTGGCACTTTTCCTGTTTAGCATTAATTCTGTCCCAACATTTGGAACTCATGGCTTGTTTTGTTAAAGGGAGTGCCTCTAAACTGAGCTACCTGGGAAAGGAGTTAGCAGCTTACATCTCCTCCTCCATCTTATCCCCACAACAACAACCTTGTGAGGCAGGTTGGGCTGAGAGTCTGTGACTGACCCAAAGTCACTCAGTTGGCTCCATGGCGGAGCGGGGACTAGAACCCAGATCGTCTGAGTCCCAGTCCCATGCTCTTAACCACTACACCACACTGGCTCTAGATTTTATAATCTCTAGTACACCAATGCAGAGTGTTAAGTTTCCAGATAATGTTGGTACAATAGCATCTTGATGTCTTTAGGCATGACATAATGTTCTAAACGATCAGAAATACCGATAACAATAGTATGGAAAACATTACTGATTGCTGTATCAGTAGTCAGTCTAGCAAATTCTTGACAGTTCAGGTTAGCCCATGGATCTGTTTAAACATGCAAATATGTCTGATGGAGGAATCCTTCAGGAAGTCTGGTTTGACAAGCGCACTCAGTGAGGGGCACTTGCCTCTGTGAGACTAGATGTTAGGTGGGCCCATTCAGAAACAAATGAACACCATTATTTCAGTTTTTCTATAGCTGATAAGACCACAGGTCTTACTGCTTCTCAATCTAGCTAAGAATGCCATCTTCTTAAGGCAATAGCAATGCTAAACAGTGACCTGGCTTGTAAAGCTAGTGCTTTGTGAGAAAGAGGTGCAGGTTTAATTTTATAACACAAAGGGAGTATGAGCAACTTTTTTCTGTCAGAACTTATCTAAATTTTCCCAACAATGCCCACGGACAGTTATCGAGGATCCTGTTCATGAGCCCCCTGGGGAAAAGTTGCACATACTTCTTTAAAAGGCTTCTCTGCACCAGGCATTCATTCTGCCTGACACACCCTCGGCATCCTTTAGCACAGCAGTTCCCAACCTTTTTGGCGCCAGGGACCAGTTTTGTGGAAGCCAATTTTTCCACGGACAGGGGGCGGGAGATTGTTTCGGGATGATTCAAGTGCATTACATTTATCGTGCACTTCATTTCTATTGTTCTTACATTGTAATATATACTAACATAATTATACAACTCACCATAACGCTAGAGACCCAAGACCCAAAAGGGCCTTGCAGCGGCACCGCGAGACCCCAGCTAGGCCTCGAAGCTCTTCCCACTCCCTTGCGCTTTGTCAGCAGCGTGCCGGACCTGCTCAGCCTCCTGGCACCTCGCTCGCCCCCCCCCCACCTGAAGCCCAGTCCTTGCCCGCTTCCCGGTCCCCTGGCCACTTGCATGCACCCTCCCCGGCTTCTCCACACCACTTGCTGCTCAGCTCTGTTGCTGCTGCCTCCACTCCCTCCTCCTTCCAAGACCCAAAAGGGCCCTAATGATAATCTGTATTTGCAGCCTCTCCCCAGCGGTGATGCTAGCTCTAGGGACCGTCTGCAAATACATAAGAAGCTTCACTTGCTCGCTCACCTGCCATTCACCTCCTGCTCTAGGCCTGGTTCCTAAAAGACCACAGACTGATACCGGTTCGCTGCCCGGGGGTTGGGGACCCCTGCTCTAGGGGATCTCTTGGGCTTTGCAACCATTTATGCAGCTTTGTTGTAAGATCAAGGAAAGTGTGGTAATATTTAGAAATGGCACTACATGTCTCAGTTCCACTGTATCACAGGGTCACCTCTGGCTGTATACTGGAACATATAGAAAGACAGAGAAACCCAGCTGCAGCGAGTTGGGCGGGGGGAGGGGTGGGACTGGGTATGCTTGTAAAGAAGTCAATCTTAATCCCACAAAAAGTTCAGAAGTAGAAGCTGTTGGGAAAATTTGGATAAATCCTGACCGAAAAACATTACTTCAGTGTGCTTTTTGCATTGTGAGATCAAATCCTGTACTTCTCAAACCAAGCTAAGTCACTGTTTCAAATGGCCTTCATCCCCCACTCCTTTCTCTCACCTTTAGCTGTAAGCTACAGTACACAGGCCATTTAGTCCAAATTTACATTGTATACCTTCACAGTGATTAAATAGTCATTGTTGGAATTCAGTTTACAAGGAAGTATCTTTTGATAGCCCAGAGGCTCCATGTGCCCTGGCCAATTCAGAATGTCTAGAGTAGATAAGAGTCTTGAGTTCATGCTTAGTTTCAGTAGCTTGAATTTACATGTCTAAGCAGACCTGGAGATGGGTTCAAGCTACTGAACTAAAGTGTCCATACAGGCAATTAGAAATATTGTAATCTCATTGTTACTGTATGATTGACTGACATTTCTTTATCTGTTCTGTATGTGATGACCTCAGAATCTTATTGTAATCTCTGCGTTCTGTCCCTGTGTACCTATAAAATACCCTGCAATGGTATTGAAGCTTTGCAGCAGAGTTCACCTCTGCCTGCCCGGTAATGCATGCATTATCGTGAGTACCGCAGGAACCTTGGGGTAATACAATAAAGCCTAGATAGTCTGGACGCTTGATCTTTCCCACGAACCCAAGTTTTATTCCCTCTTCTCAGACTCCGGGATTCTGACAAAGCCTTGGTAGAGTGATGAGGCTGAAAGCCCAATCTAGAGAAGCCCTGACAACTCCAAAGTTAAACCCCCACTTGTTACATTTCTATGCTACAAAAATATTAAATTACAATTTACCCTTAGTGTTAAATGGTATTTGGTGATCATTTAATCCAGGTTCTTCAATCTAGACAGAATACCATGTATGCCCACAGTATCTCCTTCCCTTTCCAAATGGATTAAAAAAATTTTTTCTTAGCCTTTCCAACTATGCACACTCATGTTAAAAATAACATAGATCTGAGAATACAGAAAGCTAGTACAGTGGGTAGGCTAGAACAGTTTATGACGTGGGGATAGTTACTGTGAAAGGAAGGGGAGTTGTACAGGCAAATATTCAAATATAGGAAAAATCCATTTGGGTTCTGAAGTGGTATTTTCATGGGAGGGATGTACTAGACAGGTTTTTTTTTAAAAACCACATTCAGTTCCAAACAATACAGGTACTTGACTTGCTGAGAGATCTGTGACATCCAGAATCTCACAGACCTGTCAGTAGTTCAGGCATCCATGTTACAATTTACACTTTACACAGGCCCAACACTGGATATCTGTTCCACTTAGCTGGCACCTCACAGTCACCCCAGACATACTGTGGGAGACCCAGGAAAATTCCAATGACTCATTGTGAACAACAGTGCTAGACCAGGAAACAAAGGAAGCCAGAAACCCAACAAACTCTTTGTTTCCACAGAAATTATCCTTGCAGAAGTGGAACACATGAACAGGTCTCCAAAACATCACAAGCTTTTTTCAAACCAACTCTTCTTACTTCAAAATAATCCACTCAACATTTGAAGCCTAAACTCCAATATGTCTCTATGTCCTACTGAATCCAATGAGGCTTATTTTTTATACACTATAATATGCTTAAGGACTTTCATCATAACATGAAGGATGCACCCTTCTTAATTCTAACAAGTCCAATTTATTTCAACAGGTCCACTCTAAGTGACAATCTTTATACTAGGTTTAACAATGATATGATTTTTCTAAATTGTATCACATAGCAAAACACCGACAATAGGCAAAACAAGTTTTCAAAAAAGCAAAATGCTACAATCTCTTTTTAGAAAGGCTTCATACCTGTTTTCTGTAAACAAAATTTAGTGAAGAACTTCCTTTTCTGTCTCCTTTCCTGCTCTGTTCCTCAAGCTGCATGGGCTGCTGGATGGAAGGTGAGGGGCAACCCAAGATATTAAATGCATAAAGCAGATTTATGATACAGTTCATCTGTGCACGAATCTCAGGGAAAGAATATATTTCCAGCCATGTAAGTAAATGCTCTGGAGTGACCTTTTAAGGGATAGTCCGAGAGTAGGCAGTTTGGGTGGGACCAAAAAGAATGTAGGGCATAAAGGCTTGGTTTGTGCAACTTCCAAGTTATTAAAATGTAACACTGTAAAAGCAAAGCAGCTGCTTACTAATGTCAAGTGATATCAATTAATGATTTCCAATGAGCAGCAGATTTAGATTAAACTACTCAAGGCTTTATATTTAACATGGGTATTATCCTAATATTAAACATACTGTCCAGTATGCATTACCAAGTGCAATTCCTTGATGTGGCTTCATTTGTTACTATTCAATATAATTCCAAATGACTGGAATGAAAACAATCAAGCTCTGCACTTGAATATCAGTGTATGCACATGGCCAGTCACTCAGAGCCATCCCAGCCTGTGGACGCTTCCAGGTGAAGCTTTCATCATCATCATCATCATCATCATCATCATTATTAGAACATTTCTATGCCGCCCCTTGCCGAAGCCTCGGGCGGCTTACAAACACAATAAAATACAAAAATAACAATATAAAATTAAAATTAACAATATAAAATAAATAAAAATATAAAATTGCACCTTCACCCTGCATCATTCACAGAATTTGATGGGATACCAGACAATAATATTCTCCACTAATACCCTCCCTTGTTTACCCACTGCTTTTCCTGTCGTTTTTGTTACTACAGCAAGACAACAAGACAGAATAGCTGCAAATTTCTTCTGACTGTCAGTGCCAGGATCTGGCTAACTGGAAGCACCCTACAGTTTTCCTATTTTTGGGCTCCCACCTTCAAGCACTCCCAGGCAAGAAACTGCGTGCACAACCAGGGTCTCCCCTCATTGCACCAATTCTGCTAGAAAGCCTCTACAGGAAGCTGGGAACCTTTTTCAGCCAGAGCGGCAAATCCCATTTGAGAGTAGCTCCCCGGTGCCACATTTCAGCGGTGGCCAGCACCAGAGGCAGTGAAGTGGGACCAACAGCAAAAGCACCTGAAGTATAGAAGATTCCGGCATTCCACAGCTTAAAACTCTTCTTTCCAGTAACTAAGGCATTTCAATATCTTAGAATGCGGAGGGGGAAACTGCAGCAAACTCGGGAAGCCATCCATATTCCCTGCTCAGGGTGAAGGGGATGGAACAAGGATTGTCATCTCGGGAACCCTAGAAAGCCAGACTAGGACTCCTGAAGAGAACCTGTTGGACTAGGCCCTGGGCCTCAGTTTTCTATCCATGAAGCAGCTACTTTGGGGTTACTGCAAAGAACAGAGATCCAGAGAGAGTACTCGAAAGGGGAGGTGTCCAATTTAGAGGCAGTGGTGTGCTGAGAAGAGGAAATGTATGACGAATCATACATCAGTGTGTATTAAAAATAGCCAGGATCCAAGTCATGCATGGGGGTTTTGGCCTTTCCCTTCAAGCAACCAACCCCTAGAAAGCTACATACACAGAAAGCTGAGTCCAACTTTTCCATGGGGGGATGACACACGTAAAAAGACACATATGTCCTCCTCCCTCTGCACGCCCCATGTGTACCCTAAGCGCCTTGAGGTGTGGGGGTACAGGGATACATTCTCTTCTGCTGGTAAAATGATTCCACTGAGACCAACACAGTGCATATGGTTGAATCTCACGCAACGTGGCCTTTGCCCTTGAACTATTTCTCATCCACTCTGCCCATATTTATAATTGCTGATTCTCATACCAAATTATACCCCTGGTAGCAGACACTAATCTATAGTATTTTGTTACTCTAATCCAGCTATTTAGGATACAAGAGATATATCAGATTGATCCAGAGTTTCAGACACAACAGACTACCAGGATACAAAGACAATGCACAAGACTCAGAGCTTGCAGCTAGTGCTACAGTTGGAGGGTGCTCAAGTCCCAGGAAAGCTTGTGGACTTCCGATGGACTTCTTAGATCTCCACTACAAGAACACAATGCTGGATTTAGATCGGAGCAACCTGGGCTCTTCTTACAAGTAGTACCTTCAGAGGAAGGCTATGGTTCAGCCATTTCTTTATATTAAGAAGGTCTCGAATTCTACCCCTAGCATCTCCTGGGGTGCTTCTAGACAAGTGTTAATAGCACCAACACCTTGCTTCATTCACAAAACCTATGGAGACGTTCCGAAGACATCATCTTCTGCTTGTAATCCTACCATGTTTCACACCACTCCTGTTTCTTTACCATAAGACAGAACAGCTTCAAAGGCTTTGTGATCAGTAGTGCTCTATCTGAAAGCACCCCAGGGAAAGCTAGCAAAAAATTCCATCTGAAATCCTGGAAAGCTGCTGCCAGTCAGTGTTGCCCATACTGAGCTAGATACTCCTTTGTCTCTAGCTTACACCACAAGTTAACTGTTATGACATTCCTAAGTGTAAACAGCTCATATAAGTACATGCATTCATATGTTTTAAAGGGATGCCACAAGTGACTCTCCATCTATTTTGTAAACTTATGCAATGAAGCCCATTCTTTTCAAGTAACTGAATGATGACATTAAATCAACTGTTCTCTACAAGCTCTAACCCACAGAATGCGTAAATGCTTTTACAAAACTATCCACTGAAATTTTAAGTATTATTCAGAAAGGGTAAATAAATGCATGCGTCAAACTTGTCAGGTTAACAGCATCATGCAGAAAAGCCTGCTTTATGGGGGTTGAGGCTTCTGGATTATTTGTGGGATTAAGATCAGTTCCTTCACTCATTTCCTCCACCCAAGAGTTTTCTTTCCTTGCCTTACTATATGCTTGATCGCACAACCTCTTGGTGATGCTGTAATATAATGTAACGGCACAAATGCACCAAGGCTTCACCCCACCATACACAGGTACAGCAGAATTGCCTCATAAAAAAGAAACAAAAAGTGCTACTATGGCTGCAAAAAATACAAGTCTTGGAGGAGGTTCTTTAAAGCACGTGCAAACTACAGGTGGAAAGTACTCATTGGCACATAAGAGCGCCTTTGGGTGGAAAAGCCTTCCACAGAGGCTTGTGGGCTGTGGGAGTTTTAAAACCAATGATGTGCTTTAAAATAGAGGAAATGCTGAAGAAGTGCTTGTGTGTTCTATTAGCAATGCAATCCCACAGGCAATCAGATGGCATACTGGGCTCTCTTTCAGAGCCACATGTCTTGCTAGAGTGAAGAAACATCACCGACCTTTGACTCCAGCCATAAGGAATTACCAGGATTCATTCCACTTTATGTGCAACAGAAAAGAGGAGAGAAGGTGGCAATGACCACTGCATATTTTTATAGGCAGCTCTTGCTTCATCTTGAAAGTTGAGATGGAACAGATGCTGGCAGGGGGCTTTCCTGACACCCTGCTGAGGCCCTGCCCCACCCTGCTTGTCTCCTGCCATGGAGGGAGAGCCCTAGCAGTGGGGCAGGAGCAGAAGGGGGAAAAAACTAGTTTGCCCCGGGCCGGCTAAGCACCAGTCTGAGCCAGCCAGGCGGCAAGTGGCTGTTACCAGGAGCTGACCCAGTGGGGACAATCACAAAGGGGGTGGCGAGAAAGGGGAGATCCACAAGGGGCAGCCCCCTAAAATCTTTTGCTCAGAGCTCTGATGGTGGAGAGGATGCGTGAATACGTGCTTTGGAAGCAAGACATGGAGCCCAGTGGGGAAATCGGGCAGCAGGGGGACAACTAGCACAGTGACTGATAGAGGGAGATCCAAAGTTTGCAAGATGACTAGCCAGGTAAGAGGAACACAGCTGAGGCTTTGCCCTATTGCGATGCTCTTGCATCAAAAGGTCTGGGGGTTGCCCTATTCACCTGCCCTCGGCTACACAAATCCCGCTTTTGAATGCCAGGTCAGTTCAGGCTAAGACCTCCCACACCCATGACTTAATAGTTCTACATGGGGCTTCCTTTGAAAATGGTCCGGACATTGCAACTAATACAGAAGAGAGCAGCGTGGCTGATTATTTGGACTGGCTGGCAAGAACGTATTATGTGGGTCCTCCGTCAGCTCACTGGCTGTCTGTTCCAGGCCAAGCCCAAATCAAAGTGCAGTCTTTGACATATAAAGCCCTAAACCCTAAAGCCCTTTAGTGGTAATTTATTATGTTCTATTGTATTTCAATGTATCTTACTGTGTTGTAAGCCGCCCCGAGGCTTCGGCAAGGGGAGGCATAGATATGTTATAATAATAGTAGTAGTAATAGTAATAATAAACAGCTTGGGGCCAGGGTGCCTGAGTGAATTCCTGTCTCCATATATTCCTACCCATCTACTTAGCTCCTCTTCGGAAGTCCTCCTCCAAAAACCCTCCCCTAGTGAGATCAGGAGAAAGAACTGGAAAGAGGGCATTTTCAGCAGTAGTGCCTAGATGCTGGAATTCACTCCTCAGGGATGGTGTGACTGGTGCCAACTCTTCTTTTAGGTGTCAGCTGAAAACTTTTTTATTTACACAAGTTATTAGTTAATTTAATTTTATACTTTTAGATTTTGTTATGGATTACTTATTTTAATTTTGGTTAATTTATTGGCTGTATTTATTATAGTGTGTCACTATATTTTATCATAAGATGTTATTTTATTGTCTATTTTATCTAATTATTAATTGATTTATTGTACCCTATGTATTTTATGTTGTAAGCTGCCCGGAGAACCTTTGGTTTATGGGGCAGCATAGAAATGAAATGAAATAAACAAACAATAGTGGAGGAGGCAGCGGATCTGGCATGAATCACCAAGACTTGGGTGGGCAAGCAGGGCAGAGTTAGTTACTGCCAGTTACACCTGCTGAGGTGCTTGGCCAGTGCCAAGGAAAACCTGAAGGGCAGGGAGACTTGGGCAAAACTGTGGGACTCCTTCAACATGTCATCAGCTTGACACACACAGCAGGACACACTCAGGATTTGGGTTTTTGTTTTTCAGCTGGACATGGAAACAGTGATCTGAAGGCAGGTGAGTTTGAATTGATTCCTTTGTTATGGTCAGATCACTGCCAGCTGACATTTAGACAAAAGTGACCTTTCTCCTCTGCAAGGCCAGCATGAACAGTATGCAAGTGCCTCCCTCTTCCACATGAAAAGTGTGGCTTTGTTTCCGCTGCACAAGAAGGTTATGGGTTGCACAACTGGAGTTTATGCGTGTTCACAGACTTTGTCTCAGCTTGGCTCCCTTCCTAAGCCAAGAAGTCCAACCAACAGAAGAGATCAGATTCCAAAGGGATCCCTGCAACCCTCCATAGAGCTCATATGGCTCCATCGTATACTCTGGAGCTGAGAACAATGAAACAATGCAGAGACACTATTTGCACAAATGGAGGAAAACTCTTAGTGGGATCAGTCAAGCCCTGGTCTAGAAACAGGCATATTCAGGAGCAGCGAGAGCAACAAAGAGACATCTCACTACCTCTGTCCTGTTTGCCACCCAGCAATGTTCATCCAAGGCCTATTACATGTTGACTCAAAGGACATCTTAGATACCTGCTAGGCACTTCCAGAATAAATTCTCTTGGATCCAATGGGACTTGGATTCCAATTTTGGGACACCTGAATCTAGTGAGTTTCCTAAAGAATAGTTCAGTACAGTTTTCCTGGATGACTTGCTGTTGGTTCAGGTTGAGGATGTTAATGAGGAACTTGGATAGGTTCATACAGACACATCCATACTAGATCCTTGCCCATCATGACTGATTCAAACTAACAATGAGGGAACAGGTGGCTGAGACCAGGAGGAGGTCAATGCCTCTTTACAAGAAGTGGTCCCACGATGCCTTAAAGAGGCAGTGGTGAGGCCAGGCTGGAAGAAACCCTCCTTGGACCAAAGGATCCGAATAATTTTATGTCATTGGTGAATGTTCCCTGCCTGGACAAAGTCCTTGAGCACATGAAGGCAAACCAGCTCCTGGCAATCATGGATCTAGACAATCAGTCTCATCCAATTCAGTTGGCATTTTGGTACAAGAACAGCTTTGTTCACCCTGTACAATTATCTACACCGGGACAGTAAAATGTGACCCTGTTGGTACTCCTGGATCTTCCAGCAGCTTTTGATACCACCGGCCATGGTAACCTGGGGTGGCTATCTGAGTAGGGATGGGGGCGGAGGTACTGCATTGCTTCAATGGCCAGTTCCAGAAGGTGGTCCAAGGGAGAACTGCATGGTCTGTTGGGCTCTCCAGCATGACATTCATCAGGGGCCAGGCTTTCCCCCCATGCTAGTTAACATCTACATGGAACTGGGGTCATACAGATGACACTGATCTCTTTCTCTCCCTTTGGCAGCTGAGGCTGTGAACACACTCAGCCAGTGGCTGGCGGTGACCATGGACTGGATGAGGGTGAACAAGCTGAAGCTCAAGCCAAACAAGACTGAGGTGCTGTTGGTGTGGGGTTCCTCTAGCCCCGTGGGGCAGGGTCAGCCTCTTGTAGATGGGGTTGCACTCTTTCTGAAGCAGCAGACTGGGCTGGTCCTCGAGCCATCTTTGCCAATGGAGGCAGATGGCCTCAGTGGCATGGAGTGCCTTCCACCAGCTTCAGCTGGCGGCCCAGCTACGTACGCTCTATCTAGACAAGGATTGCCTGGTTTGAGTAATCGGCTTACTAAACCGAATTACTGCAATGAGTTCTTACATAGGGCCACTGTTGAAGACAGCTTGGAAGCTGCAGCTTGTGCAAAATGCAGCAACTTCACCATTTTCTTGGCACCAAGTGAATAGCATCCCCTTTGCAGAAACATTTCTCAACTTCAAATATCCAATGGGAGGTATTGCTAGCTGTCCTCCCTGCCTTTTTAAGCAGGCCTCCTAGTAGGAACTGGCTTTAGTTGTTTTGTTGTTAAAATGTTGTTTTAAATTTTTACTGCAATGTTAAGTTTTTACTGTACCATTTATATTTGTATTTTACTATGTTTACTGTATTTATGAACTGTTGCTTATTGCCCAGAATGTCCTTCCCTCTCCCAGGACTGGGAATTTCTTCTAAACATGCCTAGGATTGTGCCTGTGGTGTATTAATTGGGTTGAACATGTTATGTGTGTTTGATTTGTATGTTATATTGCTTTTTCAAACCACCCTGGGTACACTGCTGAAGGGCAGTGCAGAAGTAAATAGCCAAGAAGCAAAGGTTCAGTAGGGTGAAACTTACACCTGAAAAAATCCACAGGGCTCCTTCTACAGAAGATCAGATCCCAAAGAAAACGTGCGTTCGCATTCGGCTGAATATCCTAAGGTGACCCTCCCCAACCAGGCCCCGCTTGTCATGCCAGCTGTGGCAGACGGGAGTTGTATTCCAAAACATCTGGAGCAGACTCCCCTAACACATTTCAGAGAGATGCCTTTGAGAAATCTGCACAAGACTCCAAAAGAGGAGGAATACAATCTTGAAAAGGACATTTTAGTGAATATATAATTAAATTATTTACATATTGGTATTATACTACAACTGTCGTAACAATTTTGATGAAAACCTGATTCAAATATCTTTTATATCCCCCAATGAGACTGTACTAATTTGAAAGCACTGGGACATCAGCAGATATTTTCCAAACACATCCAGAATGCTTTCTGCCTCAACCCTGACTTAGATTTGCACGTGAGCAAGCTATCAAAGAAGAGGTCTCCCATGTACATACTGGATCTCAGGAGCCCTTCTCCTGCCTCATAGAGTTAAGAGTGTTGGACACAGCATTTCATCAGATCACTGAGAAAAGCCACATTCCCATAGCAAATTCTTCACACCAACTGTAAACTGTAGAATGTAGGTTACTCGTGACTTTCCAGATGTTTTGACCTACAACTCCCATCATTCCTCATCCTGGACTATGTTGGCCAGGGATGATGGAAACTGAAGGGCAAAACATCTAGAGAGCTAAAAGTAACCCACTCACCTTACCATATGAACATCTTTATTATCTTTAGGACATTTCACCCACCCTTCTGCTGCTATCGAGGATATATCTCATACAGAGAGCCTCTGCATCCCCTTCAGAGGCTTCCAGCAGCCTTCGGCAAATGTTTGCAGTCTTCCTAGATAAGGGCAGCTGTCCAAATGGCAATCAATTCTTGTTTGGTAAAGGTGCGGCAAGCAACACGCAGCACAAGAATCCCAGCATTGTACTTCCCGGGAACATGCAGCCATGTGCTCTGGCTTTTCAAGTGGGGCCAGTGAAGAGACTGCAGCAACTCTTATGAAAAATATGTGCTTGCTGTCTAAGCCTGTTTTCACACGGGCCTTGGTCTGCTCCTACTCTGGTAGAAAGCTCATGAATGATAACTCTGCTCTGCAAGATCAGCTGGCTTAAGTGCATGCTCCAGTATGGATGATCACCTGGCTTAGGGGATTAAGAGAACATTAGAAAGAAAACGATCCATTTAGAGCAGGTTAAGTAAACTCTGGCCCATAGGTCAAAACCTGCCCTCCAGCTTTGCTAGATAACCACACCCCTTTCCCCTGACCACAAAAATCACTTTGCGGTTTTCCAGCTTTTGCATGCTTTTTCCTACGCTGAAAGGCTGAAATGACTCTTTTAAGGCTTAGTTGCTGGCAGTAAGAGCTTTATGCCAAACCATACTAGTGTTCTGGACCCAAGTCTTTTGCTTTTGGCTCTGCTCACAACTGAGAAGCATCCCTTGAAACCTTCCCCAAAACTGAATTTGGCTCTTGGACTGAAAAAGGTTCCTCATTCCCTGATTTAGAAGAAATAGGCTCATACTGTCTGATGCTGAGAATCTGATAGCTTGAGACCCAGTTAGTTCTTCCCATATACTCACCCAACCTCCTGAGCTTCTCCAAGCAGTGTTATTCCAATTTAGCCCATCTCAGTGTGTGCATTATTTAATCACCTATGTGGGTGGAGCAGATCACATGCATCTTTCCCATCCAATCAGCATTCTCATTCCTGAAAGGCTGCTAATCAGGCAAAAAAGACTCATGCACTTATTTGCTTTCTTCTCACACACACTAACAGACATGCAATAGTGCTGGATGAGATAACACCACAGGAAACCGAACCCTGCAGCGCTCCTTGAATGTGTGAAGATGCTCTTTGTTTTGAGTGACTTTGCCAACAGCAGGATAGCTACTTCAAATCAGATCGAGCTTTTGGAAAAGGAAAAGAAAATAGATAAAGACCTATCAGCTAAATATCCAAGGCAATCATTCTGGCTTGTAAGTTTTTTATACTTTCCAACTTTCAATTAAATATTTGATGTTTTAACAAAGAACACTACTAAGCTATATTTGCCATCCATTGCTAAGAGAAAATAAAGTAATTAAGCCCGCTCAGTATACACGGATATAGGAAAATAATTGGCAACAGCCTCACTGGGAACTAAAACACTTAGAGCTAAAAATGTCACTCAGCTAAGAAAAGGAAGGTGATGTTGGTATATTAGAAAGAACCCTAACTTTAAACAACTGCAGAGTAGGATTTGGACAAAGGTTAGTTCACCAAGTTAATTTCAGAACATAAAGTTTCCACAACTGCATTTTCACAA
This sequence comes from Varanus komodoensis, assembly GCF_004798865.1. NCBI lineage: Eukaryota > Metazoa > Chordata > Lepidosauria > Squamata > Varanidae > Varanus > Varanus komodoensis. The sequence goes on along the minus strand of NW_025335349.1, from coordinate 815,167 downwards.
TGGATTCTAAGTAATATATAGAAAACCTCCATTTTCAACTTGTGCTTGGTTAAAAGTTTTTATTCTTCACCAAAGTTCCAAGTATACACTTGGATTTCCTGAATGCACAGGCTTTCCCATTTCGTATTCTTTTTAATGTATTTCTGTGTTAATGTTTTCATTTTTAAAAAGGTTTGCCTTAGTTTTATGGTTTTGTTGTTTTATGTTGACTTGATTGTGCCTTTGTCAAGTGGAGCACATGGAAACATTGGCTGGGTTCAGGCAAGGGTTGAATGCAGGTTGCCATCAAACCCAAGGTCATTCTGTTGCCTGAACCCAGCTGCATTGACAAGCTGTGGCTTGTCGACCATGAATATCCCATGGGGAAAACTGACAGTATGTGGTTGATTTCTCTTGGCTGCATTTATGCAACACAGGAAAACCCACGGTCCAACCACACCTCCTTTAAGTGCGAGTTGACACGTTGGGATAACAACTAAAATAAGGGGGACCTGCTGCAAATTGTTACAGTGGAGCGCTCCTATTCATAATGGCCGCTAGCTCTCTTCCCTTCCATCATCCTGCCTCCTCCCCTTTTCCAAGTTTCCTCCCCTTGAAACAGTGAGGGAGCCTACTGAGCATGCTCGTTCCTCCGTAGTCTGATTTTGCGGTTTTGGCTGCAAGCGAGGTGCCCCTGGCCCTAAGGATTCTCTTGTGCTTCCACAAATGCTGGGTTCCCCAAGGCCGCTGATTCTGCCTCGCATTTATTTGCGTGGTTCTGCAGCGCCATTTCGGCCATGTAAGAGTCCATACAAGGGGAATGAAATTACTGTAAGTAATGTGCTTTCTGCATATCCAGCGTTCTGCTGGCAGGTACCCAGTAAAGAATGTCTGTACCTCTCCATCCTTCCACCTGTCGCTTCTTTCACTGGAAGCGTTTTGTGCATCTAGTAGTCTAGGTACAAGGGCAGGAGTTAGGGGGCTTCATCTATTGTGTTTCCTCTGGCAGAGAATCCAAGGCAACTTACATGGCCATCCTCCCCTCCAATTATCCTCACAACAGCCTTGTGAGGTAGACTAGTTGAGAGTCCATGACTGGCCCAAGGTCACCCAATGAGCTTCGTGGTGGCTCAAACCTGGATCCTTGATTCCCATTATGCAGCACGAACCCTCTTTAGGGTTTTGCATAGGTTGTAGCAGTAACTATGCCCTCAAATGGGGACCTCAGAACTGCTCCATAAGGGCTTAAATCCTGTGCATATTTAGACAGAAAAGGGCCTACAGCTTCTGGCATGCTCTAGCCAACCATGGTTGCCTGAAACAAGCTTCAAGTCCTAGGATTTTTCTCTGTCTAAAACATGGGGTTGCAGCAAAAGAGACATATAACATAATAGAGGCATCAAATGAATGAGAATATTTTTGCTCTGCAGGGATTCACTTACCACACAACTCTCCTTTTCCTCTTCTTTTTACTAATTTCCTTTATGTCTTTTATCCAGATGATGGCAAGATGGTTTGTGAAAGTAACTCAGAATGTTTTGGAAGTTTTAAAACATTAATATGAAGCAGCTTAAAATAAAATACTTGTCTTTTGCTGTTCTTCAGTTTAAAATAGCCAAAACCCTTTCCCATCCTATCAATTTCTATTCAAAGTTTGTCTTACTGAATTCAAAACAGAGGTTACGATCAGGTAAGTGGATATAGAATTGCAGTTCCATTCTAATTAAAATTTGCTTTTCTACAGTTGATTTGCTTAAGTTTGCTTCCCATGTCTACCCTCATCTGGTAATTTTCCAAAATTATGCCTACTAGTTATGCCAGTGGTAAACAGGTTCCAGGAGTTCTGCAATTGTATGAAGAGGAATTTGGGGCAGAGCAGAAATGTTATTAAAATAGAAAGGAGTAATTTTAAAAGAAAGATATTGAAACCTGAAGAGGGAGGAAGGCTTGGCTTTGTAAGCCTTTACAGTCATGTCGAGAACCAATCCAGTGCAACCAGTGTTCAAGAACATACACCTTTCTCAAGTGAAAGCACTGAGGATGTTGTATATGCTGATTCTCTAATATCTGTTTAAGCTGCAGTAAACCCACTGAACCCAGGAGGATGTACTTCTGTGTAAACATGCCTAGGATTGCCCTGTTACTTGCAATGAGTTGGTTGATTGGAGGATGGAGCGAGCAGTTTCTTGCTTGCCTTAAAGAGGCCACTTAAAAGGTCTGGTAACAATGCCAAACATTTTGTTGGATTCGGGATATCTACTTCTAGCCTTCCAGATGTGTGTCTCACAATTCCCATCATCCATCACCAGTGACTGGGGTGGCTAGCTCTAATGGGAGTTGTAGAAGGGAAAAATTTCATGAAGGGCCTCAAACTGCACACCCCTGCATTACAGCTATGTAGTCCTCTTTGCTGGACTAGTTTAGCAGCTTTCCCTAGGAAGAGCCAAGAACAATTCTTAAAACTCTGTGGTTACAGTCACCAGCAGAGAGTTACCACTATTGGGCTTCCCAGTGGGGGCAGAAATTGCTCTGCTTTGTGTTTCCTTGTTTGGGGAGTATTTAAACAGTTTTATGGAAAGCTGTTTATTTCTTCCACTATTAATTTCAGAGATGCTTCTCCCTGCCCCCGTGTCTAGGAGTATTGGCTTCCTTAGCAGTGTAACTCTGGCAGCTGGCTGAGTGCGGCATGTAATAGTTGTTGTTCCTGGGGTCATGTTCTGCCACTATTCTTAGAGTCCCACACCCTGTGGTGGAAGGTGGGCATGCTATGCTGTTGATGAGTTGATATCAGAGTAGTACTGAGAAGAGACCAGTAAGATCAAGGGAATCTTAGGTTTCTTCACCTTACCAGTTTCAGTACACAAATAACCCTACAGGGAAGCGAGAACCAGACAAAGCCTCAGTGCAACAAAGATGGATTTCTGCTTCCCCCATATTAGATGAACTATCGATTAGATTTTAGTTAGAAAGAAAATGAAAAGATGGAATCCAGCATTTTCCACCAGTTTTATGCTGTGCTAGCTTGTATCACTGAATTGTGAGTCAATCCAAGACAATCTTCAAATGTCATAAAATCAGCCCTTGCAAAATGAAAAGAAAGGGCACAATCAGTCAAATGTTTAAGTATTTTTCTTAATTCTCCCCATTCCACGCCATCAAAATCAATAAAAGTTCAGACAGATTCATTTTGACTGGACCATTCCTATACTGTATAGGGAGTATGAGATTTCTGTGTACATTTCCTGCTTGATAAATAAACTGATTCCTTTTTCAGCCCAGGCAGACTTCTATCCAACCACACGGCTAATCCTATGCAACTCTGCTCCAAAACTGCAATATGCTTCTGGGGCCAGGCACAGACTTTTCTATTTCCTGTGGCTTTTCCCCTAATTTCAAATTTTGGTTGATGATGACGATGATTAATGTTGTTTATATACTGCCCCATAGCTGAAGCTCTCTAGGCAGTTTACACCAACACATAAAATACAATAAAACTACAATCTAAAAGATGTCAATAAAAACATCAGAAAAATTACAATCCGACATTTGAAAGCTACATTTAAAACAATTCAAAACTTGGCAATAGCTAATACAAATTAAATTGCAACTGCTGACATAATGCCCCAGAATAATATGAAAGGAAATTAAATGCCATGGACAGTCTTTCTTAAACAGTTACTGAAAAGGTATTAGAGTTGAACTAGGGGATCACCATTGAGAAGGCCTTTGATCTTGTTGCAATGGACCAAGCCTTCCTTGGAGATGGCAGTCAGAGCCCCGAGATTGAAGTGTCCAGGTAGATTGTGGTTGGGGGACACAGTCTGTCAAGCATTGCTCTTCCAAGCTGTGTGGGGCTTTAGGATTAAAACCGGCACCTTGAATAGGGCTCTGATGCATACAGCTAGCCAATGCAAGTTGGCCAGAACAACTGTTATGTGTTGGGACCTTCTGGTCCTGTTTATTGATTCGGCTGTTGCATTTTGCATCTGCTGCAACTTCTGAACAGTCTTCAAGGGTGGTTCAACAGAAGCTGGCCATTCCAATCTAGATGTAGGCAGAGCTGGGCCACTAGCCAAAGGTACTGCAAGCTATGGAGGCACTCCAGGTACTCCAAGCCACTGCCACCTGAATGCACTCTAAGCCCCTGAGGCCACCTGGGCCTCAAGTGACAAAGATGGATTAAGGAGAAGCCCCAAGCTATGAACCTGCACCATGTCTCGAATGGGTTGAACACCCTCCATCTGATCAGAGGAACTGCCCACCAGCAGCATCTCCGTCTTGCCTGGATTGAGTTTCATTTTGTTGGCTCGCATCCATCCTATTGTCACAGCACCGGGTTAGCACATCCACAGCCTCAACTACTAAAAATGAAAAGGCAGGATTAAGCTGTGTGTCATCTGCATACGGATAGCTCTGTACGCCAACACTTTGGAGGACCCCACTCAGTGATTTTGTGTAGATGTGAGGTAGCCTCGGGCACAAGAGTGGTTCCAGAGAAGCCCCCTGCTGGAGAGTCCAAGGGGACAAACAGTATTCCACAAACAGCAGATTTCCCCTTCTGGAATTGGCCATTCAAATAGGAGTAGAACCACTGCGATGCAGTCCCCCCACTCCCACCTTGGGCAGTCACCCCAGGAAGTTATCATGGTTGATGGTATCAGAAGTTGCTGAAAGCTCCAGGAGTACCAATATGGCTACTTCCTCCTGTCTTTCTGCCCACGTAAGACAACATTCAGGACAACCAAAGCTGCTTCTGTGCTCCAACTGAAATTGATCTAGATAATCGGCCTCATCTTAGAGTGCCAGGAACTGGTTTGCCAACACCTGCTCAAGACCTTGCCAGGAGGGGAACATTCAGCACCAGCCCAAAATTATTTGTATTTTCCAGAGAGGGACTTCTGGAATGGCCTGTGTAAGGCATCATGGGGCCACTCCCTCTCATAAAGGGGCATTAAGTACCTTCTAACCCAGCTAGCTGTTCCCTTGGCTTTAATTAGCCAAGGTAGGCAGGGGGCTAGTATGGATCTTGTCAACATCCTTGAGCAGTACTAATTGGAGCTCATCCAAGAGAACTTGACCGTGCTGTGCTCTTGCTATCTTGCCTGCTTCAAGTGCAATAACATTGGAGTCCTAAGTCCCAGTGGATGCGAAACATTTTATCATGAAGACAGCAAATATTTTGTAGCAGGCCTCCAAAGATGTCCATGGGACAAGGATGTAATAGGCTCTGGACTACACTCAAGAGCTCCACTGGGCAGCAAAGAGACGAGTGAACAGAGGCCGTGGGATCTGTTATAATTGGATGCTGGTCTCTATAGAGCTGCTGGTTTAAGCTTATTTTATAGCATCATCTAATGTAATGTCAGAAGCAAGATTCATTCCATTCAATAGGGACTACTGCCAGGTAAGTGGGCATAGGATTGCAGCCTCTCTGTATTCGTTACTTGATGATGTGTTGAATATTCTATTATCAGCTACTCTGATAATAAGAATATGTAAAGAGCCCTGCTGAATCTAAACTAAGGGCTGCCCAGTCCAACCTCCTGTTTCCCCAGTGGCCAGTTAGAGGCCTGAGGGAAGCCCTGACCTCCTTTTGGGCACCAGTGACTGGTTGGTAGCCCATAACTGGCGATTGCCTTATCTTCTATGAATCTGCCCAGTTCCCTTTGAAAACCATCTAAGTTGGTGGCTGTCCATCTTGCATCAAGAGTTTCATAGTTTGACTAGGAGCTGCAATAATGCATTTGAAAGTCTAGTTAGAGATCTAGCAAATAAAAATACAATAAATAAGGAAATCCTTCCTGTGTTGAATAGGGGTTTCTCCCAGGAAAGTGCTCATAGAATTGAAGCCATAGTCATTACCTATTGAGCAAGGATTAAATATTTCCCAGTGTACCAAAGTGGATCATTTTGGTGTGGGGGTATTGGCAGTATGGTCTAGTAGTTAGTGTTAAGCTGGGATTTAGGAGACCTGAGCTCTAGTCTCCATGAAGCTCATTGGGTGACTTTCTGACTTTCAGCCTGATCTGTGTCACAGGATTGTTGTGAGAATAAAATTGAGAGGAAGAGGACCATATTAGCTTCCTTGGGTTCCTGGAAAGAGGAAAAAAGCTGGGCTCTCCAGGAAATAATTTTTTTAAAAAATCAAGACGCAATTTAAGTCGTCATGAGGAGTGGAAAAAATGGTGCTGCTGGCTTTAGTTAATCACACAGTGCTGACGCATTGAATCTGATTGCATTTGACTTTTGAGTATTCTGTGAATTTTCATTCCACAGAACTGTACAGCCCATTAAAAGCTTTAATTCTACAAATGCAATATTCATAATAATGTGGGTGGTAAGATTAATGTGCTAGTTGAAAATCGGGATCGGCTTCTCTTGAAAATCTTCACAACAAAGGTGTCTGGTTTCAAGTGGCCCAGTGAGAAAAATGGGAACAGTCTGTTCTTTTTTGCCTGCTTCATAGTGGGCTGCCTTGTGATGAGGCACAGGTAGATCAGCCCCTTGGATAGTCTCTGAATGCACAAACCGCTCCTACCTTGTAGAACAGAAGGACATTCATGCAGAACATTTCATGCTTATCATGCACATACAGTAGAGCAGCATAATATTTTCATCGGAACTACAAATAGTGTATTGAAGGACTGGGCTAAACATGTTGGACTGTGAAATTCAGAAGAGGCATTTGTATTTGTTTGTTGATATTTGTTTACTGTCTTAGATGCCAGGACAGGACTTGTCTCAATCTAAGCTGTGACTGAGCTTGAATCTTCTCCACGGAAATCAACAGACCTTTCAGATATTTCTTTCTTTTCGGATTGCGCCCATAGAAACCTGACTTGATGTTGGACAGGTGTGCATGTCGAGTGTGTGCACCATCATCCCGTTGCTTTGTATTTCTGTCATTGGCAATCATTCCCCTCACACTCGTGTAGAATGGCAGAAGATATTTTTTCCTATTAAAATGTGTTTATTCTGTCAGGTCCTTGAACCATAGGTGGAATTGAGCTCTTGATACGGCTTCCCCTGCCTGCGGTTGTTTTATTCCATTACAGTTAAAGTGGTGTATTATTCAGTTGCATTTGTTGAGTTCATTTGCCATGATTGCAGGGCTTGCCATGATTGCAGGACGCTTTGTGGTTATTGTTATGGTAAGGACAGAGTCAACTTAAATCAGTGTCAGATTGTCAGCGAGCAAGGGGCTCTGCTGTTGCACAAGGAGCAAAGAATAGTGCTTTCTTTCCTCCCAGGAAAAGTTGAAGGCTGACAATTGCGTGGCTAAGAGCCAAGCTACAGCCTATGTTCAAGGTGCCTTCACATTGTTGATGCATTGTGTCAATGCATGCTTCCCCCCAAGCCTGGGGCAAAAGGAATTAACTCTATCCCCAGCTGTTTTCATAGCCCTACCTAAACCCGGATGCTGTTGGCAACTTCCCTCCCAGAACAAACAGCAGCTTCAGGAAAGGCAATTTTCATCAGGTCCAGAGTGTAAAAGGAAAATAGTGCGGCTAGGTGTACTACTTTACAAATGAGAGTCCTCAGTTCGAGAGGGCCAACAGTGAAGTCCCGTTTAAAGACAGAAAACCCTAAGGAGAGAGGCCATGGATCCTGAAGCTGCCCATGAACACGTAGCACATGAGCAGTAGAATGGAAACAACCTGCAACAACCAGTAGTATGGAAACAACCAGGCTTTCCTTTATGTTGAGTTGCATCATGTCTTTACTGACATGATGCAACTCAACATATTTATTTGTTACTTCTCTATTTGCATGGATAGAGACATATATTTTTCCCCGATTTATATCCTGCCTTTTTCCTACAAAGGGCTCAAGGCAGCTTACATCATTCTCCTCCTCCATCTTATCCCCACAACAACAACCCTGTGAGGCAGGTTGGGCTGAGAGTCTGTGACTGGTCCAAAGTCCCAGTCCCATGCTCTTAACCACTACGCCACACTGGCTTTCAAACATATAATAGTGTTTGAAAATGCAACCAAATTGGCATTCTTTTGTCGTGATGCTTTGGGGTGGGAAGAGGAAGGCTGAGATTTCTATTAAAAAAGAAACCAAACAAATACAGAGAATGCATTCAGCATCATAGGTAGTTGAGTCCTAAGAACATGGGAACTAAAATCAGCTACACTTCACAAGCTTCCAAATGGGAGAGAAATGGATTGCCACCCTACTGAGAGTAGTTCAGTTGGCACAGTAGTTGTTCAATTGCTACCTTCACAGAGCTGCTTGGGTCCCCACAGTCATTATGCCCATAGCAAAACTCAGGACCAGACTAAATGGGATAACTGGATGAGTCTGGTTAATCTGCATTACTCTTTAAAATGTAGCTAGCAGCCATAGAGAGTGGGAAAGGAGCACTGAAACCACAGCGATTGGGGCATTTCCCCCTCTGCTATGGTCCCAAGCAAAAATTCCTCTCCCCATGGTGCACTTTGGGAGGGAAGCCTCAGTTGGTCCAGAGGAAGACTTTCCTACTGAAGCAGACAGCAGCAGCTGGGGAATGAGTCCATTTCTACGATGGCCACCACCCTAGCTAATAATCTGGTGCCCATAGACCAAATATAGTGTGCTGCTCTCAAGCCATTCAGTCTTGCTGGCACCATGCAGAAGGAGGACTGAAATCAGCTTGTGGGTCGGACAACAACTTTTCCAGCCTCACCAGTTGCTATGCAAAGTGTGATTTGGTGTTGATTAGAGATGCTTGAAAAATTCAGTCTTCAGGCACTCTGGTGTGAACTGACTTGCTCCATATCTCCTGTGCTAACATACAAATTGGAAAGTAACTATCACTTGGATTTCATACTTCACTGAATTGCCTGAAAACAAAATGTGCCCAAATGCATATTTTAGGATAAAAGCATGCATACTGAGATAAAATATGCTTTGTCGATATGTGTTGTGAGATAATGGCCATGATATACATATTTAAATACACTTTTATGCAGAGTTTTTAAAAATAGAAGTGAATGTGGAAATGGGATTATATGAAGGTACACATGTAAAATTGACATAGGCCAGAAATAGGCTGAAATGGATGCCTTGATCTCAAGAATTTTCTGTTCCCAGTTGTAGTTTAGTTTGGATAATAATACTAATGTAGGCTTGATAACTTGAGGGGTGGTTGGGATATTCCAAAAAGTATGGACTGTGGGTGCATGAGTTCTTTTTTGTGGTCCCTAAGTAATATTCACAGGTGTGTGTTGTATGAGCTATGCTGGCATCTGGTGCCCACAAAACACAACTTATTTGAAGAGTGTGTTGGACACATGAAGCAGAGCTACTGGAGTCCACATAGACGCCCCCTCTCAAGGTTCTCCTGCTGCTTCCTGCATTCATATAGGAGAGCTGGAGAGATCCTGTTTCTATTATGTATTCCAAAATTCTTACTCATCCTCTTCTACACAGAGCCAGTGTGGTGTAGTGGTTAAAAGTGTGGAACTGGGACCCAGGTGATCTGGGTTCTAGTCCCCATTCAGCCATGGAGTTCATTGGATGACTCTGGGCCAGTCACAGACTCTGAGCCCAACCTTCCTCGCAAGGTGGTTGTTGTGAGGATAAGAATGAGAAGAGGAGGAGAATGATCTACACTGCCTTGAATACCTTTAAAGGAAAAGGTGGAATGTAAATACAATGAATAAATAAACCAGGTTTTTCTATAATCTAGTTCCTTTGCACTCCTCTCAGGTAGGATGTACAGTTGGATTTCCCATCTCATCCTGAGAAGATGCCACAAAAATTCAATCCAAGGTTCATCACTGATTACATCATGAGAGCTTAGCAATAACTGTTCAAATGCTATTCAGATGACTAAATCTGCTTTCAGAATCTAACAGAAAGATTCTGTTGCCTTCTTATAGATCAGTTTATGGCCTCCTGAAACCAGTTAAAAGCTTTCACCCCCTCTTTTTTGTGGAGTCTGAGAAAGTTCAGTCTAAAACTGAAAAGCAGTTGGCACTGCTGCCTCCGAAGGGTTGCAGTGCTACATTAGGTCCAAGCACCTCATCATACCCAACAACTAGAAATAAGATACAGATGCCTCCAGCTGTTAATGAATCAAGCTGCAGTGTATCTATTGCCTCATCAAAGTTAGTGCAACTGCCAAGAAAAAGTAGGAGAATGATTAATTTAGGTAAGGCAGAAGTGTGTGGAAAGACCTTGCCTATTTGGAAGGTCACTGTAATTGTTCTGCTATGAGTACTGAGAGGCTAATGTTATGGGACCTCACCCACCATCAGTGTCCACGGCTGCCGCTGCTGCGAGCGAACCATAGTTTTATCTTACAGTTTACTGCTTAAGCTACTACAATTGTGCAAGAATCATAGGATCAGGGTTTACAGCAAAGGTCACTCAACTGTAGGGTCCCTTGGATATGATTGAATTATCAAGTTACTTCAGCAGCCATATGCAAACTTTTTTGAAAATGGGACATTCAGAGTCACTTCTCTGGGTCAGGATTCAAACACAACATTGAGGCACGCAGAGAAACAAATAGAAGGCATCCATGTTTCAGCACCAAATCAGAACCCTCTTGTTCAGAACCTAACAAACTAACCTTGCATTCAAAATTCAGCATTACATTTGTATTTACAATTCAACACGGCATTTCAAAAGGCAGGTTTTGAATTGCTGGGATTTTTTTTTTGTGTGTGTTTTGTTTGTTTGACTATCTTAACTGCACAGGCAAAGCAAATCCTTAGTTCTTGAATGCCTGAGTTCAGTTCCTATTAACTTTCCACAAAGTTATCAATAAGTGCAGAGGCTTTTGGAGGTGCCCATTATTTAAAGGCCACATTTTGGGGGGATGTCAGTAATAGGACACACAGTCAAACTTGGCATCAGGAGATGGGAAGGGTGGTGAGCACCACAGAATGAAAAGGAGCATCAGGCATTTTCTGGGATAAACTTGTCACTGGCTTCTGTAGATCCTATTTTCCACCTGTAACTAAAAGGGACATGCAAGAGAGATCTCAGATTTCTTGGTGCTGTTCAGAAACCATGTGTCATTTTAATGGCACAACATTCTTTCAAGTCAGTTGCGAGTCAGTATAGCGTGGCTGGGCTCAGACCTGGATTCAAATCTTACCTCAGACCAGAATGCATTGGATAGACTTAACTGGGTCCAACTGAGCAAACATAGCCAGTATGTGAAAACAGATTTGCACATTCAAATCTATAAATCGAGTGTTATGGGACAGAAGGCACCATCCAGCCATGAAGGCCCAGTCTCATGCCTTACAGATCTCCCTGCTCATGGGTGGTAAGCACTCCATGCGAAGTGCCTTATATACCATCCTCAAGGCTCCCCTGTGCCTTCCTGGTTCAAGGGACTGGTGCCTTTGTTCTGCCCGCTCTTACCCTGTTAAAATGTGAACAAAAATCACTGATACAAGGATATGGTATAGCTGAATGACCTAAAGATTGCAAAGCAGCCGTCCAAATCTATGACTGGATGCTAACTTTAGAAGCATTTCAGCTGTCTAAATCAATAAGGGATTTGGATTTCATGTTTCATATTGACAGCTGTCCAAACGTAGGAGATATACTGTAGTAGAGTAGTAAAGGACACACCTAATCACCTGTGACATGAAAGGCCATGCATATGCCACAAGTTACTTAACTTCTATGGACTTATTTTCATGCCTGATGATCTGCAAAATATTTATGTCCCCAATCCAAAGATGTGCTGCATCAACAAATACAAGGTTAGGAGGGTCCTATCAACTGTTCTACCAGCTCACCAGTACACACACACACACACACACGTGTGCGCCCTGCTGCTGTAAATGTTTCAGACCAAGCTGCTAGACTGTGACCTTATCTCCAACGGGTCTATTTCAAGTCCCTCCCTGTGGATGTTGTCCTGGCGAGGGAGCTCCATCGTGTTTAGGTTTGTGAAGTTCAGGGGGAAGAGAAGATGGAAAATATTTTTACTGCATGTACTGAACGTCAGACTGAAGATGTTGTGCTGTCAAGTGCATCCCTCTTTTATCTAGGCTTCCTATCAGTTATCACTCTCTTTGCTCTTGGCCGGAAAACATGATTGCAAAATATTCAGGTAGGCCAAGCTGACGTATTGACACAGCAGCTGCAGCCGTAACATAGAGTACTTTGGGAATCAAAGGGCAGATGAAAAGGGGAGGCACTTGGGTTGGGGGTGGAGGGAGAGCAGCAGAGCACTAATGCTGCTAACAGTCTGGACACTCCGCCCCAGCATTCTCTTAAGAAGAGAAGGCGTAAGAAGATTCAGGAGGGTGGAGGGGGAGAACCGAGGAGGGCCCCTGGGCTGCCTGCTATGTTTTCCATCCTAGAGAACTCACAGAGCTGTGGTGGAATTGTGCCTGCTCTCCTGGAAGCAGTCGCTACTCGCCACGGGTGCAAGTGCAGAGGTTAAACTATTGCCACTGCATGTCTTCACATTCCAAGAAAAGTTCTTGTTTTCTAGGGGAACAAGTGAGCAATTGTCCCAGAAGGGCACACATCCACACTGGCACCCGGTAAAATGCTAAAAAAGGAGGCTCCAAATCAATTGAGTCGCATGCAGTGCAATCCTATGCAAGTTTACACAAAAGTAAGTCCCACCTGACTAGGGCTTTTTCCTCAGTTCAGGGATGGTCAATACATGAGCTGTGTATGTATCCCCCAGTCCTATTTTTGCAGCCACTGCTGCTCCACAGTTACTAGTGGCAGTGGTGGCAAGAAAGTCATATTCTCCCTTTAAGATAAAGTGCAAATTCAGTGTACTTGTTTTAATGCAGGGTCACACACTCCTGTGGCACCCTTGGCTTAGGAAGTATGTCCAGGACTGTATCCTCAGTGCGTTGAAAGGTCCTGATAACATTCAGAAATATTTACCACTGCTTCTGACATAAGTCCTATTATACTCAAGAAGTAAAAATGTGTGTTTTAAAGCAAAAGGCCACTTTGTCTCCTTAGCTGAGTCCCCTTCAGTCTTGATTCAGTCATGGAAAGGACCTGAGTAAACTTCCCCGTGTTGAGGAACGAAGTCTGAAGAGAAGCTGAAACCCAATTCCATGGATGTGGTTACAGCTCTCCATGCAACTGGAAACCCGGCACATTCGGTTAAACATCAGACAGATGAAGCATGTGGAGTCAACACATCTTACGTCCACATCCATGTTTAGATGTTCATAATGTCTGAAATAGGCTTCCAGTGTCAGCTCCTGATAATATTCTTGGTTTCAAAAGACTAAAGCAATGAGGATAGCTGTTTCCTAAGGCTAATGGCTCTTTCTCTAGAAAAACTTGCAGCTTTGGATGTTACACTAGTTCAGGATACAACCCAACTCTAAATTTAAAAACAATGGGTTACATCCAAGCAGAAGGCATACTTGCAGCATGCCCATTGAATAGGACACTGTATAATAGGACACATTTCATATACAGGTCATGAAATAATATATGCAATTTAGGGAGGTTTAATGATTTCAGTCTTTGTGAATTCCTGTATGAAATGAGATCCACATTCTTTAATCTAAAATGCAGGTAGAAACTGAGCTTTCCAGTGGACTCCACATTTCTTCAAGTATTGCAAGGTGGTTCTTATCAGTGAACATAACAAAATATGCATTTAAATTATATTCTGAGAGAAAACATACATTTAAATATTATTTTGAGAGCATTTTTTAAAAGCACATGAATTGGGAAATAATATGGAACAGAATTATGGGTAGAAATATGTTCAAACAAGTCCCAAAACAGGTAATTGAGTCATTCCAATCTAGTAAAGATCACCCATCCATGGATTATTATTACATGACTTTTCTGTCCTGCCACCTCTCCTCTTGTGAGGAGCAAGAGATGACATCCATAGTTCTCCTGCACTCCATTTTTATCCTCACAACAACCATCCTGTGAGGAAGGTTAGGCTGGGAAGGAATGACTGGCCCAAATTCCCCCAGTGAGCTTCATGCCCAAGTGGGGACTAAAACGTGGATCTTCCAGGTCCCCAGTCCAACTCTTTCGCCACTGCACCACACTGGCTCCCTTTTATATGTATGTATTTATTTAAAACATTTTTATTCTGCCCCCATCACAACAAAGCCTCGGGGTGGCTCACAACAAAAACAAAATACATAAATATAACAATTAAACAGTAAAAATATTAAAACCTGGTGCATCTCGGCTTAAAAGATTTAAAATCCTATAAGTACAAATAAATTAACAATCAAAATGAGTTTTAAATAAAAAGGTCTTAGCCTAGCACCGAAAAACAAATGATGGCGCCAGGCAGACCTCTCTGGGGAGTGCATTCCATAGATGGGGCGCCACCGCAGAGAAGGCCCTCCTCCAGGTACTCTGTCTCCTAATATCTTTCACAGAGGGTTCCCAGAGGAGGGCTTCTGTTGCCGATTTCAGGGGGTGGGTGGGCAAATAGGGAAAAAGGTGTTCCTTTAGGTATCCAGGTCCCAAGCCATTTAGGGCTTTATAGGTCATAACCAACACCTTGAATTGGGCCCGGACTTCAATCGGGAGCCAGTGGAGCCGACGGAGAACTGGCGTTATATGAGAACAACGCCCAGTCCCCGTCAGCAACCTGGCAGCTCTATTCTTCACCAACTGAAGTATCCGGACCGTCTTCAAGGGTAGCCCCATGTAGAGCGCGTTACAGAAATCTAATCGGGAAGTTACCAATGCGTGTGTCACTGTCGCCAGGCAGTCGTTCTCCAGGAAGGGACACAGCTGATGGATCAGCCGAAGCTGAAGGAAGGCGCTCCTTGCCACTGCCGTCACCTGAGCTTCTAGAGACAGCTCAGGATCAAGGAGCACTCCTAAGCTGCGAACCCTGTCCCTCAGAGGGAGTGCAACCCCATTTAGGACAAGGCCCAAGTCCCCTATCCCAAGGCCCGAACCACCCACCAACAGGACCTCCATCTTATCTGGATTGAGCTTCAGTTTACTGGCCCTCATCCAGCCCATTACCTCGGCCAGGCACCGGTTCAGCACAGCCACTGCCTCACCTGGATTGGTGAAAAACGAGAGATAGAGCTGGGTATCATCAGCGTACTGATGATTCCGCAGCCCACACCTCCTGATGACCTCTCCCAGCAGTTTCATGTAGATGTTGAACAGCAAGGGGAACAAAATGGATCCCTGTGGAACTCCATGGCATAACTGCCATGGCGCAGAGCCATAGTCCCCCAGCACCACCTTCTGAAATGGGCCATTGGGATAGGAGTGGAACCACCGCCACGCAGTGCCTCCAACTCCCAATCCCGCTAGCCTATTCAGAAGGATACCATGGTCGATGGTATTGAAAGCCGCTGAGAGGTCCAGGAGAACTAACAAGGATGCACTCCCCCATCTCTCTCCCTGCACAGGTCATCGTACAGGGCGGCCAAGGCAGATTCAGTGCCGTACCCGGGTCTGAAGCCAAACTGAAATGAGTCCAGATAATCAGTTTCATCCAAGAGTGCTTGGAGTTGTCCCGCCACCACCCACTCTAGCACCTTGCCCAGGAACGGGATATTGGCCACAGGTCTATAATTGGCGGCCACCTCTGGATCCAGGGTTGCCTTCTTTAGGACTGGCCGGACTACCGCCTCCTTTAAAGGGGCAGGTACCCAACCATCTCTTAAAGAGGTGTTGACCACCTCCAGGATCCAGGTCCCAATCCCGTCCTTGGCTTTCTTAAGTAGCCAAGATGGGCATGGGTCTAGTAAGCAGGTGGTAGGGCGTACTTGTCCAAGCACCTTGTCCACATCATCAGGCCACAACAACTGA
>NW_025335349.1:673569-799332 GCF_004798865.1 Varanus komodoensis | reverse complement strand
GGCCGGGTACCTGCCCCTTTAAAGGAGGCGGTAGTCCGGCCATCTCTTAAAGAGGTGTTGACCACCTCCAGGATCCAGGTCCCAATCCCGTCCTTGGCTTTCTTAAGTAGCCAAGATGGGCATGGGTCTAGTAAGCAGGTGGTAGGGCGTACTTGTCCAAGCACCTTGTCCACATCATCAGGCCACAACAACTGAAATTCATCCATTAATTGTGGACTCGACAGCATCGTTGGCATCTCCCCAGTAGAATCTGGTTCAATAGTAGAGTCAAGCTCATGATGAATCTGAGCAGTTTTCTCCCTGAAATGTGTGGCAAAGTCGTCACAGCGGGCCTTCAAGGGTGGCACAAGATCTTTCTTTGGGCCCAGATGTATCAGCCCCTGCACCACCCAGAAGAGCTCTGCCAGACGGCATTGTGAGGAGGCAATGGAAGTGGAGAAGAATTTCTTCTTCGCCGTCCTCACCGCCACAGCATAGGCCCAGTAGTGGGCTCTTAAGTGTGTTTGGTCAGATTCACCCTGTGATCTCCTCCATCTACGCTCTAGACATCTCCCAACCTGCTTCATTGCCCGTAATTCAGGTGTATACCAAGGAGATGAATGGGCTCTGCCAGGTGGGAGAGGACGCTTGGGAGCGATCGTGTCACTAGCCCTGGTCATCTCCCCATTCCACAGTTCAACCAGGGCATCAACAGGATCACCAGCCTTGTCAACCGGAAAATCCCTCAGAACTTTCAGGAATCCATCAGGATCCATCCAGCTCCAGGGGCGGACCAATACAATCTGGTCCGCACTCTTACAGAGGGAAAGGCCGCTCTCGAGCTCAAACCTTATGAAGAAGTGATCTGACCATGACAAGGGCGTCAAACTTAAATTCCTCACCCTCGGATCACCCTCTTCCTGCCCCGTCGAGAAAACCAGGTCCAGAGTGTGTCCACATTCATGGGTCGGGTCACTGACATGTTGAGACAGCCCCATGGAGGCCATGAAGTCCTGAGCCGCCCCAGACATCCTGGGAGTCTTCAACACCAGGTCCGAGACGATCTCCGTCAGCTCAGGCAGGGAGTCTGTTGGGCAGAAGGGTGCACGGTACACCAACAGAATCCCCAATCCGTCTTGGTCGCCCAACACCAAGTGGAGGCACTCCAGCCCTGGCCTCGAGGGGACAGGGAGCCCCACAAGGGTTTGTGGTAAATGTGGCTTCATCCAGTAATCTCCTGTGCAATCTTTGGTTGGGGCATTCTGCTTTAAACCTTAAAGCTAGAGATTCTCCAAAAGGTGTCACAATTTGATGCTCTGCACAGCCAGGGTAGAAACTGACATGAAATGTGTGCCTTGCACTTACATCTCTCTGGTTTTTTTTTTCCTTGGTTTTACTCTAGACTAGATGCAGATCCAGCTTGGGACGCGAGCATGGTAGGAACTTTTAAAGTCCTGTGCCTGCTCTAGAGTAAAATGGCAAGAAGTTCTAGCAGCTGGACACACACTTTTGCCCTTATATTCCTTTATCCAGTTCAGCCTACAGGAATAGATAAGCAGATCCCTTCCTTAAAATTAAAGACCCTGGTGTGGGAGTTTGGGCCCAGAATTCAGTCACATCCAAGTACTTCAGGAAACCGCAGTTTGCTAGGATTTTGGCTTTTTAAAAATGCCAGTATGACAGGTTTGAGGAGCAATTTTGGACAGGAGGAAGTTTCAGATTCAAACACTTCTGTACAAACTTCAATAACTTTTCAGCAATTGGCTTTCTTATCTTCCTTCTGTATTTCTAATCTCCTGTTTCTTGATCTACTGCTGTTTCTCCAGTGTTGATCACTTTGCAGTGACAATTTTCCCTTTCATATCCAATTGAAGATTGGTTGGTAACTTTAAAATATATCCATTCCATATGCCCATTGCTGATCTCTCAGGTTTGATTTCTTTGCACTAAGAGACGGTTTCCCACTGGCCCTTTCTTGCTTATTAAACCTCATAATTTGTCTTCTACTTCATCTTTTTGTGGTCTTCCCATTATTTATAGCATGTTACCAACTGAAACTTCATTTCTCCTTTGATACTTTTAAGAGTGTTTTGAAAAACTCTTGCTCATTTAAGCACTCAATAAAAAGTAGTTTATTGTCATGTGAGTGTATTTTTAAGTTGTGAAGGGCCTACCCAACAACCACAAAAAGCGAATGGTTGTGTTATTCACACTGACATAGTTCACATGAATAAGCAATCCTTAAGTTTTTAACCATTGATAGCTGTGAGGCCCATCAGAGTGAGCAAGCGTGTTGGCTCCAGCTGTCAGCTATTTCCATTTCATTGTGACATCTAAACCTGGAACTGTAGCTTGTTGGCTGAGAAACAGCCATGCTTATGCTTAGATTGGCACTCTGGGTTATTTCTCCCTCAACTAACAAGAGTTCAGGACTTGGATGCTTGAAAGTACAGGATTGTCCCATTCCTGTACTGTTTAGCAAAATGAGCAACTTGTGTGGTTCATGTATTCCTGAGTATCAGGCTCTCAAACATGATGTTTAATCATCCAGTCACAGAATCATTCAACAGGCAGTATATCCCATTTCACAAAAAAGTTAACTGTTTTTCTTAATTGTTCATACTGTGGAGAAATGGTGGGAGTAACACATATTTCATGCAAGGTGAGGCAAAAGCTTCTAAGAGGCATAAATAGTGTATTGGAATCATTGAATATTATTTTAGTTTCCCACAATACCATGAAATTTCTACAAAAGCACATTTTAAGAGAATTATATGGAGAAGAGTGATAACAATGCCAGCGATTATAATGTCTCCATGAGCACAGGTGCTTTTATTCCAAGGGAGAGATGGTCCTTCCAGTGCCCATGTCTCAAGCTGTTAAGGGCCCTAAGGGTCATTCCCAGTGCTTTGAACTGGGCCTGGAAACAAACCTGGAGCCAGTGCAAATGCTTCAGCAAGTGGGGACACCGTCCCTATCGCACCTTGCACTGACAACCGCTTCTCCTTCCTAGAAATCAACCAGGGCTTCAACGGACAGGCCAGGCTAGGTACTTGGCATCTACGTTCCACTTTTGTAGGTACAGAGCCTCTGCAAAGCAGCCGACAATATAACTGAGCAAATATAAAAGCACTTGTATGAACAATCATAAAAGCAATTTAAAATCTAAAATGCAGTGGCAGAGTAGGTCACGCTTTCCCAGGAACCACCTGGGACGCCAGTATGCCTAAGCCTGGCTGGGTAATCGTCTGTCCATCACAACATAATCCTCCCACATGTGTCTCCCGAGGCTCAGGCCATCTTCGGATGTCCTTTTTAAGCAGCCCCCTTCGAAGGAGATAAGGGACAGAGTAACCACCCCAACTTTTGAATCCGCTCCCCACGGAGGTTCGCCTGGCACCATCTCTTTACTCTTTTCAGTGCCAGGCAAATACCTTGTTATTTACTTGATATTTTAATTGTTAAGATAATGTCAAAGATTTCATTATATTTTATAGTAATTATTTTTATTTTAGTGCTATTGCACCTTTCATTGTGTTTTTAGTGATTAAGAACTGAGGTTATAGGGAAATTATTTTGAGGTTTTATTGAAGGTGTTTTTCTGATGTTTGTTGTGATTTTATTACTGTTATATTTGCTAAATTAATATTACTTATTATCAGTGCTTTTTTTGTAAGAAAAAAGGTGCCGGAACTCATGAAATTATTTCCTTTTCGCACTTAGTCAATCACTGTACACACGAACACGCATCAGTTGTGTAACGAAACATAATGGTCTCCGCCCGCAGTAAGCACTCGGCACGTGACCACACAACCAATCACAAGCCGAGCAGTGCCACAAGCCAAGCAGCACTATCACAACCAGTGCAGACAAAGTACGCATGTATGAGATTCGACGCACAAGCAGCCCACATGCCCCGTTTTAATGATTTTGCTGCCGACCTGCTACACTCAACAGGGTGATTCAAATTTACGTGGACCAAACATCAAATTTTCAAAAGTTACTTTTAAAACTTAGAAAATCTGTTGAAAAAAGGTGCCAGAACTCCGTTCTGGTGTGTTCTCTGACAAAAAAAGCACTGCTTATTATGTATTTGCTGTTCTATAGTATACTTTGTAACTTGTCCTGAAAGCCACTCTGGTTAAGGGCATGGTATAGAAATTCAATAAATTAATAAACATAAATAATAAATAGAATGATAACACGGTCCAACATTTATTTATATCTGTGTTTAACAGCTATGAACTTTGCTCATTTTTACTCTAGAGTAGTGCAGGGCCCTTAATTCAGATTTCAAATGTCCCCATCCAATACTGGTCCTGATGCGAATCAGTCTTTCTTTACCTACTCTGCGGGGTGGGGGAGCAGGGAGATGCAGCTGCTGGGCACAAATTTAAACCAATGGTCCTAAATTCTTTCAGCTCGGGGTCATGCTTTTCCCATCTAGCCCAGAAGACAAGGGCAAAATCTGCCAATGTGTGAAGTTAGAAATTGGTGGACGGGCTGCTCTGGATCCAATAGTGAGACAACAGTACACAACTTACGCAATATTTATGCGCACCCACCCATACACCTGGGCAATGAGTTGTGTGTGCACAGGGATATGCTACCTCAACATACCTGGGGACCTCACACTTCATTTCTTTGAATCATGTTTCAAGTCTACACAGAGTGGGGAAAATCTATAGATATGGAAAACTAGCAGCAATAATGATGAATGCACTGTAAACGTGGTTTTTTGGTTGTTGTTTTTTTGCTCCCACTGATCTAGTCTCTTCCCACTTCTTGTAGGTGTGTCTTTCTTCATTTCCTGTCCACAGCTACAGTCAATGTTATCCTACAATCTGTAGTCTTCCTTAGCCTATCATGATGCATAGCCAAAACTAGCCTGTGATATTGTCACATTTCCACACGCACTTCAACATTGCATATTCAAGGCATTCGCATTTCCCCCTGCAAACTGCAAAAGCTTGCATCATAGCCAAACCAAACCTTTCATGAAGAAGCAAGCTAAGAAATGAAAGCATTTGACTCTGGTTAAACTATTGCAACCTGCCAAATGATTCAGATATTCACAATCATACCTACTTCATGGAAATACACTAATTGTAAAGACTGATGTTAAGTCCTGCCTGTGTGTGGTAGCAGCCCAGTGCCTGGGTCATTAGCTTAACAAGCGTCTGTGTTGGAACTTAAGTAATGTAACACAAAATGATAACGGCTAAGGGAATCTCTAGGCCAAGGCTTGTGACAAACAGGCAGGCCTCAGACAAAGGTAATATTGCCAGTTGAGTCTTTAGGGAAATCTTCGCACAGTGGTCTATAAAAGTTTGCTTACTTAGTTGAGTGGAGTGGGGAGCTTAAAGGAAAACCTGCAAATTTTTCCTCTGAAGCAGGAGGAAAGGCTGGGACTTCAATACTAGTATTGCCTTCTTAATCAAGAATGTGATGCCATTTCTAATTTCTCATTCAGTGCAAGTGACTGCCAACTTAAAAAAAAATCAGGTTATCAATTTTCAGGATCAAGAATAACACGGCGCCTTCATGCCACTGGAGGAAAAATTTTGGCACAAGCAAAGTCCATTTATCACTCTGTAGTTGTATTTGAGAAATACTGTAAACAAAAGGGAAATTGTGAATTTTTGCCTAGCTTCCCCTTCCACAATTCTCATCATTCAGCTTCAGACATGTAGTAAATACAGAACACAGTATGTGGTAATCCTAAGTAATGGAATAGTTTTTCTTTTAAAATATCACAAAAATCTGTGTCAATGTAAGGGTTATCATTTTTGCAAGCCACTTGTATCCACAGAAATGCCTCTTATGATGTACATTATCCCTGCTGAAAGATTAGTGCATAACTAACTTTGACACACTGTTGCTGAATGTGTTAATCTTCAAGGTCACTGATATGAGGAAGTATCAAAATAGTAAGTGGAACTTCTTTGCTATGCAACCATAGTAACTTTTCATCTTTCCCTTAATAAATGCACAACCCTCAATCAATCGAAGGTAAATCTCATCTTACCTTCAGGTTCTCCTTCCATAAACTGTCTTTTGCTGAAGTTTCTCTCTTGCATTTTTCTAAATCCATTTCCCAGAAATTGAAAGACTTAGATCATATAGAGAAGTGACTTAACTGGCTATATGTTAGACACCTCGGCTGAACATCCTCGGGTTGTGAGACAGAGCTGTGTCAGGCTGTCCGGGTGATAATTTCTTGTTAGCTGGGGTTTCCATTTATAGACTTAGAAAATTCACAAATAGAACCCTAGCGGGAAGGCAAGCAACTGGCTTCAGATAACAATAAATGCCATGTTGGCATCAAATAGGTTGATTAATATAAGCTCTACTATAACAACATAACTTTGGTTACCTGTGGCTCATGAAATAAGCCCTGCTTAAGGTGCTCCTGAAGAAATAGGAAGACAGTGGGTGATATAAGTCTCAGATAAAAGTTGACGGTCGACGAGATGCCACTTCACAATCCCTACAACCTTTGTTGCTGCTGCCATGCGCGGCTGCGATCCAGAGGAACATCATCAGATATCTATTTCTCTCCCTTTTGTTCACCGAAGGTGTCCCCTAAGAACCTTGCCAACTATTCCTTAAAGCTCGGAAATTAGTTTGGAACCTTTTGAAGGAGGAAAGAAGGGAAAATATCATTCATGAACTAGCAGCTTTATGCCAATCCCCAAACTTTTTTTTAATGAATGCAAGTTTAAACAAGAACTTTGAACTTTCTCCAAGGGCACCTTCCAAAGAGGAAACAAATCAAGGTATATGCATGGATCACAGGCACTTACGCTAGTACACCAAAAGGTATGCCATCTGAATCTATAGGACTATGCAGGTCTGACTCTTTTCCTAACAGCAGCTCGTCCCACATCACTAGACACAAGGTATGGGGTGGAAGTATTAAAAAATAAATTTACATTACTATGGAGGGAACCCTTGTGGGTGAGCGCAGGAGGGGTTCTAGCCAAATTAGTCATGGGTGGACAAGATAATGGTCACTCCACATCTTACAGCACCTTGCAAGACTGATGCTATTTCATATTTTATTCAAGCGTGATAATGAAGTAGGGAAATTTTCTGCTCACTTTTTTCTGCAAGTTCTGTGAAATGAAATCAAATGTGCTGATTACAACTTCAAGGCAGGGAGCTAATGTATCTGTCTTTTGATGTGGCTGTGAAAACCATGAGGAATCTCAGCAAAGTAATTAAAATTTCCTACAGTGATGAACATAGAATCAGGTTCCATTCTCAAATCTGCTTTGAACTGCAAGTCCACCTTATTTCCTGCAAGGTTCCCCCCCCCCCACATTGTGGTGCGTGGGGTACATATATCCCTGCCCTTCAGACCTGGCTGGCTCTCTGGCTGACTATGTAGGGATGCATTGCATATACACACTGAAATATATGCATACACACAGACACTTTTGTACATAGCACACACAGATACACTTTGCACAGGCTGGTGTGCTACTCCAATGTCTAGTTAGATGTGGAAGAATAACCTGGCAGCCGCTCTGGGCTGATAAAGTCAGGAGTCCAATATTAGCAACTCTGCTGGGAGGGGGGGTCCATTCCCTGGCGCTGAGATGGATTCCTAGGTTTACAACAACAACACGCCCACTGGTTGCTACACCAACTAGAGCAACGTTGGCTCAGAAGCACTTCGCAGCCAGTTGGGCAGCAGCTCCTGGCAAGCAGCAGGCACATGCCCAGTAGCAAGAACAATTTGTCTTCGGGTGTTTTTGCACATTGCACAGAAAAGCCCTTTGAGGTGCCCTCCCGTCTATTATTTTGGTGCCTTTAGAAATGTCATGAGCATGGCAATGAAACTGAACAGAGCCACAGTAGAACAAATTTGCCTTTGAGTCTGCTAGATGTACATGGAAAAATAACATTCCATGCTTTATGTGCAAATTTAGGAGGAGAGGCCAGACTGTTGCTAGTCCTTTTTGCAACCCTAGGTAAAGGTAAAGGTTTCCCCTTGACATTAAGTCCAGTCATGCCTGACTCCAGGGGGCGGTGCTCATCTCCGTTTCCTAGCCGAGGGAGCCAGCGTTTGTCCACAGACAGTCTCCGTGGTCATGTGGCCGGCGTGACTAAATACCAAAGTGCACGGAACGCTGTTACCTGCCCACCGAAGTGGTACCTTTTCATCTACTTGCATTTGCATGCTTTCGAACTGCAAGGTTGGCAGGAGCTGGGACGGAGCAACGGGAACTCACCCTGTTGTGCAGATTCAAACCGGCGACCTTTCGATTAACCAGCCCAGCAGCACAGCGGTTTAAACCACTGCGCCACCTGCAGTCCTGCAAAGTTGTGAACTTGAGTAGGACATTTCTGAAATCTATTACTGAGACCGTCCCATTAAGCCCTCTCATTGATGGATTTTAAAAAATAGCTAAAAAGAGAATCCCCCCTTATTTTCTCAGATATTTTCAAAATGACATGGGGGTTCACAGCTACATTGGGTGCTTATGCTGTTGTCTTTCACTGTTCTCAGTTTTCTATCATAAATATTATAAAAGTAGTTATAGATATCATTAATGTTTATAAACGGGGGAATCCGCTTGATGCTTTATGCTTTACAGACTTTGTTAGTTTGTTTGTTATTTTTTCATGCCAAGATCTCACAGATGGGAAAAAAGAGTTGCATCACTTTTATCAGTATGACTCTGTCAGAAGTCCCCATAGGACTTCACTATGCTTGTAAGTACTTGTGAGATTATGTTGTAGCTAATGAACCTCATTAATTTTGTAACTGAAGAACAAGAAGCCTAGATCCCACATAATTAGTCTCTAGTGTCTCACACATCAGAGAGTACTGTTGCATCCAAAGTGTCCATGTGCCCTGTAGTGGCTGTATTGGCTGGGAATGATAGTCTAGTCCAGTGATGGCGAACCTTTTAGAGACCGAGTGCCCAAACTGCAACCCAAAACCCACTTATTTATCACTAAGCGCCAACACTACAATAAAACCTGAAAACTGAGGTTTTAGTTTAGAAAAAACAACTCTCATCCAGTCCAAGCAAATATCCTTGGCAGCGCACTGAATGGCCATGCGAAAGCTTGGACGAGTCATGGCTAATGAGTCACAGCACGTGATGTCATCACCTGGCGCCACTACTCATTTCTGAGCATGCACATGGACCCTATGTCTGCTGTTATCCGATGCTCTGCTGCTGGGGCGCCTTGGCTCACATGCCAACAGAGAGGGCTCTGCATGCCCGCCTTGGCATGTGTGCCACAGGTTCACCACCACTGGCCAACCCTACCATGGTGCACACTCCTAACCCTAATATAGGGCTAAAGTTCTAATGAAAAGAAGGTGATTTGAAAAAGCCTTCCTTGAGTAGCTTTTTCTGCACAGCTTAGTATTTCTGCCCATTCCAAGCACATTCCAACCATCAAAATCATACCAGGACACCTCATTTTTCTAAACCGAACCCAGTGATGGTGAACCTTTTAGAGACCAAGTAACCAAACTGTAACCCAAAACCTACTTATTTATTGCAAAGTGCCAACACTGCAATAAAACCTGAAAACAGCCAGTCCAAGCAAATACAAACATATCCTTGGCAGCATATTGACCAGCCATGAGAAAGCTCGGACGAGTCGCGGCTAATGAGTCGTGGCATGTGACCTCATCGCCTGGCACCACTACTCCTTTCCGAGCGTGCGCATGGCCTCTGTGTGCGCTGTTATCCGATGTTCGGCTGCTGGGGCGATGCTGGGGCTCCTTAGCTCACATGCCAACAGATTGGGCTCTGTGTGCCCATTGTGGCATGCGTGCCATTGGTTCGCCACCACTGGTCTAGTCCAACATCTGGTGAGGACCAAAGCCCGGGCATGGCAGTGCAGGGCTTTCTCTTGGAGGAAGGATGTGTTAGGAAGACAGGTGGTGTCCAGAAATAATAGAGACCTTTTCCTGTATGTGGTGTTTTTGGGTGCTGCTTCCATAATGTTTAGTTGGTATCTTGATCTTCCAATTTTGCCTGTTTTTTCACAACTCTTCCCAGTTTGTTTGCTTGCTTGTTTTTAGAACAGGGAAATTGGAGTTTCATTTACGGTGGGGGAATCGGCTCTGTTTCCCCTTATATATGTGAGCTATTCTACTATTGCATAGCTCTACTTCGAGGATATCTAGCAGAAAAACAGGAAAGGAAAAGTTTTGCAGAACTCAGACAAAACTGAAATTCAACAGAGAGATTAGCAGCCTCTAGAAAACACTGTTAATCAATTTACTCGATTCTGAATGAATATTCTCCTCACCTCTGTGAGGATGAACAAAGCACAAACCAGACGGAACTGCAATTTGTCCTCACCTTGCTCCAGCTGGTCGATCAAAAATAAAACCAGCCAATACCTAGATGTATCCCTCAGGGGCACCTCAGGTTGTGTGTGTGTACAAGCAATATTCTCCTTCTAAAACCTAATATTGCCTGAGTGTGTCAAGAGTGTCATACTTCAGACTATGTCTGGATGGGAATTTACTAGGATGATTGCTCTTCCGTGCCCCAATGTCCTACCCAGAGAAGCAAGAAGAAGCTTCCTAGATTTCTCCCTGACTTATAGGAGTTAGATGCATTTATTTCTGTACAGAGGAGACTTCAGTTATGTGCGCTCCCAACTGACATGGTTCAGTGCAGACATTTCATGAAAAACTAGATGTGTGTGAAACTAATAAGCCACATAAGCCCTATTTTGATGAGCGGTGGCTCTTCAGGTGTTTCTTAGCCCTGTTACTTTCACTGCATGAACAGGTAATTTCCAAGGACTGAACTTTAAACAGACATATAAAGATTGTATAGCTATACAAAGACTGATCCATGATCTGTCAGAAGAACTGATTTTTTTATTTCACATTTTATTTGATTTGCTTTTTAAAATGCTAATTTTTCAAATATAAAGGCAAGACTTATCAAAAAAGGAATATTTGTGAGATTTAACTTTGATATACAGTGTTTAACATGTCATTCTGGTGTTCTGCCTTCTTAACTATAAAGGCAAAAATATGAGCGGGACCCGTTTGTTGCTTGGAGAGCTTCGTTATAATTTTTCATAGTAGCAAAATATATTTTCTCTCTATTCCACAGACTGAGGAATAGAGGTTGCTGAGTATATCCCTGATTTGTATGCAGAAATCATCTGTCTTGAAAATATTTGGTGTAATAAGTGGGCAATTTCTCAGAAGAAAATTGTCAAGGTTCAGCATGGATGGAAATATCCAGCCACCCAGAAAGCAAATTTTCATAATCCTGGGAGTACTGGAGATGACTGTGCTGGACTACCCGAGCAGTAGCTGCATGTTAAACCTGCTCAGGGGCCCTTTCCCTCCGTCGTTATACTGCACAGTTTGGGCATAAAAACCAGGCTGGGACTCGCTGGGCTCGCATGCAGTTGTATTTCAATACACAGAGTTTGCCTGCC
Organism: Varanus komodoensis; assembly: GCF_004798865.1. NCBI lineage: Eukaryota > Metazoa > Chordata > Lepidosauria > Squamata > Varanidae > Varanus > Varanus komodoensis. The sequence continues at coordinate 787,908 of NW_025335349.1, read as the reverse complement.
GATATCACTGGAGATCTTACGTTTCAGCTGACACGGACTCCAAGGATGAGGGGGAAGTTAATCTTGTGTGGGCTCTCTTCCCACATTCCAGCAGCAGCAGCTGCTGCAGTCGCTCTTTGGACAATACTGCTGGCTCCGTAAATGCCAGAGAGGAGGGTGAGATAACAAGGCACTGGGAATGAGAAGAGGTTTCTCAGGCAGCACGACTTGCCTGCTACTTCAGCGGCCTCTGAAGGAGCAGCAACACAAGCCCCTTTAGTACTACTTATGCACAGCTGAGAATCCCCTCAGCTCCCGGAAAGGAGCTGCTTGACTGTGGCTTTAAGGCTAAGCCTTGTTCTGACTTGAGCTTAGTGGAGGAAAGTTTCCAAGTATGAGATATGCATGAATTTGCTATACCACCTTGTGGCTGAAAGGCGGAATCATGCATAAATGAAATAAGAATTGGCCTGAGTGTGCTTTACTGAAGGAGGGTATTCCAGGAGAGAGAGGCAAGGCTGAGGCCTTTAAAAATCAACGCTTTGCATACCTGGGCGGTTTCCCAATGCCTGCTTCGAGGCGCTGGATCTGTCCTCCGCATTTTTACTGGTGTTGTAATGCCTGACTCACTGGCGTGTCGCATAACATTCACGGAAACCACGGGGATGGGCTCGGGGACATGTGCCCTCCGAGACCGGTGGAGGTATTTTCTGACAGCAAGCAAGGAGTCCATGCACACCAGCCTTGCCTGTAGCCACTGGGGAAGGAGCTGGTGGGGCAGCCGCTTAGGAATTGCCAAAAAGAGTTAATGCATGAAAAAGAGGGCAAAGGGGCATGCCAGCCTGCATAAAAAGGCATGGGGTCTAGTTTTATATATCAGTGTAATTTTACAGTGTACAGTGACTGTAATTTTGTAAGCCTTTTTAGTACTGGGATGCCATATAAAAACTTTAAATAAATAAAAATAACTGTAACTACAATTTTGTTCAAAATACAGTACATTTCACAATATAATAAACGATGGAGGACAGGACAGGACAAACATTCAAACTGAGGACTGTCCTCTTTAAAAAGGGACCCATGGCCACCCATGATCCAGAGCACCGGGATTTTTCTGAAAAGTGACAAAGACCAAGTCCCAAGCAGGCTGCTGCTTTCCCTGCCTGCCACAATCAGTATCCAGTTCCAGTTGGTGACCCTCACGCAGTTTTGAAGTGTGCAAAAAACCTCTTTGGCAGCCTTTTGTTAGCACAGCTCTGCTTCTTAGTTACACATCTACAAATGAATCCTGATTAAATGCTTGTGAAGTCACTTGCAATATCTTGGTGTTTCAAAATGCTATGATAGCATGCCATCGTATAGATGTTACCGGCTGATGTTCTATATTCTGGAGCGATTGGAAGTGATGGTGCTAGCAGCATGTCTAGCAATTTTAGCGTCCTTGAGTTATTCACTTCATGTCGGTAGTAGTTGAAAAATAATGAGAAAATCGAAGGATAAACAAGTCTTGTGAGTATGTGTAGAGGGGAGAGTATCTTTATAATTATAAATATTTGCCTACAGAAATGCAGTTTTGTCCCAAGAACAGTCTAGCGGTGGAGTACTAGGGGATGCTCCCCAGTTTTGGTTTTCTTAATTCAGAGCATCATTTTTCAGTAGAAGAGTCTCACCACTTGAGATGAAGGAATAGTTGGAGAACAGCTGTCACTGTCACTACTAGAGTCCTTCGGAAAGAGTCAACAGACACCCTTGAGATGTTCCGTTCTAGCAGTGCAGAAGGCAGTGGGATGCGTAACACAGTCCCTCCCCCCACCTCCCCATGTACACATATATAACAGTGCAATACAGGATGTGCAACATGATTATGTTCCAAATAAAACTTACATTCCACCTACAATGGTGTGTGTCACCACAACCCTTTTGATGAATTAGAAGCAATATTCAGGAGAGAAGGTATTTTATTTCAGTGGAAAGTATTCCCATGTAATTATGCATGGAACTGCAATTATGACACATAACCATTAACTTAGTTGTGAGATTTTTTAATAGCTTGTTCATTTTGGATGCTGTATTAAATGCATGGCATGTAGCCAATCCTTTTTTTTTTCTTAATGTGAATGGGGAAGGGCCACCAGGCACAGGAAGATATACTGCCCATATCTTTTCCCTTCAGCATGTAGCCTCCAGCTCCAGTTACCCCCAGAGATCTGAAAGATCCTGCAGACATCCAGTATAGATTTTCAGCAGGGAGACTGGGAACTGCCAGATGAATTAATAAATGAGCACTGCTTTGTCCCATAGTCCACCAGTGGAAACGATCTGCTAGATCAGAAGTTTTCCACAGACAGAAACCGCCCTTCAACCCACGATAGGAAGATGCTTGATCTTATAGTAAACCTTAATATTTTAGTTTTCGTATCTTTCTCAGAAGTTTCTCAGAAGTATTGCAGCTTTATAAATCTCAGCTTAAATAAAGGTCATGGCACACAGACTCGGGCACACCAGTAGCTTTTTGACAGGTGAAATGTGATTCTGTTGCATTGATTTAAACCAAGGATGGGCAACTTGTGACTGTCTACGTAGCTATCCTGGCCTCCAACTCTCATCATCCCTCACCAGCAGCTGTCCTGCTTAGGGCTGATGGGAGCTATAGGCTAAAATATCTGGGAGGCCACAGTTCATGAGTACATCCAGTGTAAAAGGTGCATAGCAGAAAAACCATGAGATCGGGGTGTTTTTTTTTCCTAAAAAGAATATTTTATTAAGGAGGGTAAAAAGCATTGTTTAAACAGTCTGAATAGAGATGAGTTTCAGTATTTTCTGACTCTTCGGGCTCAAAATCATCCGGGTCTTGTGTGAGCTGGTCAGCATCTTCATCTGAAGTGGAAGGGCGTGTCAGGATGATCCGTGGTATCTTGGGGACAAGGAGGCAGAGCAGAGGAGAGAAGGAGGAGTAAATGGTGCGGAGACTCTATAAAGTAAAGCTAAAATGTACCCTTCACAAACTGACTAATTATGCATTAACATAGAAGTCACTAATCAAAGAGTTCATTGCCCTTTTGTTCCAGCCAGGCTTCATGCGTCTCCCAAACACAGGCACCATTTCATCCCGAACAACAGTCCTGTGAGGTAGGCAAGTAGACTGAGCAGCACTGACTGGCCCCATGCAGGGAGATTCTGTCCTGGGAAGGCTTCAGATACTCCAGGCCTTGCATGGCATTCTGAGCCCTGCACTGGCTCCTATTAAATATCATAGCAGTTTTTGATTATGATTTAATATTTCCAATGTCATCTGAAAGGTTATATATAATATCATAGCCTTTGGGTTACAGAGTTGTAAGCCTGCCCTCTGTCTCTACAGACTCAGTTCCACTTACAGTGTCTGAGGAATTGGGCTGAAGCATTCTAATTTGTTAAAATATCTGAACGACAAGAAGCAGTCTGTCTAAATGTGTGCTACACTTAATCCTTGAATATGCAAAAGGTGTTTAGAGCAAAAATTCTGTAAGAGCACATGTGGTTTTCTTCGGACACAAGACATGTGGCTTACCATCAACAGAAGTCAAGGGAACAAGTACAATTTGACCTGCTTTCCTTGTAGGCAGAAGGCGAGCTTGTACTTGAAAGGAAACAAGAAACGGGAGCAGTCAACTAGACTGCTTCAGGCATTCGAGCTTCATGCAGCAAGACAAGCCTGTGTGCCTGTCTGCTCCATCGCTGGCTCCCTCACCCTCCTCGCTGCAGAAGCTCAGCTCCCAGCAGGCAGAGGGCCATGAAGCCAGCGGAGAAGGTGCCACGGAGGGGCAGGATCAGGCAACAGCCTCTGGTTCTTGCCTCACGCAGGTGGAATTGCACGAGAGAGGAATGCAGAGGGCAGCTGTTTACGTAAGTGACAAGACAATTGTAAAACAGAATTTCTTCCAGATCATTTATTCCTCCTCATGCTTTGCTCTAAGAAGACAGAGTCCTACAGGGGATGGAACTCAAAATAGCGTTATGCACACATGCACACTATACCAACATAAGAGTGAGGTCATCCCTCCACCCGTACGTAATATATACCTGGGGAGATGTTAGGAGCTTAAAAGGATGGAAGAAGAACAGGCATCCTCCTTAAGGTAGGCCTGGTATATTCAGCATCATCGTGCATTTATACACCACATTAAGATATTGATGTCAAGACCATGGACTTCCTTTTTTTTTTTTAGATTTTGGATTGCAGGGTTTCATTTCAAATTGGAATAATGATATTCACACTAACAATTACAGGCTCCTTCAATATTAATGGCATTGAGCTGCTGTATTACTGTACTTTCGAAGCACTTAAAGCTTGTCCTTCTCATATTCACATGGATATTAAAAATGTCTCCATGGTTTTAAACATCATGACAGCTTGATCGTACACCTACAGCACTGCTGGGGTTCCAGAATCTGCCTGGGTTCTCCTTTCTACCGTATGTATAATTGCTAGAAAGTTGTCCCTCCCCGCATAAGCATTTCATAGGCACCGAAGAGGGGAGGAGGTTGGGAGCAGGCATGCTGGCCCTGCCTCCCAGGTCTCTGCCCCCATGGCACCCCTTCCCCAGTTGAGACTTTGCAGTGTTGCACCAGCAAGGCCTGAGGGAGAGGCCCTCCTGCATGCACTTGGATGCGAGTAGAACTGCTTGGGCCACTGGCAGCATGTTGCTCAGGCCCATGTTCAGGTGAAAGCCGAAAAGAAGCTCTCGTCAAAAAGCCATTTGACAAGCCCCTTCCTTTGACCGGAACCAGCAGCAGGCTCTGCAACAGTTCTGGGTGGCCGAGAGTCCCCATTTTAATTTCCCACAATGCCCTGGTGGGAAACACTACCAAGACCCTGGTGGGAAATTCCAGTGGTGGCTTCTGTGCCCGTAAACCTCTTCATGTAAGAGCAGAGCAAGCATCCACGGTGGGTCTCTCTGGGCCCCAGCAGCTACCCAAGGAAGCCACGTGCTGACAGGTGAGACTGTGTAAACGTTATCACAGGCTGAACTTCAGCATTCCCTCTCGTATTTGTTGACTGTCTCCAGATGCAAAGCTCTGCAGTGGAACCATACCCACGAAGTCACCATGAGTTGTTCTCCTTCCCTACTTGTACTAAAATGTTGGAATCTCTTCCCTTAATATTTAAGCGCCAGTCTGATTCTCTGGCTTTCCTTGCCTACACCAGCCTTTCCCAGCCTGGTATCTTCCAGACGCTGTGGAGTTCAACTCCCATCAGTCCTGACTGGTATCACTGTGGTCAAGAAACCTGGACGTTGTAGTTCAAAGGCTGAGATACCTTGTGTGTGAGCCAGCACAACTATGGCAAAATCATTTTGAATATGGGCTGGTGCACTGTGCTCCAAGGAAGGTTCTGTAATTGTCTGTTCTGTGTAGAACCCCCAATTCGGAGGTGAAGAAGCTGTGATCACCCCCAGCCCAATGTTATAGGACTACAGCCCCATCAGCCCCAGCCAGCATGCCTACAAGGCAAGGTTGATATGAATTGCATCTGAAGGGCCTCATCTCCAGACTGATTACTTGTTCACATCTTCAGTTTCAAAATACAATATTTATGTGTATGATTAAAACAGAAAAGGATCAGCTCAAGGGGAACTTCAGGCTGCAATTTATCAGCCTCAGTTTAAATTTGCTCGTTCAGTTTATATATGAGTCAGATGCCAGGGAAAAAACATAGATAATCAGCAGGGGAGAGGAATTTATATGTTTAAAAAATTCAGATGGTAGCAACACATCTTTAGTGTAATGCAGTGTAAATTCAGTACTTACTGTTATAACATGATTTATTGTCTGGAATGGGCCACTTTTAGATGGTGTTTCAGTGGGACCAGAATCAGGTGTGCTGGGTTCCGATATAAGGGCATCCTAGAGAGAGCGAGTGAGAGGGAGGCAAAGTAATTAATGTTGAGCATTATTAAATGAGAAAGAATATTTGTAACTGTAACTTTTCCACAGCAACTGGGGATATTTAATGGAGAAAACGATCAAATTAAAGATAGTGGGGAGGGTGGTCTTTTGTGCACCTCCCTAACAGAGGCCCTGCATCACCCCGCAAGAGGGCAAATAGGACATCAATTTGCATAGCAGTCCCCAGTCATACATTCTCTAACCATCATACCATGCTGGCTTTCTGGTGTGGGTCTGAAAAGCAAAGAGTCGGGACTATAATTCCGAATCCTTCAATCCTGCGCCCAGCAGAAGTGCTGGTTTACAGCTCTCTCCCTCTCCAGCCATGACCACCATAAAATTTCTCGCAACATGCCCTCTAGACACTGGTGGGCCACGTGTGCAGCAGTGGAAGCTTTTTTAAGACGACAAAAAAGAGATCCTTTTTATATTGTCCACTGTGATTCTTGTGACTGACCATAATCGGGGGGTGAGCAACCCAGTTGTCAGGCATAGACCACTGCTTAAAAACCCGTGGATTATAGGAGATGCCTTCCAGTACATCAAACCAACCATGTATCCGACCGTAAAGTCTTTTCCAACCCTTCTACTAAGAATCATTAACTGGACATGCCAGGAATGGAATGTGGGGCTTTACGGACACGCGGGCGAGAGCGCTGCAGCTAAGCCGCGGCTCCCTCCCCGGGCTGCTTGGAAACAAATGCTTTTGCCCTGTGTTCATTTTGATTGTATTTGTCCTGCATGTTTATCATGCTTATGTGTTGTATTTGATTTTTTTTCTATTACTGCTAACAGTAGTAACGGTGTCACTGGCTGCAGTATGCTGAGATTTGTAGGACCTTTTGGCCTGAATGTGTATAAGATTTCACTCTAAAGGTTGGTATAAAAACCAACAATCTGCTATTAAACATACAGTTGGATTCCCCCCCCCCCCCGCCACCTCCAAATTACCAGACATGGACAGTCCAGTCTAATGAACATTTACTAGTCCATGGGTCTGAAGAAGGAGTGTCCTTTACCATCTTGAATGAGTAAACAGGGATGCTGCTTCTGAGAGCCTACGGTGCTAGCAAAAATATTAGCCATGAAGAACACTGGTAATGCATAACTTTCTCCAAGAAAAAAGGGGGAAAGCAAAAGCAAAAACACCTTAATTCTATAAACAACAAAAGCATCTAATCTTGCTTGTGCCTTGCTAGCCTGCAGACGATATTCAGAAGCATCTCTACTGCATTCAGTGGGATGTACTCCCAGGTTTGCAGCTGCAGCTACTGATATTTCCCTATTAAATGAGTTAGCTTCCTCTTACTGCGTAACATTCCCCAGGCTATGCAGGTTAGAAACTAAAGGCTCTGCTCTCTATCATTTTCAGAATTTGATTTGTTCTGTTCCAAGTTACTATCTAGTTCGCGTTTTTTAGAAAAAAATCAAAAATCCAAATGGTGAGGTAGCAACCTATAATTACACAAATCAATATGGAGAACTAAACGTGATGACAGTTTAGTAAGAGGAACAGTCCTTTCTTTCACCGAGCTTTCTGGGAGAAATTCCACTGAAGATATCCTCACAAAACTGGGCGGGCAATTTCGGTCAGACTAGAATGCTGGAAGGAAGTGGGCCATGGCTGCAGGCAAGACGAGCCTGACTCTTCCGAGGATCATCTTATTGCCTCTCCCGCTGGTCTTTCAGACCCAGGTTTAATACTGAGCAGAAACAGTGTTAGGCTGGAGCTGGCTAGGACTGGAGTCCTGAATCTAGGAGGTCTGCCCTCCCACCAGCCCGCAGTCCATGTGCAGTTGTTGAACTAAAGGCACAGGTGGGCTGATGATGTCTGCATCACACACACACACACACACACACACACACACACAGAATTAGAGATTTGGTGGCTTCTTGCCTGCAAGCGCTTCAGCTCCTGCAGCTTGCTCACCTCCAAATCTTTCTGTCTGAAATTTTCTTTCTGAATACAGCTCCCTCTGAAATGCCTTTTTCTCCCCTATCCACAGAGCCTTTTTCACAAATAGGTGTGTCCTTAGGAGGCAGAGTCCTTCAAAGACACGCACTCATACACAGAGAAAGACTTTAGAACATTGAAAATCAGTACATGCAAACTGGCGTTTGGGTTTCTGTTGTGTTGTTGCAGGGTTTGGTCCCGTGGATCTTTCTGTTATAGTTCCAATCATAAGTGGCCTTCATGATATCCCCTCTGCTATTTAACATCTATATGAAACTGCTGGGAGAGGTCATCAGGAGGTGTGGGCTGCGGAATCATCAGTACGCTGATGATACCCAGCTCTACCTCTCTTTTTCAACCAACCCAGGTGAGGCAGTGGTTGTACTGAACCGGTGCCTGGCCGAGGTAATGGGCTGGATGAGGGCCAATAAACTGAAGCTCAATCCAGACAAGACGGAGGTCCTGTTGGTAGGCGGTTCCGGCTTCGGAGAAGGTGAATTGAACCTTGTCCTGAACGGGGTTGCACTCCCTCCTAGGGATAAGGTCCGCAGCTTAGGAGTACTCCTCGACCCGGAGCTTTCTTTGGAAGCTCAGGTGACAGCGGTGGCGAGGAGCGCCTTCCTTCAGCTTCAGCTGATTAATCAGCTGCGCCCCTACCTGGAGTACGACTGCTTGGCGACGGTGACACACGCGCTGGTGACTTCCCGCCTAGACTTCTGTAACGCGCTTTACGTGGGGCTTCCCCTGAAGACAGTCCGAACACTTCAATTGGTGCAAAATAGAGCTGCCAGGTTGCTGACGGGGATGGGGCGTTATGCTCACATGACTCCAGTCCTCCGTCAGCTTCACTGGCTTCCCATTGAAGCCCGGGCCCAATTCAAGGTGTTGATTATGGCCTATAAAGCCCTAAACGGCTTGGGTCCTGGCTACCTGAATAAGCGCTTACGTCCGTATATGCCCGACTGCCCTTTGAGATCTGCGGGAGAGTCCCTTCTCCGGGAACCCTCCATGAAAGAAATTAGGAGAGTAAGTACTCGGAGGAGGGCTTTCTCTGCGGTGGCGCCCAACCTATGGAATTCACTCCCCAAAGAGGTCCGCCCGGCACCGTCGTTACTGGTTTTTCGGCGCCAGGTAAAGACCTTTTTATTTAAACATCATTTTAATTGTTAAAACATATGATCTGGCCAGGGCAACTTCTTCTTCCTTCTCTTTTCTCCTCCTACATTATTTATTTACTTATTTTATACTGATAATTTTAATTTTATATTATTATGTTTGTAACTCAGTATATTTTTTGTATTTTTGTATTTAATGGTAATTTATTATGTTCTATTGTATTTCAATGTATTTTATTGTGTAGTAAGCCGCCCCGAGGCTTCGGCAAGGGGCGGCATAGAAATGTTATAATAATAATAATAATAATAATAATAATAATAATAATAATAATGAGGAGGAGGAGGAGGAGGAGGAGGAGGAGGAGGAGGAGGAAAGAACAGCAAATATTAAACCAAAGACTCTTATACCTCCAGTAGTTTGTCTTCAGATTGCACAGCAGCCAAGTCAATTGGACCATCTTTGGACACATGTGCTATTAAGATTCCCTGGGGAGAAAGAGGACAACATTTCAGACCTCAGAGGTCCCCCGCTTAGCTAGAAGTAACAAAGTGCACAGGAGGAATGGCCTCAAATGGTAAGGCAACCAGCTATATTGGTTGGCACATAAACGAAAACAAAAAACAAACCTAACCTCCATGGGTAAATCAGATCAAGCAACGAATGCAGGGATTACCCTGCACGTGGGAAGGAGGGACATGACTTGAAAATATGAACAGAAATGTTCTGTGGTATTATCTTTCTCCCGGTTGCCCCTCACCCCCCATCCCCCCCCCCCCACACACACAGAGTGCCAAAAAGAGGACAAAAGAACTGCAACATGAACAGATGGGATAGAAAGCAGGTGCATCGGTGTGTTAGCCTCACATAGAATCACCTCTAATTTGAGCAGGAAATTACACTGGCATTTACTATGAACATGCTACCTTCCACTACCATTCATCATCATCATCATCATCATCTTAATCTAACAAAAAAGTGTAACTAATTTTGCCCTGGGGTTCACCATAAGCCAAACTTGTTAAAGCTACTGTAATATCCCACTAACGACTTTCAAAGAGACTATGGCAGAGCAGTACTAACTTCCACAAATGACTATTTTGGTCTCTCAACAAAGGGATTAGTTGGGAAATGTGTGAGTAATGAAATGCACCTCATCATTTTCTTTACATGAAGATGAGCCCTTTCCACCAGCAATGCTAATACCAAGACTCCCCATTTGACTGCACACAGTAATCGTTATCTGGAAGAGAATTATAGTTAATATTGAATGGCAGTGTTGAATACGGAATGGCAAACACAGCAGTTTATTCATTCCTATTAGACAAGTAACATCCAATGAAGCCCATGCAGGAAAGACAGAAAAGCTAAGAGTGAAGTAACCACCGTGTCTGAGCGGCACACACATCCGTGTGTGTGTCTGACATCATGGTCACATAGAACTGGAAGGATAACTTGTCCCATGTCGGTGGTAGCCAATTAAATGAATCCTTAATATACATCTAGTTATGATTCCTATGGCACTCAAGTCATGGAAGCAAGGTCAAGGAGCCAGAGAAAGCCCATTAGCTGGCCTGGTCACCCCATTCAGTTCCCCAAAGTTGGCCCTCCACTTTCCTGCTTCTTGTGAATTTTGATGCAGGACGATGGAACGTGAATGAACTGCTCCTCTTGAGTGGAACACCCACTATCTTGCCTACACAAAGATATGGATCACAGCTGGACAGCTTTGGCTGTGGACAGCATGCAGACAAGGACTCCACATATCGCAGGTGGGGAAGCAGAGGCCCGGTCACCCAGGAGGCCCACAGCAAGTATGGCAAGGGGTTTTTACCGCTCTTGCCAAGTATCTCTGTGCTCATGCCCCCTCTCTTGATGAGGTTGGTAGTCCAGGTCTGAACAAGATGGCAGTCCACTGTGGGTACACAAACACCTAGTGCAGCCCATGGCTTGTTGGGATGGCTTGTTGTCCAAGAACAACCCCCTTAGGGAATTGGCTCAGAGTTTGCAACATGGCTCCCTGCATTGTGTGAACCCAGTCCTAGTGTCTAGATGGCGTTGGACTACAATATCATCATCCCAGGCAATTGGCCATGCTGGCTGGAGCTGATAGGAGTTGGAGTCCAACAGCACGCTAGCGGCCGCACATTCCTCACACTGGCTGTACTGATGTATTATGTAATAAACTGCCATGCAAGGACAGCTTGGAACAAGTTAAATTCTTCCTAAATTGTTCTAATTCCAGTATACTGAAAACAAGTAGGCAGTAAATTGCACTTGATTTTTATAATCAAGCAGCAGAATTCAGAGTGAATAGTGACATTCTAAATTTAAACATACTCTTCATCAGTGTAACACAAATGTCTTTTACAGCTATTGAACCGTCATTTGAATTTGCATGCCTTGGAGCACAGGTCCTGTGAAGATAATGGGGCCTGAAATGAAAGATCGAATGGGAAATTTTGAGGCTTGGGATTTGTTATCCTTCGGTTCCACTGACATTCAAAAGAAGCAGTTGCGGCACCATTTTGTTTTTTTTTGGGGTCAAAAAGCAGCATGTGACCGAAAACACAATGGGTGGATTCATATGTAATGCAAACCAACCCTGTGAACAAGCTACCCGGCTTCCTCCCTCTCCCTTCGTTTCTCCTTTTCTTTCCCTCAATTTTCATTTTTCAGAGCCTCAAATATGAGCAGTTGGAATTGTAACTTTTTTTGGAGGGGAGGTCAGTGGGTGGGGGAGGTCAGTCTTGCAAACGCAACCCTAACCCTAACCCTAACCCTAACCCTAACCCGAACCCCGATCCAGCACATGGGGATCAACACATGGCCTAGCCCCTTCATTGCCTGTTTCAGCGGTCACAGGCAGTAGGCAACATGCAAGGAAGGTGGCAAGACTCGGCTGCTTGGCATCTAATTTGGACACAGCTGCCGAGCAAGCGGGGAGAAATGATTGTAAAGGAAAGGAGGGACCCATCAGCACCAGCCAGAAGCTCCTCTGCAGGATGCAAAGAGCAACTGCCACAAGACGCGAGGCACTGCCTCCTCCCTGGTAATAGACATCTCTGGCTATCCGGGGTCAAAGCACCATTCTCACTGCCCTCCACATCCTGAACCCTTCTTCCCTGAGTCTCCAGATGTTCTGAGAAGGGGAGAGGTCAATTCTCCACACACTTTGCATGGCTCCTCTTTGCAACATTTAGTGCTGTGGTTCCTGTGGTTCTCTGGCTGATTCTATTCTATTCTATTCTATTCTATTCTATTCTATTCTATTCTATTCTTAACTGTTGAGATGGCGGAATGTGAAAAGCAGTCCAGGTTTACATGCCAGGACTGTCTATCAGGGCTAGCTGCCCAACAATGGGATGCCATCTCATGCAAACCAGGTCCTTAATAATTTAAGGAGGACAATGAAGGGAAAGGCTCCTTTTTAGACCCCCTGTGACAATTCCTTGAGAACATGTCTCTGCCAAGTTGCTAATTCGGCATCTAGAGCAACTTAAAGGTCATGTGCAGTAGCTCATGGAAGCCAAAGGCAAAAAACGTCTTTGCTAAAATAAAGGCATGGCTGTTTGTCATGGGCTGATAGTATTTCAGGATGAATTATATCCTGTTTGAAGCAAATACCGCAATGTTTTCAATTTCAACAGTACACTGTTATTGTTTTTGTTTTTCTAGTTTAACCTTTAATATTACAAGAATAAGTCTTTTTAAAACCTTGCTGAGTTTTTGGACTCAATACTTCAATCAGCACACACATATCCCCCACCCCAAAAACTAAAATGACATTTCAGCAGAAACACAACACGAATATCATGTACCCAGAGCTTGTGTAAAAGGAGTTCCTTTCAGAATGAAAGCTGTGTAAATGCCCCAAAAGATGCATGATTTGACCAAGACATGAAAGGCTCAGATTTTTGGCACTCTTTTCTATAAGGGTAATAATAGTACTTACATTATATCTGCCTTCTATACCTTGTCTTCTAGACAATGTTTAATGCAAGTTACAATTTATGGTAAAATAATCAATGAATATTTTTTCTGAATATTTCTAAAAATAAACTAGGAAGTTGTGTAAGCCCAAGGTTAGATCTTTTTACCCATCCTCAGATGGTCTACATCCAGGCCCAATTATGTTGGGACACTCTCCCAAGCTGAAATATCTGATTTTTCCCTGGAGATACCAGCCATTAGAAGAAGCAATACACACACAGCCAACCTTCATCCTGTGCTTGCTCTACTGTAGACTTGCATAACAAAAATTACGTTAATCAATTGGTTGTTGTGTGAAGCAGGCTGGATTTCCTTGTGTTACCTCAGAGAAGGAACACTGGAGGAAACATCTCCAAATCTTGGGGGTGTGACCCACACTTTCCCAGCCTGGTGCCCTCCAGATGGGTGGGTCTAGAAGCTGAGAGGTGTAGCCCAGCACATGTGGAAGAAAACACATTTGGGGTGCTTGGTCCAGGCCAATACAGAGGACAAGGCATTCAGTGTAGGGTTCCGGTAATGGAGTGATCTGGACTTCATAATCTACAGTTTCTATTTCAGATTCATAATGCAATGTGCTGGCTTGAACCACTCTAAGAAATGAAAGTAGCAATGAATAAGGGTATCTGCTACTCAGAAAAGGGGATGGGAAGAGAGGCTTGCTTTGATCCTGTGCATTTTTCAGACATCAACAGGGTAAATATGATATCTACTTCAACTTTTAGTTCATGCAGCTCAAATTGCTGATAAAAAGGTGGGAAATGCATTGGCTAGTTCAAACGCTGGAAACATCCCTTGAAGTGTTGAACTAGACTTTCCACCATGGACCCTACTGGTTGGGGGATGATGTGAGTTGTAGTTCCACACATCTGGGAGCCCATGGTTTAGAAGGCCTTGGTGTAGTGTCATGCAAACGTCTCCATTTTCCCCACCTTCCCAGGAAAGCCCAGCTTCTCATCCAGAACGATTCCCCAGCCTTGGGCATTGAATCCATTACGAAAGATTGTGCCACCGCCAGCGAGAAAAGGTCTCTGGCTTCCTCAGATTGCCTGCAAGGCCAGGGAGGCCTGGCTGAACCTACTGCACAGGCCTGGGGCAGAGGGGTAGACTGCGGATGCATGGCTTCCCCACCCGGCCGCATGCCCTTCCAGAGGGCAGAGGTGCTGCCCCTTCTCCGTTCCAGGGAGTTACCTTCAAGGGAGGCTGGGATGCATCTGCAGCGCCGGAGGGCGGGTCGTTGCTTTCGTGCAACGGCTTGCTGCCCTCTGTTGGGAAGTTGTTCATGGGCGCCGCTGAAACCTGGCCCTTGTTGTTGGCCGCTGGAAAGAGCCTTGCTTTGGTCGCAAGTTTCTGCCTCTCCTGTTGAACAGCGACTCTGGGAGTTCTTGATTCTCTAATATTGTCACTGGAGTCAAAGAGACTCCCAGAAAATTTGGATATAGGCTCCTGTTTCGTTTAGAAAAGCAAGCAAACAAACAAGCAGAAAGAATAACAGTTAAAGGCAGCTGACTAATACACCTGAATTGGGAGCAAAGCACTCCAAAGAAAACAGGGGAGAGGAAATCTCATCCCACATGAACCATTCCTGAAAAATAACAATGGTGCCTTTTTTTTTTCTCCCACCATCCCCCAAAATTACAGGTGGGTAATTTTAAAAAACACATTGCATTTCTATATAGGGTGGCCACTTAGACATCATCAAAAAAAACTGGAAATGCATTGCAGAAGAGAAGAGAAGAGAAGAGAAAGGGAGACACAGATGTTTGTATTTGCCTAATATATGCATTTCTATTTGCATAATGTATGTGTTTAGACACAACTACTAACCATTACTGTAATTTCAATTGAAATACAGTACCTCTCATCATAGCTCAATGAGCAGCTGAAAAAGCGACCAGGGGACCTACATTTTGCATGTCTGCTCTGTCTATTCCGCAGATGCTCACTGCTGAGGGGCAACTGGAAGTCTAACATTTCTGATGTTCCTGTCTCTTTAAATTGGGCTTGTCCTGGACAAGTCTTCAAATAGAGGACAGTCCTCTGTAAAGTAGGACACAGCAGCACCCTATTGCTACGAGTTTCTCTACATGAGGTGTTTTTTGTTGTACCCCTGAACCATCTCTCTCAGAGAAACTTTACAGAGTGCTGTCATCCTCCAGGGCCTCTTCCAAGTTTTACAGCTGTTTTCGTGGTTTTTTATAGAGTGAGGAAAATGCAGTGTTTTCCTGGGTGTCACCATGCTTCAATATAGAAGGTTGGTGCGAAGCCCTATAGCATAGCTTTACCATATGCTGTGTAATGGAACATATAGAGGTGGAGGGGAAGGAAAACACCTTTTGTGAAAGACGCTGATTCTCCCACAAAGAAAATGGAAGAATAAGCTTCAGTAAAGCATAAGGTTAAAGCCTCACATAGAGAAGTCCTCTATACACTGGCTGCCTTGACATGCAATGTGGTGCTGGTGGTGGAGGAGGAGGAGGAGATAAAGAGGAAGTAATATAATTTAGCTTCATGGGAAAAAGTCACAGTACAACTCAGGCTTGTGCACTCAAACTGCTTCCTTTGTGGGAAGGAGGCAGACTTTGAAAACCTTCACTTCTATTTTAGAGTAACCACAGCTTGCTGTGACACACAAATCCAGGCAAACTGTAGTTAATTTCAACTGTACTTCTTGTTTTCGCTAACCACACTTAAACTTAGCCAGAATTCAAATGCCACACACTACACTAAAAAGTAGTCAATCTAAAGTAGATGTGTATAGTCAGGATTCAACAAAGAATCCTGAAAAACTCTGAAAGGAGCTACTTCCTTCAGAAACTTAGGTATATCTGCATTACTGTATGGAAGTCACAAGAGCTACAACTACCAATCAACAGTGAGTATTGGCATTTTCCTATTTCTAGGATATATAATGCTGTATGTATATTTGTCTTTAGTTTGTTTTAAGGCTGTTTTCATTCTTGTACACTGTTCTGAGAGCTGGTTGTTAATTGAATTGTTTATAAAAGCTTAACAAATGTTTATAAAAGCAAGACCATCTTTTTTGAAAATACACGTCACAATGGATCATCAACACATTAGAATAAGCTAGTGGATTTTGCAAACTTATTATTACATTTCTACTCCAACTTCTTCCTCTTGCAAAGAACCCATAGCAGCCCTCAAGGTTCTCCTCCTTTCCCTGCTACCCTCACAACAACCCTGTGAGGTAGTCTGGGGCTGGCCCAGAGTTATCCAGTGAGGACTAGCACCCAGAGCACCCCTACACCACTAGGATGCTACATCACGAGTCATGAGTCAAAGCTCAGAAACCGCCCATGAACGCCTTGGAGGCGTGGCGGGTGGGGGACTGTGCTGGTTTCCAGGCTTCCTAGGGCACGGCGGGGGTATCGGCAGCCACCAAAATGCGCAGCAACGCAGTGGTGCCACAGAACCGGCCTTTCAGGCAGCACATAACTGAGACCTGCCAGGGCACTTCAGGAACGCAGATGCCACAGCTGAGAATGTCTGGCGTGCTACCAGCTCAGTTCTGGCTGGTGTGTCTGGTATATTTCCAGGAAATGTGACTTTGCAGGGTGGGGTAAGGAGCAGACATTCTCAGTGGCAGAAAAGCAGTATATAAATCTTCTTGTTGTGGTTATTTTGACTGCTTTGAGCCTGAATATAGCTGCAGGAGGGTACAGAACAGCCTGGACTGGAACTTACATCCTCATCGGGATCCTCCAACTCCTCAGCTTCTTGCTCAGGACTGATTCGTCCTTCCTTCCACTTTTCACTGGCCGAGCTGAATTTGTACAGACTGCAGCCTTGGGCACTCTCCTTCCCTTTCAGAGAAGCCCAGTGGGAGCCCTGGGAGTTCCAGTTATGACTGCCGTGTAACTTCGGAGACTTGGGAAGCCACTTAACTGAGTCCTGCAAGGAGAGGAAAGGAAAAGATCCAATACATAAATGCAGACAGGAGCACAGGGGGCTGCCTTACCCGGTGACAGGCCACTGGTCCATCTAGTCCAGGACTGTCAACACCAACTGGCAGCAGGTCTTCGAGGTTCCAGGCAGGATTCCTGACCTGGAAACACCGGCTGAAATGGGGACCTTCTGCATTCAAGGCAGGCCCCCCACCAGTGACTCTGGTCCTTCCTACCAAGCCGATATAAGCCAGGGTGCATGATGTCCAACTCAGGGTAGCCTGTGGCCCAGCCAGCCAATAACTTTGTCAGACTTTCTGAACAGCCAGCCAATCACCTCTTGTGGCAGGTGAATGAGATCACTGCCTGATGACTAAACGTTTGGCCAAGGGAGCAGACATTGAAAACGTCAAAGCCTGCAGGTAACAAGGACAACAAAATCAGGAAGGACTGGCCCAGGTTTAGTTGTTGGCAATTCCCACTTGGTGGAACAGAGAGAGACCAGGCACAAGCCCACCCAGCTATCCAGCCCACTTAATGCTTGGCTTCTGTCCTTCTGGCCCAGTTCATCTGCCCTTAAGCTCCACCACTGGAACCACTCCTGTAGGTGAGCAGCCGGCTGGCTAGATGCTCTTTGTGGTTTCTCTGCCCCAATCTGAATTTTGAAGGAGAAGGCTTGTGGTTGCACAGCACGGATGAAGTGGCTGGAACATGCTGGACTTGCCGTTACTTCCTCCCAGGGACAACCTGCAAATGTTCCTGGCTCAGAGTAGGTTGGTCGTGAGTCCTACTTTACAGAGTCCTCTATTGGAATGCAATAGAGGGTTTTGCCTACTCCAAAACCCAAACTCCCTTTGGGTTTTAAAGAATCATCATCATCCATTTCTAGGCTGTCTAACAGTTGGAACTCTCTGAAAAGTTGACAAAATTACATATCTTCCTACAAAATAATGAAAACATAGCATACACAATTTAAAATCAGTCAAAACTGCTAAAACATTGGTAGCAATATATTGGATGTTATTTTTAAATGACATGAATGCCCCTACCATATGTTGTCAAATGCCTGGGACCGCAGGATCAGGCAGATTTCAGCTCAGAGATTATTCATCACGAGGGTCCACCACTGAGCCCTGCCCTCTCCCTTGCTGTCAACTTCCAAGCCTCCCTTGAAGGAGACACTGAAGCAGGACCTCGGTTATTGATCCTGGGGCTCAGGTGGGATCGTGCCAGGAGAGGCAACAGGTGAGGGACTGCAACCCCAAACCAGTAAGGCTCTTGCTGCTGAGCTTTTCATGGTTGTCAAGGGGTGCATGGCTATATTCTAACTGGAGGTGACCAGAGCACAGACCACCCATGCCGGGTTATCACTGAGAAGCTGGTGGCCATGCCTGGTCAGCACATCCACAGCCTCACCCAACAAATCAGATTCTGGGCAGTCCCACTTCATGGTTGTTTGTCGATGTTAAATGGCATGGAAGACAAAACCCACTCCTGAGGATCCATCTGCTGGAGAATCCAGAGGTCCAAGCAATATTCCTCAAGTGCCAACATTTGGAGCTAAATAAGAATGGAGCTGCTATAATATATTGCCTCCGCAGCGGGCTCAGGCAGTCTCTCCAGAAGGATGCCATGACTGAGGGTATTGGGAAGCAAAGAAGGAGGGTGTTTTGGCAGAGAGGCAGGAGCAAAAGGTTGCTTGGATTGAACACCAACCCAGCAAGGTAGGCTGCCGCACCCCTTACATATGTACAGCTGAGCCTGAGCTAGGGATTTTTCGGGCCTTACAGGACACTCCTAGGGTTTATGAAACAAGGACCCAAGCCAACATCCTCCCCTACATAGCCCTAGGCCTGAAACCTCGAACAGTAGCAATATTTGGACATGATACTAAGGCTTAATTGGAGGGAAGCACAGGCATGAAGTTATGATATAGGGTACATTTATTTACAGAAAGGAGAAAGGGATAACATGCAATAAACAGAGCGATATTTGGAAACAGTACTTACATGGCAAAATAACAGCTAAACCTAGCTAAAACCTGTCCACATGGATCAAAGCAGGGGTCTTCAGCAGGACAGGGTCAAATGGAGGCAACTGAAACCCAAGATGTGGGCAAGACAGTGGGCAGCTGTAATGCCCGGTTAGGTCTTAAGTCTCCCAAATTGAAGGTGCTCCTCATTCACCGATTGCAGGCTGGCTGGGACAGTTTCCTTGCCTCAGGGGCAGTGGGATGAGGGTCCCTGCAGAACACAGCTAAGAATGGCTTGCAAATATGGGCAGGCTCAGCCTTACAAAATGGAATCTTACATGCTATGAGAAAACAGAATAAAAATAGATTCCTTGCCAGTATAGAAACTGCCAAGAATTATGGGAGTATCAATAGCGTCACATACACCCTGTCTCTCTCCTGACATAGGTCATCATACAGGGCAACCAATGTTATTTCGTTTGGCAGAAAAACAACGCTGAATTCCAAGCCCAGCCTGAAACGCAACAGAAACGCTCCATTTGATCAAATGCGTTTAAGAATGTCTGGAGCTGGCTGGCCACCTCCACCTTCAGGACATTAGCCAGGCAAGGAAGATTTGCCACCAGCCTAGAGTCATTAAGGTCTTTTGAGAGGTTTTCTGCAAGGGCCCTTGTAATGCCATCTCTTTCAGATGGCTCAGGATCATTCCTTTCAAAAATGAAATGATTTGTAATGGGAAGAGCTGGAACCTTGAAGTTGCCCATCTGTATTGCGTTGCCCAGTCTCCTGATCTTAGATTTGCCCATGATGAGAGGTACTGTATTTCAGTTTATGTTGCAGTAATTATTTTGAAATTTTCAACTAAACATATAAATTAGTATATGCAAATTGTATGCAAATCAGAGTCCTCTTTTTTTGGTGATGCATTTCCTCTCTTGTGGTGATGTGCAATTGGCCACTCACTCTGAGGAGACAGCAAATCTTAAAACTGATCTCCCAGACTGCACAGTTTTATCTTCCGGGTTTGTTATTACTGGGAATTAATCTGTACAAGAATTTAGTTTGCTAGATTGAAGCAAAGAGTTTTGCAGTTTAGCTCAGTTCCTTTAGGGTCCCCTTCAGCCTATATTAGCCTCATCAAACCAGAACTAGATAAACAGAGAACTGAACTAACTGTTCAGTTTCTTGGCATCTGAAGGGACAGCTGTTCTAGAAAGCACTCAAGGTAACTTGTTCCTCTGATAATAGGAAGATCCAGGAAGAAAATGATTCAGTGAGATCAGGAAAAGGTTCAAAATGGCGTTGCTGGGAGTTATGGGGTAGTTCACAAACAACCATGGCAGATTATTTGTTCAATATCTTCAGATTCGGTATTTAATTTTATAAAGATGGCTCATTTAAGAACTGCTCTAAGTTTGAGATTGTAATTACAAGGAACACTACATCAAAGATACAAAATATTGACTAATCTAGATGTAAGAAGGAGTTCTTACCAGGATAAATAGAGAAATGAAAAAATACTGTTTAGGAAGTCCAACAGTGGACCTAGAATGTCAAAAAAGTACATCATACATAAATATTGACTTTTTAATGAGCTAATTTTTGATGGTATGTTTTTGAATACTGTCCAGACTCAGTAAACAGCCAAAGGAAAGTTATTTGGGTGGCCAGATACCCTAGTCCTCTATTTTGGAGAGATGGAAGAAGACAGTTCTCTATTTGAAAATGTCCTGTATTTTATGGACGAGTTTAGAATCAAAGAATCATAAGAAGGGAGTTGAAGTCGTCCATCAACCCTTAACACCTGGATAGCAGAGTACATAGGTCGCTGGGTCACTTTTCTCATACATGGTGAGAAGTGTCTTATATGTCTGTTTAAATTACAGTTATTATTTCTACACCTACATTTCTGCATGTCATGCAAATTGGGCTTCCTTTGTCTTTGTTTATTATAAATGGTAACAGTGTGGAAGAACAGCTTTAGTAAAATGAATATTTTTCATATCTACAGGCCTTGCCCTAAAATAATGTTTTAGATTTGAGTAGTACATGAACTTGAATTAATTTTGGGCCATGTGCTTCCTAGAGATCCCCTAGCGGCTCATTCTGGATACCTAACGGATATATTTGCTCTAGAGGATAGGATGGCTAATCTCTTAAGAAGGCAATTAGTTTTAGATAGAAAAATATTAATTCACCTTAAATAGACGATTCGTGTTTCAAAGTCTGGGCTACTGCATTTATGGTTCAATTGACTAACATAAGAAGAACTAGCAGAAAGAGATCTGAAGATCTATTTTTAGAAATGGGGCAAAAATGCCTTGGAAGGACTTTTTTCTTGCTGGAGATGACCTAAGACCTGCTTGCTTGGTTAAATACATTGAAATGACACATTATATTTTAAAAACTATTTTAAAAACTTTCCCCTTATAATTATGATAAGTTGTTTACTACATTTAAGCCTGTATAATTTATGTAAAAATAATAAAGAGACAGCTACTCCTTTGTTATCTGAATCCCTTTAAATTACTGTAGTATTGTTGTAAGCCGCCCCGAGGCTTCGGCGAATGGGGCGGCATAAAAAAGTTTAAATAAATAAATAAATAAATAAATAAATAAATGTCAGGCTGTCCTTTTAACCATCCAGGGACACATAATGAAGAAAACAAAAGAAGGAATAGTATATTTTGGGCATATTCAGGGTTCTATCTTTCCCACCCCCACCTATACAAAGTTCTATTTTTGTATTTATTTATTAGTCAAAATTGCAATGGCTTTCCACAAAGGCCTCAAAACTTTGGACACAAAATACATCGACATGAAAGCAACAATAACAATAGCAATAAAAATAGTGCAGTGCAAAATAATCAGCAGTAAAACCCAACACTTTACTGTGTGCCATAAACCAGAGCTGGCTGGGTCACACCTAAGAAAAGTCTGTGTAAAAAAAAGAGTTGTAGGAGGATGCCTGACATTTGGTCCATCCAATGCCCATTGGTGAAGTATTCCGAAGGGTGGGTGCTAAAACAGTAAAACATGCTCCGCTGCACTCCTGAGCCAAAGCACAGCCACTAACCCTCAGAAATGGTCCTTCCTACGACTGTAAAGGACTGGCGGGTCATAAGGGGTGAGGCAGTCCCTAAGAAAACTCGGTTCCAAGTTGCTTAGGTTTTATGGAACAGCAACAGTTTCTGCCTACACCTTTTCATGGCAAGATGAAGTGAGAACAGCCCCTTCACTGAAGGCAAAGTCTGAAGGCACCTGCGGCAGCCACCTTGCTAAAGCAAAGCAGGTCTGGGCCTGGTCCATCCGTGGAGAATATATCACCTGTGAATTGCATGTAGCTCCCTGCATTTCCACAACCCACTGAGTAAAAGGTTTTAGCATGTATGAACATGAATGGAAGATGCAAAGGGTTTATAGCACAATTATAGTTAAGAAATAAGCAATTTAAAATTGCTTCAAGTGCTCAGGCAGTGACAGGTATCTACAGAGGTTTATGAGCAGCTGTTTCACAAGGTGGGACCCTCCTGCTCTTGGTGACTCAAAAGCCACAATCTCTTTCGGAACAGTTACCACCTCGTGGCATCCATCCTTTCTAATGCAGCTTTTAGGAAGTCAAGGATTTCAGTCTTTTAGGCCGTATGCTAACTGAAATTTCAAGTAGGCATTTTACATTTTAATCCACCCATAGCTGTAGCGGACTATAAAATATATGTAGGATATCTGGCAAGTACTTAAAAGTGGGTAATCTGTATAAATAAGATAGACACATTGAGTATTAGCAAACCTCCGGTGGGAGAAAAATGGCAAGTGCACACACGGTATTGTACTGTCTTCTGCAAAGACTAAATCAGATTTAATTTATGCTCAACATCCTTGATTGATATACTTTTTTAACAGAGCAACCAGCATGCCTGACTGTAATGGTGCCATCTAGTGGTTCCTGTTATATAGTGCTTCATCTGTTTCTGAAACTTACCACTTCATCCTAGCTGGTTGCCAACTTCTGGAGTCATCAAATCTGCCGAATCTTACAAGCTATTTATTGTCCCTGCAGGGCAGAAACAGAGGGGCTGTTCTGTTCCCTCTGGCAAGCAGACTGTTGGCCAAAGCATACATTACTCAGTTGCAAGTTTCCTTGCATCTGGAGATGGGGGCTAGATCGCTCAACAAAAGGATTCATAAATATATAAATTAAATAAATTCAGAAGTATCAGCTATGTTTTTTTTTCATTTTTACTTTATATTAGGTGCAGGGGGTGAATCCACATCTTAAAATGAGCTCTGCCTTCGGATCCAAATTTGGACTGGGGAGGTGGGCTCCAAAACAGAGATGGAAGAGAAACACAGACGAAACTGCTGGTGTGGCTGTCAGTTTTAGTCCTGGGAGGCAAGCTAAGTTGCTTCTGACCAACCTGCTTAAGAGGACAAAGATTGTTGATCTGCAATAACTAAAGCTGTAGCAGAAGGTGTTCTTTAAATTTTACACTTCAAATCTGGTTTCTAAAGACCCTGCTAGGCCCCAGTTCTAGGTAAGATATCTGGGGATAGCTGTGGGATAGCTGTTTGGAAACCAGATTTTCATGAAATTAGCAATGAAAGGAAGAAAGAACTCTTGGCACCAGTGGGATCTTTGTTCTTGTTGCCAAGAGAGAGTGGAGGGGACCTGATCAGGTTCCAGTAGTCAACAAAGGATAAACTGTTAATTCCTCCTACGCCCACCAAGATCCCAGGCCTGATTGAAACCACATACTTGCAATTTACATTCAAAGCAAAACAAAAAATATCACTAATTGTATAAATGATGTAACATCTAGTTTGGCTCTGACAGTCTTCCCATGATGATGATCTATAGATAGGACAAACAAGAGCAAAAGTATTTGGATAGGAACTCGAAAAATCTTCACCATCTTTGGACATCAGATTGTGTCACAGTATGTATCAAGGTGCAAAGTCCAGTGAAGAAATAAATCCCCTTTACATGCAAAGGTCGGGGACACACATGCTGCTTTAGGGCTGGATGAAATAACCCAACACTGAAGGTCTGAAAGGGCTTGACCTAGAAGGCCAAAGGCAGAGATCACCGAACTGCACACTTTTCAGCCAGAGCAAGCTGGAATGACACAGGAGGACAGAATTCCTGACAAGACAAACAGAACATCGGGATTACTGAGCACCTTTGCTGGAGACATCCTGAAAACATAATCAATGCATCAGGCAATAGTTCCAGTGTGACTAAAGTTTTCATCACTTGAGTTACGTATCACACAGCTTATCTGACTTTTTGGAAAGAATGCAAATTTACCTTACCAGCCTTAAGTTGATAGCCATACAAGTGAGGACTTACATACAGGCATCGTGAATTGAATGTTCAGATTCACAGGTCGGTAACCCATCCCCTCCCTATGTTTTGGACTTCAGCTCCCATAATCATTGAATTTTGCTGGTTGGGGTAGGTGGGACTTGTAATCCAAAACATCTGAAGAGTAATGCCTTCCATGGAGCTTGTTTGCAGGTTTAGCTGAAACATTAAGCCTGAATGACTGACACAGATGTACTGACAGCAAGAGCTGGTAATTTTGGTGTTCTGGCCCCATGTTTATATTCCAGCTGAACCCACCCTGACAACTGCTTCGAATTTCATCCATCAGGCTGAAACCTTCAGTGCCTCTGTAGCTGCTATTACTTCCTCCAACCCAATCACATGCACTGCTAACTCAGCACAACAATCCGTATATACCTCTGGGACATTGTACAGCTTCAGGAAGAAATGTGGCACAAATATAATCTGTGTTAAGATAATTTTGGAACATCTAATTTCAGCCTAAGATGGACTGCACAGGGAAATTAGCCTGGTACCTCCTATGTAGGAGAACGTTGATACAGCTGTTCAGGAGGGCAAAAAGCCTACCAGGTGCTTACTTTTTACTCCCTAATGCATCTGGTTTTTGAGATAATTTTAAAAAATATTTAATAAGCCTGTAAGGATTAATGCATGGTACAAAAGTTCTTGGGAGGCCAACTTTTAATGTACGTTGCTCCAAAGCATTCATTTCCAGAGTAACAGATTGGTAGCTGACACCGGGCTAGGTTTGTTAAATTAATGTATGTCCTATGTTATGGAAACATATTTAACAGCTGCATATGGAGCATGTCAGTCCTTAACAGCATGCTTTTCAGTTGACTTTGTACTTAACATCTGCACTTCTTATTGCTTAATAATTTACAAGCAATAAAGAAGCTATAGCAGATAAGTTAGTGCCTTAGTCTGAAAATTACTGTTGTAATTTAAGTTCAGAAAATGGACTGCTTCACACATGCGAATGGACTGCATGTACATCCTTCAGAATTGTCCACAGATGCCAACTCTATAGTTCCAGGATTTAGCAGCATATTTTTGTAGAAAGTGTAGAGGGCTTGTTCAACACAGTGCTCTTCAAACAATGCTTCTGCTGAGATATCAGAATGAAATTTAGCGTAACACAACTTTCCATTTAATAGTCCAGCACCTGATTGACCCTCATGCCTGTTTTCGAGGAAGAAAATTTGCATGCAGATGAAGCAAGGGTCCTATACATTGTGGATTCTGTCAGAATCTGGAGTGCAAACCTGTGTTAACTGTATAATTCATGCAGTGAATGCAAGGGATTTTAAAAAAATATGTTTTCTTTTAAAAAAGTAAATTTATTAGTGTTCTGAAAAATAAAACCAAAAATTAATTAAAATTGAAAAACAAAACAAGAACACATTGTTAACTAGTCAATAATGTACAAATGATTAGATTATGTCACTATGATTATAAACTTTAATTCTAAGTAAGCTTGGACAAGATTAACACATACCCCTTCCTTTCTCTCCACAACCCACAGTAAAATTGCTCCATGGGTTTCAAAGGACACAATAGCCTGTTGTGGGCTAAACAACCCCTAAAACTCTCTGGGCTCTCAGGGTACCTTGTTTCTAAAAACAATAAACATGACACAACAACTTGTCGTGGCTGGTTACCCACTGGCTTGTTTCGTGCAAATCCAGTCAATTTGCTTCTTTGGATTGCTTGCACACACTACCGCATTTCTGTGGAAGCTGGTAGAAGCTCCACCACATACCAGCATCAGATTTTCATTCTACCACCCAATCTGCATGTCAAGGCAAAATTGAACCCAAGAGTTGCAGGAATTAATGGAGTGCACTAGCCATGTTCAAACCATTAATCAATAACCTAGGAACATCCCATTCCTGTCTTGTTCTGTAACGTGTAAATCCTGTGACTCTGGGTTGTTTTCAGCTTCAAACAGTTGCAACCACCCCAAGGCTTTTCTCCTCTACACATAATGAAGCGACCGAGGAGCAAGGACATCACTGGGTTATTAACTGAAAATGGAAATGTCTTGTTCGTAGTTCACATACTCCACCTGTCCCTGGCAGGAATTTAACCACCCAGAAATTGGTGTTGGGATGCATGAACCAAGACTACATGTTACGAATATGATGAGCTGATACAAAAGCACACTGCATCACTATGTTGTATTTCCCCCTTTTTTCTCTACGATGCTTATCCATATTCTGAGGGCAGGGGAGACAATGAGCCATGACTGAGGCTTCTTTCCTTACTCCTACTGCAGCATTCTGTGGTGGAATAAAAATGTGTTTGACTCAAAAGATAATCCCAATGACAAGATAAGGCAGCTTAGAGAGGAGAGTTACAGATTCACATATTACAAGAGAACCAGGGAAGGAGAAATGTAATCAACTCAGGTTGATGCTTCACTGTTTTAGGTAACATAAACCAACTTAGGTGCAAATACAGCCCAACATATTGGCGGGAACTGAAATTTGGTGGAAGAGATGTCATGCTCTTGATCTATAGCATGGATTCTAAATGGTAAAATCACAAGAGCATGAGCATTTACAAGGGAGTTAAAAATCAGTTTGCAATCTTCTGGTAGAAATACTATATTGCTTAGATCCCAAGATTGCCTGTGCTGAATTAGCTTTGGACCATCTAATGGATCACCACATTTGAAGGGTAGAAACTATATTTGAAAGCAAGGAACCATGGAACTTTGAAAACAGAAACCAAAGTTTATGTCAGAGCAATGTACATTATAAGCAAAGATTAACCAAACAAATTATAAACAACACCTGGAGAGACAAAGAATTTAATGTATGTTTTGCCCACACACTGCAGGATTGAACCACTAAACAACCATGTTCACCAGGTACAAAAATGACCCTTTTCTTGGCAGGGACGGCTCACACAAACATGATCATTTCTTAATTTTGCAGGGATCAAAATGCAAGCTACCTGGATCTCTTCAAGTCTAATGTCCATACTCCATCAAACACAATGGCTTGACTTAAGATATGTTAACCTAAGGAAGTTTAGAAGCTTTCCACCCCTTCCTCCACTCTGCAGCTAGCTGCATTCCCTGCCCCAAGTCTCTCTGAAGGATCAAGTCCCCCCCACCCCACCCCGAACAATGGCTGCTGGAAGGAAAGGATGGAGAACTTTCTGTTCTGTGAACTACCACAATTTATCTTAACCAAACAAGTACTTATGTAGTCAATGCACCACTTCGGCTGCTATTCTTCAAGTGTTGAGGAACCAAGTGGTAACACAAGGAATATACATGCATCATAAAATCACCCCTTAACACAGTTATTACAGACCAGCTGAAAACTTTGAGTGAGACTCCCCTAGTGTTCCGACTCCAACTCAGGTGTGGAAAAGGCGTTTTTCTAAAATTTGCACAATGCTGTATCACTTTCTTCATCTACTTTCATCTACTTTATAAACTGTTTCTTTCTGAACTCTCTGGAGAGGCTCCCTGCAAGGCCCACTTAAAATAAAACCCTTACACACAACAAAAGTTGGCAAAGCTCCAGATCTAGCCTATGGTGCAGTCATGAGTTTTACTGTAAATGTAATGAGGAAAAGCTGAAGAAGGAGCTAAGTGTTTCTGGGGGGCATCCTTCACAGCCATAATAGTCCAAAGCTGCTTTTCCTGAAGAACACACGGTGCATTAAGAACAAGCAGATCTTTTCACAGATGCTTTTGTAACAATAATCCACCTACACAGTCTTTTCCTTAATATATTTACATGCATGTCAAAACAGATGCTTTACAGACAAAAACATCCATAGAAAAATGTGAAGTTTGGGTTCCCCCTGGTAACCTCCCTTCTTCTATTGCTTCTGAGGTGATGACGGGACAGGGAAAAACACAATGATAATCCATATTAAGAAACTAAGAGTTTTCTGTTTCCACCCCAAATTGCAATTACACTCTGTTACAGCACACACTCAGACAGATGCACTCCAACCCCCTCCCCCCACAGCCCTTATGATCTCATAGTATGTAAATAAGAGTTCCAGAGGGGGACAGCATGCTCAGAAACATACAGTTAATTCACAAAAGTAATTTGGTTGGTTTCAGGCTCGTAAAATGCTGTATTATATGCTTTGAAGATTTCCCATCTGCCTGTGCAATCCATTAAGCAACCATGGGTATGTTTTCATTTGGCACAACGAGGACACAAAGTGAGTTTTTCTGAAATAATTCACATTTGTCTGGATGCTGAACTGTCTCCTTATCCATTCTTTGGCCAGCCTGCAGCAACTAACAAAGCTACCTTGTAAAGCAACATCTGTTTTATTTGAGTCTATTTATCCAGCAAATAAACAGTGGGTATCAGCCTCAGGAATTTACAGTATATTTCAAAATAAATCTGAGCAATCGTTTTAGGGGTCAGCACTGAACAGTGGATAGTATGACATATAACTCAAATTAATACACATCCTTTTTAGTAGTAGTTTTAGTACTAGAATAAAAAGGTTACTGAATCACTAAGACTTTTTAGTGTTTTATTAGGTTTTATAGAGATATAAAACCTTCCAAGTAGATCTGAAAATATCATGCCTGTATAGTATATAACATTCATTTTCACAACTTATGAACCTGCTGTTGTGCATTTTGTTCCGTTTTAAAATGGTTTACAAATGGCACATTTAAAAGTGGGCACCTGAAATTTAGTAACTACAAATGTTTCAGCAGCCAACATGATTTCTTTATGAACATTTTTTTAAAAAAGTGTGTCAGTGCACATCATAAGGCAGTGGCTATTTAAACTCTAGCATCATCATGATGATAGAATGAAGGTAATTTAAAAATAGGTTTGCAAAGGGAAATTAAATGCTAATTGTTTGCAAAACAGCATATCTAAAGAGATACCTTATTTAAACTAATCTCACTGTTCCTTATTTTTTGTTTAATCTGATATGGGTTGCATTAAGGCACATGTAAGATACAACAAACATGAATATCCATGGAATTCCTCTTGCACAAATAGTAAAATGTACCATTTAAATTTCTTTAAAAAATGAAATACAACGTTTGCTAAGAAATTCCTATACAAAGTTATAAAATTTACACCATCTGAGCTGCCAAAGAGGTAAAAACTTATCAGTTCTCGATAAACTATTTTTAATTGTACGTCAAAGCGGGCAATATAAATACCCCAGCCCTTTAAAAGGCCAAAAAAAAGAGGACAAAAATAAAACCCCACCCAACAGAAAAATCCCGTGTTATGAGACGCATGATTCCAAAATAGTGTGTTTTCCTTGTTCCAAAAAGAAAAAAGAAAGAAAAGAAACAGAAAGCTTAAAATCTATTAAAATGACAACACTGGAAATTATGGGAATAATTCACCAGCCAACAAACAGGAGCTGTGCAAGCAAAGCACAAGACCGTGGGAGGCATTTCTCAGTGCACTGCGCCCTCTGCGTTCAAATGCTTGGACTGAAATAAGGCACTTTTCTTCCAATGAGAAGCACCCTCCAAAGAAATGACACAAGGACGAGATGAGTCAGATCGGATTTCTGGTTAAACACATGAAAGTTGATTGAATGATATCCCAGGATGCAACAGTAACGATTCAACAGCAGGGGGAAGACACAGGAGGCAAAAATCTGGAGGACGCGAGTCTCTACACAGAAGTGGTCACTCTGTCATTGGCATTATTGACCTCATTTTTGTTTGAATCCAGTCCTTTAGCAGCATTCATATCATTCCGTAAATTTTCCACTGTCTTTTTCATGTTCTTTAATTCCCCAGGGTGAGGAGTGGCTCGCCTTAGAAGTGTCCTCTAAAAACAAACAGTGGAGTAAATGATTTTTCTTGTGCCTCTCTTTTAAAAAGTTTATATATATATATATGTTAATTGTTTTACAGATTTAGTGACCAATTATTAGGTTTACCATGGAATGTAAATATCGGTTGTCAGCTTTTAAAAAATTGCTTAGTCTGATAACAAATGTAGCAGGGGATATATATAACAGCTCAAGAGATGCCAGTTGTGATACAGAGAAGCAATATGCATGAAGGGGAGAACCACAAGCACAACAGGTATGTTGGTTCAGACACAAAACAAAGCTCATGCTTCTTCTACCACATGCATCCCCTCTGTGGGTAGCAGCACTGGGCTGGATCCATACTAAGCTAGTTGCGCCTAGTTGAAAGCAACTGCATCAAAGACATGGCTAATCTGCCCCACTGTTTTCATTAGGAACCAAGCAAAACTTAGTCTGGATTCAACATTTTGACCTGGTCCGCATGACCACCACAACAATTATGAGTTGTTTAAGCCATGCTGGGCAGAATTTGCATATTTGATGTCCAACTGAGGCTTGTCATGTCACACAAACCCAAAGACTGTGGGAAACATGAGGCAGTGTGGCACAGTGGTTAAAGTGCTGCAATGGTCTGGGACAGAGGATCTGGGTTTTAGTCTCCACTTAGTCATGATGCTCACTGGGTGACTTTGGGCTAGTCACTGACTTTCAGCCTCACCCCGCTCACAGGGTTGTTGTGAGGATAATATGGGGAGGAAGAGGAGGAGTATGTAAACTTGTGGTCCTTGTAGGAAAAAAGGTAAAATAGAAATATAACAAATAAGTAAAATAACTATCATAACTAAATAAATAAATAACCATCAGATAACCCAACAACAGGCCATGGGTTATGCAAGGGTGGTGGAGCCCTAACAGAACCCATGTTTCTTGGGTTTACACAACATGGGAAGCTGTGACTGGGCTCTGCATATTCAGTGGAGCTGCTCAACCACAGACCACCGTGACTTGATTAAGTTGGCTGGTCAGTCATGCAGACTGGCTCACTAGGATGAAAATCCACAAGAACTGTTCCCAGCTCCAGTCTCCCATGACATTATTTCTGGCTAGTTATTTCAGTCAGTGGCTTTCATATAGCTATTCTTTTACCTCAGAGAGACTGTGCTGCTCAAGACATTATCATTCTTATTGCATGAGAAATGAATAAAAGAATGTTCCCAAGGAATTATCTAGACATCTTACTTCTCCTAAATAGCAGACCCCAGCACAATGGCCCATGATGAACTGCTTTTAAAATAGAGGACTTTCGAAACATATTTATGTGAAAGCAGTTGCTGTTCTGGATGTGTGACAGGGCGTAGATTTCTGTTGGCTATGCCTGTTAAAATATATTGCCCTACAGTGTCAAATTTCATGATGAATCACTGCCCATCACAAAAATGAGGGCTATTTTTACAAAATTCCCGGGCTTTTAGAAGAAGTTGAACTCTCTATTTTATCATTATGGATTTCATGTGATATTTGGGCTACTTCACACTTTGAAGACAATGTTTCAACATGCTTCTGGTTTCAAAACTCTGTAAGAATCTACTTTGGAAATGTGGTGCTCATATATCTATTGAACTGCCTGCTAACATTCAAGAGACTCGAATACATGCAAGGATCATTTTGCATATGCAGATATAAAATGTGACAATCTTAGAAAAGTGAATGTACCAGCTATGTGAAAAAGCATCTACCAGCATATGCATTCTGACTCACAGTAGCCCCCATTAGTTTTACACAATGGGATTTTATCTGCCTTTAATTTGCGTTGGTTCTTAAGAATAAAACTAGGTGAAGGGAGCAGCTGATTTTGTGTCAAACAGTGTAATATTATACTAGCATTAGTATCCCTGTGAGGTAGGTTAAGCTGAGAGTGAGTGGAGTGGCTCCAGGTGTTCCAGAGAGCTTCATGGCCGAGTGGGCATATCTATTTGAAGGGACTGCTGTTAAGAAGTTAGGCAGAAAAGGCAGAACAGACATTTCAGGCAGATTCCTCTTGACCCTGAGTGTTGTTCTTTTTCTGAACAAGTAAATACTTCACATGATTTAACAAGAAACAGAGAATATCAAGAGCTAAGACGAACTAGCAAACCTTGCATTAGTTGCAATTGGCAAGACTATCTTGGACAACTGAAATGTGTGTTCTGCAATGCCTACCAAATACGAACTCTGATGGCGACTGAGTACTACCTCAGCCTCAGCCTTTTCGGGCCAACATGGAGGACTAAAGCCTATGCTCATTTTAATGGCATATCTACCACCCCTGCTTAGTGCACTTTTGTTCCTTCCTTTAGCCACTTCATCTACAAATAATGTCATTAAGTTAGCTGTTTGTTAAATCTGACATTATAAGTTAAATAATAAAATGCATAATTAAATTGGAAGTACCTCAGACAAATAACGTGGTCCCAAATTTCAGCAGCAAATCAGCTCTTTAGCAAGGGCCAACAACATTGCACTCGTGGGGGTTTACCCAAGTGCAACACTTGAGCACTAGAGCTGCGGTACCACTGGCTACCACAAGGGGATGGGGGAAGGTAGAACCAATCTCTGCCTTTTGTGGTGCAGTACACTAATTGTAAGAAAACATCTATTTTGTACTTGTCACACGGAGATGGATAGAGACCTGTTCTCCCCTGCAGAGGAAGGCAGGATGCGCTCCAACAGAGCAAAGTTCAGGGAACAAAGGTTCCATTTAGATGCCAGGAAGTACTTCCTGACAGTTAAGACCCCGAGGGTGTGGAATGGGCTTCCACGAGAGGTCGCTGAGGCCCCATTGGTGAGGGTGTTCAAGGATAGGCTAGACATGCACATGGTGGGCATGTCATGAGCGGAGCCGGCTGGAGCCGGGGGTCAGACTAGATGGCTCAGGAGACCCCTTCTGACTTGCTCAATTTCTACATACTTTGAAAAAAAGGTGGCAGTCACTTTTCAAAGTAGGACCATTTCTATAGCATACATGAAATGCATTTTAGGTTTAGACTCAGGACCACTGTACATATTACTTACATCTTTAGCTCGTGGCCTTCCAGAAGTTTTGGCTCAAATAAGTCCTAGCCAGCATAACAAATGATCAGGGATGATGGGAATTGTAGGTTGAAACATCTGGAGGACCACATGTTGCCAACCCCAATTTAGGTGCATGCCGAAAACCATCTTCAGTGTGAATGTACTATACAGTTACACTGACCTGGGAGCCCTCGCTGGCTGCAGTTTGGTATCTTTTATGACTCAAAAGTTTAATGATGTATGTGGGACCTAATTTCACAGAGCATTTGGACGGAGTGGGTGTATATTTTAGTGGAGGTCTAATAAGTACAGTGACAGATGCTCCCACTAGACCCTCCTTCATTTGAGCAGAACACGAGGCTTTTTCTGCCAGATCACAGGTATTACAGTCAACTTGCAATGCAAATGGTTATGAAATGAAGGAGGGACAATGGAAGTGACTGTGGGGAAGATGACAGACAGTGTGATGGGGTAGGAGACAATCCAATGGAAAAAAAATCCCATAGGGGTTGCTGCCTACAAAAACACAGGGTCCACAGCTTGTACCTTCCACAGAAATCCCTACCTCTATTTTGCTTTTAGCAAACTGAAGGGAACCACCTTAAAGAAGCAAAAAGGAAAGAAAACTAGTCACAAAACACCAAGTAGATCTAGATTTAAATATTTATTTGTTTCTCGAAGCAGAAAGGGCTTTGGCCCACCCCACCCCCACAAGAAGTCTCTGATCAGAAACATCCAGCAAAATCAGCACGTAGGACTGTTTGCTGGTACCACATCAGTTAACTCTGGGACAATCAGTTGTCCGATAAACCATGCTTACCACCCGCTTTTGCATTTGTTTTCTGACAAAACATACCATTTCATTATCCTCTTCATCTTTTTCATCTTCTAAAAAGCGGATTGCACTGACTCTGTTTACTGCCCGTTCATTCCATGTTTCATCTGACATTTCATTTACCAAGCTCTCCAGTGCACCACAACGGGGCAGGTTCTCTATTACGACAGCAGATAGCAAGCGGAGAGAGCAAGTTTGCATGTTAGAGGTGAATGCTGTTGTGCATTCAGTAGTCAAGACTTTGCATGGAAAACAATGATGGCAACAACATACAATACTCACTTGAGAGGTTAGCTGCAAAGATGCTGCTTACATTTAGTTAAGTAGTCGCACCGTTTTTTCAAAAAAGCCCAATGGTGCAACTTCACTCAGCGTTTCTGTCGCTATCAGAACACTCAGATCGGACTTTAGAACTACTTCTGGCTGATTTCCCCATGATTTACATTTCCCAAATGGTAATGTCTGTTATGTTTCTAGTGCAAATGAATACTCTCATGTGTAAGATTGTTAGCTACAAAGACTCTACTTGCTTGTGGTAAGACTTAGGAACATCTAGCTTATTGAAAAAACTGTTCCAGGATTAAACACAAGATCTGCATTTATTCAGCAACATTTTAGAAGTAAAATTAGGGGGGAGGGTAGTCAGTAAGCCATCCTTCTAATCATCTGGTAGAAACTATGCAATAACAACCTTAAAATTAGCATTTCTAAAAAACCAAGTATCCTTAATAGCTTATACATTTAAAATATTTTGTACAATCCTACTATGCAGGCAATTTGTTTTTAGTTTGTTTTTCTCATTACCCTGTCTGAAACCATCTTGTTTCACGTGAAAATGATCTCCAAATATATTTACCTTGGCAACCAGGCTCAGAAGGCATTTGAGGAAGTAAAACACATGTTAAAATCTTTTCTCCTATTTCGGGATCTGTGTCTGTCTGGAATGTCAGCAGAGGCTGGGACTGGTTATCAGACAGCCACAGTGCTTTCAGCTTCAAGCTAGTGAGTGACATGGGAAGATGTAGCAACCTAGAAGAGAAAACAAGGAAAAGTTCTAGAAATTTTTAAAAAGCTCTATAGAAGAAAGGAAAGAAACAAAATTTTTCAACAGGAATCTTTGTTGCAGATTAACATGAATACCTGTCCAGAAAAAGAATAAAGCGTTTCAGTGTAAAAATCCTACTCTTTCTCCTTTCTGCAGATGCCTTAGGTAATGATCTCTCTTGTAGCCTCACTGAAATTTTGAACTTCTTACATATTTTACAGCATTTTACATAAATTCCCATTTAGCTTTATGGATCATTCATTCTATGAAGGCAGATATATAAGAAACTTTTATGTGCCCTGCCTGGAATTTATGCAAGTCCAATGCTTACTGCTGAAAGCTGTACTTGTCTGCAGAAGTGCTAATGAAGAAGGGCTTATTTTTCCCTTTTAAGTGAGACCCACTTCATATGGCATACAATATTGTTATTGTGGTGAGAACTGGTATTAAAGTAGGCTAGAGAGAAATGTGTTTTATGTCTCAATCTTAAGTTGGATTTAAGTGAATGAGAATGTAGAAAGTGACTGAGCCTGAAAGGGACCTTGGGGCGGTGGTGGACGGCTCAATGAAAATGTCAGCTCAGCATGCAGCCACTGTGAAAAAGGCAAACTCCACATTAGGCATACACTGTATCCCCGAAAATAAGACCTAACTGAAAAATAAGCCCAAGCATGATTTTTCAGGATGCTTGTAATATAAGCCCTACCCCAAAAATAAGCCCCAGTTAAGACTATCAGCCAGACAGACGCATTTAGTATGTCTGTTGCAACACAATTCTGGGTTTGGAGAGTTATGACAATATCCAGAAGAAGATGGAATTACTGTATTTGAATAAATGTAGATCGTTGTACATGAAAAAATAAGACATCACCTGAAAATGAGCCCTAGTGTGTCTTTTGGAGCAAAAATTAATATAAGACCCAGCCTTATTTTTGGGGAAACACGGTAATTAGAATGGAACAGAAAATAAAATTATTAGAGATCTTACTTCTCTTATACAAATCCTTGGTGCGACCACACTTAGAATATTGTGTACAATTCTGGTAGCCTTACCTGAAAAAGGAGGCTCACAGTGCCTTTACCAGAGGTGGCAGGCCTTCACACCCCAGCTGCTGAGGAGCCTGGCTACAAGACTCTGCCTGACCGTCTTGCTTGAGATACCACCATATGTACAGAATGCTGGACTAGATGAACCACTGGTGTGAGCCAGCAAAGGTTTTCTTATGCCCTTATACAAACCAATGTATTGATAATCCAAATAACTCCACCCAACACTATGAAGACTCATATCACAACAGCTGCTTTATATTAATGCAACACCCAAGGTAAAGAGATTTTAAGTATTATTGATATTACTTTTTTCATAAAGGGAGTCTGAACTTAAATGACATTGACAGGACAATCTGAGAGGAGGAAGAAGCAGAGGTAGAAGACACATCAAATCTCCTCATGGCAGCAAAGCAGAAGGTGGGAGGGTGGCCTTTTCCCATTTGTTTTCTTTTCTGGCAGCTTTTTTATTTTTCAAGAGTTCCACTCACACTAGTAGCAATGGGGAGAAAATGAAGTATGCCTAATTCAGGGCTGCCATAATTCCTCTTAGCACCACATCTAAGAGGAGGACTTTGGATCCTGAGGTTCCCCTATACCTGCTCCCCTTTTGCTGCTATCACTGGTAGTGCATGAATGTTGCATGGACTGCAGCGATTTCCTTGTTTTCAAAGGGGATACTTGCAATAACAAATGTCCTTCTCTGCCAGCAGGAAGGAAGAGCTGCTGTTATCACAAATAGACAGTCTAGGACACTGCAGGTGTTTCAGAATCCCTGCCCTCTGGCCATGCAGACTAAGGCTGATGGGGTGGTAGGCTGAAACACCCAGAAAGCACCAGGTTGCCTATGGCATCCTTCCCAGGCAGGACTGTAGCCTATGATGCCTGGGTTCTTTGCTGTTAAAGCATCAACTTCATTACAGATTGGGTACTACTATTCTGCAGGGCTTTGGCAAATCTTAGAATAAATAAGCTTGGATTGCTTTGCTAGCATTAACCTTAACACCATCTCAAAGTCTTCTCACTGTCACTACCAAATGTAAGAAGGTTAATGAAGCTGCAAAATTCCACAAAGAGGCATCACAAAACTCTTTTGGATGTATGATAAAAATGAATACTTGCCTGTTTCCAGCTACATCTAGGACGTGAAGTTCTGTGGCTTGGGATAATTCAGGAGGAATCCTAGATAACCGGTTGTCTCGTACTGAAAAAACATTTAGATTGCAACATCCACCAATCTGTTTTATGGAGGGAAAAAAGGAGATTGCCTTATTGGTGTTGATACAGTTTTACTATGTATGTAAAACATACAATGTGAGAGACTAATAGTATTCACTTACCAAACCCCAAGAAGTTATTAGGCCTTAGCAGTCAGTTTGTGCAACAACTCATTCTGCTAAGGGGTAGTCCAGGGAATTGTATTCTAATGTCTTCTCAGTGTCAAAGCTATACAAATGTCAGGCTTTTCTCCCTATGAAAATGCAGCTGCTGAAGGCAGATACAAACTGGGACCACAGTGGGGGGAAAAGGGTTAATGTCTGCCTACCCCCTCATGCTAAGGTCCTAATTCAGATCAGCTTCCCCTTGGTTGCTTCTGAGTAAGAAAGATGGACATAAGTGCTTCCTAATAAGATATATTAAAGGTAATGTGAATTTGACCTTCTAATTTAAGTTACTAGAGACAGCTAGAAGTAATTAGCATGGCAAACCATAACCCTTAAATAAATAAATGGACAAGCATAGGATTGCACTGTAGATGACTTTACTGCTGTTTTGACTGTGTTGTTATTGCTTTTAACGGTCCCAAGACCATTTGATAGTGGATAAGATACAAATCAAATCAAATCAAATCAAATAAATAAATAAATAAATAAATAAATAAATGTTACTTTTCTTGATTTCTTCAAAGCTGAGTAAGAATGGGCAAACTGACTTACCCAAGGCAAGATGCAATGTTGAAAGCACTGATTGCCAGCTTACTTGCATGTCAGTGGCTTGTACCAGACAAGCACCTGAGAGTTTGCTACACGGCAA
Source organism: Varanus komodoensis (assembly GCF_004798865.1). Classification (NCBI taxonomy): domain Eukaryota; kingdom Metazoa; phylum Chordata; class Lepidosauria; order Squamata; family Varanidae; genus Varanus; species Varanus komodoensis. The sequence continues at coordinate 749,921 of NW_025335349.1, read as the reverse complement.
GTACTGAATTTATTGTAAGCCGCCTTGAGACTACGGTAGTCTCAAAGTATATATAAACAAACAAACAAACAAACAAACAATCTCCTATCCATACAAATGACATAAACTGAGTTCAATTTGTGTTATTTGAGCAAGAGTGCACTGTCAGACACCTCTTACTCCAAAAATCAACAATTTACATGATCTCCAAAGTGTAACTCAACTGCTCAACTGTAAGCAATGGATTCCCTTTTTCTACAGAAAGGAAAGGAAAGGAAAGGAAAGGAAAGGAAAGGAAAGGAAAGGAAAGGACTCTATTGTGTGCTTCCTAAGTTGTCTAGATTCATAACCACTATTTCTAAGTAATCAATCCTAGACATATTTATTCTAACATAGAAATAAATTGAGTAAGAATAATGGAAATGCATAAGGTCTTTTTTCCCCCAGTGAATATCTCTGGGATTGGTGAACAAATCTTATCAATTTAACATATCAAGTTTCCCATTTCCTCTTATCCACTGCTGCAATTTCACCTGAAATTAATGTAGCTAACACCATCACCTTGAACTCAAGGATCAAACACTCAGGTTTAGTTCAAATCAAAAATTCATTCCAAGACCTTCTATGATAACGGACTTCAATAATGCATGCCTCTCTATATTCATAGAAAATCTGTTCCACTATCTGGATGATGTTTCTTTTTTCAGAAGTTCAAAAAGGCTAGACAGTTGCTACCACAAATACCAACTGCTGGCATAAAAGGAACGGTCCTGCTGGATGACGAGTACAATGCTTGTATCAACAAGCTGCTTGAAAGCCCCTCCTCAGCCTTGGTTGAAAGTCTAAAAATACAGTTTCGAATGACTCATTAAGTACTAGCCTAGCTACTGGAGTGTGCTCAATTTTGGTTGAAGCTAATTTTCATATTCTTTTCCCTTTTATAACTGCAACCCTTTTCACTCCCCTCCCCCCAAACTATCCTTTTCATTCCACTTTGCTCTGTAAAATTTCTGCCAACATAAATATTTTCACCATATTCCCTTCCATAAGTAACAGGCACACTTTCCTATTTTCATGCAAGGAACTGGTAGTGAAAGCATGAGCAAGATGATTATATACTGTATTTTTAAGCTTCAGGCCCTTCCAAGGAGTGAGAAACCATGCAGTAAAAACTTTGTAAGTGCTCTGACAATTTCACAGGGTATGAGGTGCTTTAACAAAAGTATCCATTGTCTGCCTAATTGGTGCATCTCTCAAATGAAAAACTGAGAACAATTATTCTGGTTAGTGAATGCTAGATGAGCTGGCAAATGATGCCCTGTGGTACACAAGGAATATTTGCATTGAACAATTCTGTTTCAAGAACATAAGCAAGAATGAGTGTTGGCCATGCAGCCTTCCTGAGAGCATCCCACCCCTTACGCTGGAAAATCCCAGACTTTGGGGGTAATGAAAGTGCAGTGGTGTAGCCAGCCAGGTTGAATCATCATGCATTGAAAGCAGTCGGATGAAAGGCACTGGTGCGACTTTGGACTGAACAATACTTACAAGGTTACAAGAGTTTACCTGACTCAATTTTCCAAGCAGCTAACAATTAAGAAAAACACAAGAGACAGTTGTTTGGTTGTAACGCACACTATTATTTATGCAGACTGGACAGTGCCATTCACACACGCGCGCACACATCCCAAGAGACCATTTTCCCCCCACCAGAGAGCTCAACATTTCCACTAAACTTATGTTTACTTAGGCAAAGCTGGTCACTAGCTAGCCCAACATGGATCAGCAGCCTTGAGCAATTTGATATTGGATATTTGCCTGGGAAACGGACCACTATGGCCACATTGGGGCCACCTGTAAATTCACTGCAGGAAATCACATGGAAAACCAAGTGTCGTATGTGTTAAAATTGCCATTTCTCTGCACCCAATGGAAAATGTGGGGTAATATAGCCATGATAAAATATGTTCCCCTACTATAGGGTCAGGTAAGGCAACCAACTCCCCATGTGGTTAGATGCATCTTGCAGTGAGTTTACCAAGTACTACTATGTTTGCCACCCAGTCTGAGCGGATCCGATCGATGCCACATGAGTGAGCATTCCCTTGCATAAAAGAATTCCCTGTCCTCTCTTGTGTTTGTAGTCCCCACCCCAGCCACATGCCCCAAATCTGCTCTGGAGGGTCCCCCTACCCTCTGGAGTAAATATGGGATGTGTGCAAAGGGCTTCTACTAATCATCTACTAGTTTCTGCTAGCAATGGACCAGTATTGAATCCAACCCAATTTGATCACAGGAAGGATTCGATCAGGTAACATGTGGGCACATTGCAATTAGTTTTTATATGCAAGATGGTTATCCAAGAACCAGAAAAGGCCAGATAAGGCAAAAGGTGCACTCTGAATGTATGTCATATTTACATTTAAAATGTAAATGTAATGGTCATGCAGCTATGACCAAGTTATTAAGTGAAGATGCAGGCTCCAATCAAAACAAATAAGTCATCAACTCTGAACTGACAGCATTACACATTCCTTCAATCCTTTTTAAAAATAAGTATGTCTGTTCTGAAAAATAGAGTTCCTCGAGGATGAACAAAACACAAGTGTAACAAAATTTTGACTCTGCTATGCATAAACTTTGCCTGTAAGTGTTAGGTGCATCCCTGGGCATTTTAAGGGGTGAGGGCTCGGAGCTTCTTTTAAAGTCGAATTATACCTTGAGCCCACATGTTCTTGAAACATGTTCTTTGACTATCTTAAGATAAACCACAATAAATCAAAATGTTTTCTAGTAAGGATTCACCTTGCTGCCAGAATATTTTGAAGTTTGTGAAGGGGAAAACAGCCATGAACAAGGGTTAAGATAGTTTGCAAAAGCATATATCTACATAAAACAATTAACGAACACAATGATAATCGGCAAAATTATTTCGGAGTGCAATCCTATGCATGCTTGGCAGAAGAAAGTCCCACAATTTCCAGGTGGCACAGTCAGCATGGCTGACTGGAAGAATGCTGGGATTTGTAAGAATTTTTTTCTGTCTAAACATGCATTGGTTGTTCCCTGGATCTCAAAGTGATGCAGGGAGTCTTTTTTATCCTGAAAATCCTGTAAAATAAGGTCTAAAAGGACTAAGTGACAAAAGACAGGGGGGAGTGGGAGTGGTTACAAATACTAAAGAGCATGCATGTTTTGAAAATCTGCAATATCTGTGCCATAATACAAACCCAGAATACTTCTCTCAGCTTTTCTGTGGGATAACTGGCAGCCAGCCACCCATTTTATATTGTATTGATGAAACTTCCATTAGTCATAGAAACTGTATATTTGGAAACAAACATTTTTAGTTTCATTAAATAAATAGATTAGATAGAGATCGCATACAATGAGGGAAAAACAATGAAAGGCAGGGGAAGAAAAGTCAAGAGAACCAGACATTTGAATCTGAATGCTACTGTGGTATATATGGACTTTAAAAATGTCCCTGTTCTACCCAGATGCTTTACCTGACTGAGGAACACTGTGTTCATTTGCGCATTTTATGTTGCATTTCAGGTGCTCAAGTTCCGAGCTTATGCTCTTCAGTGTCTCAGGAAAACTCTGTCTTGCCATTTGTGGACAATGCTCGCTACTACGCCATGTGTTTGTTGTGTGTGCACATGTGTGAGTGTTTAATTCTTAAAATTCTACAAGCTATGCGAGTGAAATATCTTATGCAAATACATTTTAACAGATGCCAAAGTTAGGAGACCTAAGAATCGGCATTCATTCATTGTGTTCTGCATTGTTCCAAATTTTAGGAAGGAAGTCATTTGCTTTATTTTATGGTTGAGAAGCTTAGCATGTGGCTTTCTCCTGCCACCACAGAAACTAGCCTTTTCATTTTAATCCCTGCCTTGCCCCTATCCTAAACCAGGTATTACAGACTTAGTGCACTTTTAATTCTGCAGCACAACTGCCTGATCTTTTTTAACACAGAAGGAGATATGCTAGACCATTTTTTGGCCTTGATAGTGTTATCTGTTAATAGAAGAAGGAACAAGAAAACAATGTGATAATAGAGCAGCATAGTGTCATATTTACATTTACATAGGTACACATTTCCCCTCTTACTAACAGCAACACAAAGTGATGACTTGGATATGATAAATCAGCCTCTACAGATCAAGTGCTACAACTTTTTAATCAGTGCACATCACCTCAGAAATACCCATAGGAAAAGAGGCTGCCTCACGCAAAATGCTGAACAGAGTGATGAAATAAAGAACTGTACATTTGTTTGTGAATCAGTTCTTACTTCCTAAAGAGAACTCAAATAGGTAAGAATCAGAGCACCTGACCATTACTGCATCAAACCAACCTGCCTGCATGAGGCTGCCTGTTGAAATCCACCCACTCATTCCCCCATCTCAAACCCTTTTGCAATTAAGGCAGCCTAAACCCACTGCCTTTGCTCTCACCTGTCAGAATTTTGTCAGGGTTCTGTCCCAACACTTACAATGGAGGTTCTCCTTATTACATTTGGCAGCTCACTTTGTCATATTTCTGTAGGTGGTACTGATGGCTATGATTAGCTGCAGAACAGCCTGAATAGCTAGTTTATGTAACACCAGACACACCGTTCACCACTAGCAGATGGGATTTCAAGCTCTGAACAGCCACTTATGACATAATGAATAATACTTAAGATGGAAGAGAGACATCACTGTGTGTGTGTGAATATCTAAGGTTGAAATTGAATGGAAGGATTTACAGAAGGAGTTCAGAACACGAGCGACCCATCTGTAGCACATGTGGCACACAAAGAAAGCAGGGTCAGGTGTTTGCGAAATTTCTGGACAGAAGCAGGTAGGTTCCTGGCCTGGGCTGTGACATTCAGGGTGCAATCCTATGTACATCTGGACTGAAAACACCTTCTGCACCTCCCAGCATTCCCCAGCCACCATGCATCAGATTGCACTCCAAGTGATGCTTCTGCTGTACTTCACTGCTACATCCTCTACAGCCCAATAAACTGGAAAACTACCCTCAAGTAATAAGGAAAACTAGACATGCTTCATGCACACTAATGTAGCACTCACCGATTTGAATTTTGGCCTTGGATGAAAAGGGTAGGAAGAAGGGAGTTACAAGTTCTAGGTTTTTGCTATGTTGAATAATATTTTTAAATCTTTTTAACATCCGTTTCATAGATGGATGTTCAAGTTTTACACAGCGTTATCTAGGAATATTTCCTCTCAACAACACAATTATGTCTGCACTATAACACAATAGCCAATGTCATGTACCAGCTAGTTCTGAAGATTCTAGAATGTACATTTGATGTTTCGCTTTCACATGAAAATAACAGGGAGGATCTATATAATCATAGTCTGAATTCACTGCAGGGAGGGAAGTCCCTTATAAATGCATAAAATGCAAACAGGCACAAAGAGAGGTTAAATCTCACCAGGAGAAAAAACATTTTGATATCAGACCATGGCAAACATGTGATGCACAGTATGTTAGTGAAAACATTCTTTCACTTCAGCATCCATAGTTTAATTTTATTTCCAGTTTTAGACATTGCTTTCAATAAAACAAGAGTTACCACAATCATCACACATATCTAATGCCAAACCGAACCAAACCAAAAATGTAGTCTTCTGCAGCATAACTGATGGGTCACTATGGATGCAACTGCCACTGAATTGATATACTCCAGTGTTTACTACTTCAGAATGTCACCCTATCATTTCACCCCATCTTCAGACTCTACACCATCATTTCCCCCCATTACTATTACTGAAGGCATTTGTTATTCCTGCAAAATGTTCTTGGAAGCTTTATAACAGTCAGAGGAATAAAATTCTTGAATAAACTCATTATCCACTTATTCAGCAGATCATTTGCCTTGCTTTCAGTAACTGTTCTCCTCCACTACTTCATTACCAACATATTTGCAAGAGATAGAATTGCACCATATTGGCCAGATACTCAAAGTTGCCCAACATCTTTGAAATAAGCACACTTGATTAAAATCACAGGAAGTGGAATGTACTTGAGGAAGGGCTGCAGCACAGTAGCAAAGCACATGTTTTGGAGGCAATCGCTTCCAGATTCAATCCCTGGACATTCCAGGTACAGAATGGCCCCATCTGAAATCCTGAACAGCCTCTGGCAGTCAGTGCTGACAATGCCAATCTAGACAGATCAATTATGGAGAAGCAAAAGCTTCAGTGAAAAGCATGAGAGCTCTTATCTAGGGTTACTTGTTTGAACTCAGCAGGGGTCCCTTTACCTTTTCAATAATTCTGTATGCAGAAAAAATTAGGGCTGGTGCTCTTCCTAGTTCAGGGACTGCTCTGTTCAGAAAGCTCATAGGAGTTTGTGCTTAATTAAAGCAACAAGTCTCCTTCACCCTGAGAAGCAAGGAGAGGCTAATAAGACAGGGGGGGGGGAGAATGTTTACAACAATACAGCATTTATTCAGTTAAACAATGAAGACCGAGATGAAGACTACGGGCAATGAGGACAAAGAAAACTGACTTCCAGTGCCACCACGGTTCAGCCTGCCAAATGTATATCCACACCTCCCTTCTCTCATCCTTGCACTTTCTTTTCGTCTCTGAGCACACTAAACTGGCTTTCTTTTTGTCGTTTGACTTTCACACCATGTGTGGCTTTTTTATTTATAGGCCATGTGCATATTTTGCTTAAAGCAAATGTTAGCAATCAAACAGCTACATTGGCAGAAAAATAAATCACCACCAGAAGCCTGTGTGCTAACAGCTTTTCCACCAACTGCTTCAAGTCAGCATTAAAGCAGAATGAAAGAGAACTAAGGAGACTGAATCTGCCTGGCAGAGCTTCTCCACAGACCGTAGAATGAGACATATTTAGGAGCATGTCCAGGTGTTAGTTAGAGACTAATTCTTGCCATTTCTTTCTTCACCCTGGAGCTATTGGGTCTATCCTCCCATGCTGTTCTGTGAAGTCCATTGCCCTTTTGAAGCAGCTTGCACGGGTGGGATAGGGGAAAGAGGGCATCTCCAGAAAATCAGCTCCCCCACCCTTCCTAGAGCAAGAATCTCCATCAACAGAAGGAACACTTCCATTTGTGGAAATGCATGACTGCATCAACCTACTGAGTCTATTATAACAAGCAGCAGCAGCAGCAGCAGCAGCAACAGCAGCAGCAGCTTTTTAACATGAATTATACCAGGTTAGCAGTCTCTGTAACCGACTAACACGGTTTCTAGTCTGGAACTGTGACCTATGGAAGTTATGTTCTAATACATTTGTTAGCTTAGGCATACATAAGCAATTCAGATGACAGACGCTAAAACGAAAGGTATTTCCCAGAGCTGCAACTTTGAGACTATAGAAGACAGGCATGCAGCAAGGATATTCAAGTTACACCAAGCTTTCAGGTGCTGGTGTTGTTACACTAGCAACAGTAAAGAACAGGATTGCATTCCCAGGCAGGTAACTGCAATGAATATCCATCGATCACAGGACTCTGGGGCTTGGGTTCGACCTGAGAAGAAACACACATGCACTCTGCAGCCTGCCCCAGTAACACTGAATGCCAGAGTAACACCTGCAGTACTGCACTCTGACGAAGTTGTATTCTCACTGGGGTAGCAAGCAACTGAAGATGTTCCTTTACAGACTGAGCAAATGGACATCTGCAATCCATTGGTTGCAAACTTTCATTGCTATTTTAGAACTTGTGCGCCTGAGGTGAACTTTTGCATAGTAATTTTAGACATATACAACTGAATATCTCACCAGTAATACTCATAATTACCTGAATTTTGAAGGATATTCTGAGAGAGTACCACGCATTTATCTGCAGTTAGCATTCCAGAAGATTGCCCTGGTAAAGGAACTAGCCTTCAACTTTTTTTGAAACTTAGAAAATATTTCAATATTTCATTTGCAGAGTGAGAACTTTATATAAATAAAAGCTATCATCTTTTAATATCTGCAATGCCCAAGGATGGAAGGTGAAGTCTAATTATTTGGGCTTAACTTCTCAACAAATGTTAGCTGCAATGCATTTGACGGTAAAGCTAGAGTTCCAGTTTCAGCCATACACTTTTGTAATTCGTGCTACTCACATCTGTAGCTTTACTTTCCTCCACTAGCTGAGGTCCACTGATTTCAGGTTTAGCAACCATTCCATCCTATTTGAATGAAAACTAAACACCTCACATACCACTCAGTTTAACCAGCATATATAAAGGGCAAAGGGATACTGCTTACCTCTTTGGGTAAAGATACTAGTTTGTTCCTGTCAACATTCAGTATATTCAGCTTCTTTAGCCTTCCAATGGTCTTCGGCAAAGTCTATATTGGATTCAAACAAAGCAACACAAATGAATGAAACAAAGCAAACCAATGAATATTATCAGCATTTCAAAAGAAGTTTACTCTTTACAAAGTGAGAAATCTGAAAATTACAAATGTGCTAACTGAAAGATGTTGCCATTTTCTAAGAGGGGCATCCTGGGATAAAGGCAGCCCTGTGGAGAACTACATCCCAACTCTATATTAAAAAGTGTTATGACGATATAACTAAGTTGTCCAGAGTTTTGACACTCAAAGGCTTAGAAAGGATTCACAAAAGAAAAGCCCTCCTGTCTGGATAAAGGCAGGTTGCTTACCTGTAACTGATGTTCTTCGAGTGGCCATCTGTGCAATCACACATATGGGTGCTGCGCCTGCGCAGTGCCTAGGCCGGAAGATTAGAAAGCTAACGGTTTTTGGTGGGAAAACTCCGTTCCGCTCCCCCTTCGTGGTATAAATAGAGCAGAGTGTCCGCCATTTTGTTCAGTCTTGAAGACCGAACGTTCGCCCTCTACAGGTTAAGAATAAAATTAATGACAAACAGCACTGTACCCCAATGGTACCGATACAAATTATAGTATGGTACCGTGAACAATATCCACTCACCAGCATATACTATCAGTACCGATGCAAATTACACTATGGTACTGAAAAGCAGTATCTACTCATGGACACCGAGTGGGGCCGGTGGGTGGGTTGTGTGACTGCACAGATGGCCACTCGAAGAACATCAGTTACAGGTAAGCAACCTGCCTTTCTTCGTCGTGGCCTCTGTGCATCACACATATGGGTGATTAGCAAGGTTACCCAACTCGGAGGAGGGAGGTGTCGTCAGCGAAGAACAGACGAAAGAACAACCCTGCCAAAAGAGCAGTCCTGCCTGGCATGCACATCAAGCCGATAGTGCTTGGCCAAAGTGCATGGCCCTGCCCACATTGCAGCTTTACAGATATCTTGGAGCAGGACCCCTGCGGCAAAGGCGGACAAAGTCGCAACAGCTCGTGTGGAGTGACCCCTGGGGGTAACAGGTAAGTCTATTTTTGATAGTTGATAGGCCAAGACAATAGTCTGGGTGATCCAGTGCGACAGCCGTTGAGGTGTGACTGGGAGTCCTTTGTCATGTTTGGAGTACTTAACAAAGAGTCTGTTCATGCGATGGAAGGATTCCATACGGGAGCGATAGAAAGCCAAGCAGCGGCGAACATCAAGTGTGTGCAGAGCCCGCTCTATTGGATTCGCCGGCGCTGGAAAGAAGGCTGGCAGAACGATATCTTGACTCAAGTGGAATGGTGTAGCCACTTTAGGAAGAAAGGAAGAATCCATACGAAGAACGACCTTTTCCTTATGAAAATTAAGATATGGAGGGTCTATATGGAGAGCAGAAAGGTTGCTTGCTCTCCGAGCTGATGTCACCGCTATGAGGAAAGCTGTTTTCCAGGACACCAGGCGTAGGTCGCCAGTCGCCAGTGGCTCAAACGGAGGTTTGGTAAGTGCTTGGAGTACGACCGAAAGGCTCCAGGTTGGCATAGGCGGGCGAGTAGAAGGGTGTAGGTTCTGTAACCCCCGAAGAAAACATCAAAGCAGAGGTTGAGAGAAAACTGATACCCCTTGAAGCGCACCACAATAGTGTGAAATGGCGGCTACATAAACTTTAATGGATGACGATTTCAGTCCCAAGTGATAGAGTTCCAGGAGAAATTGCAAAATATTGTCAACTGAGGCCATTCCAGGAGAAAAAGAATGGCGTTCTGCAAAGGAGGAGAATCTCTTCCATTTGGCCGCATAAGAGCGACGAGTGGACGGTCTTAAAGCAGATGTAAGAATCGCTTGAATTTCTTGGTCAACAGTTGTCGGTAGCGAAGCGGTTGCCGTCGAAACCGACGTAGGGGCCGTCGGTACAGTGGAGTGAATACAGTCTGCTAGAGATTGGGATGTCGTCGGTACTGACGCAGTGGAATGACTCAAGTGATCCGCCATGCTGTCAACCTCAAGGCAGTCAGATCTGGATGTCGGACCACTCCGTTTTGCTGCGTTAATAGCTGAGGAATAGACAGGAGGTGAAGAAACGTTCCTTTGGATAGACGAAGAAGGGTGGCGAGCCACGGTTGTCTTGGCCACCATGGAGTTATTATTATTCCCGTGGCATTCTCTTGAGATATTTTCGCTACCACTTTCGTTGGAGGAAATGCATAAAAGGCTATGTTGTACCAGGGGATCATAAGGGCATCTCCCATCAATCCCGATCCTATGCCCGCCCTTGAACAATATAGGGCACGCACTCTGTTGTCGCAAGTGGCGAACAAGTCCAAGTCCGGATAGCCCCACAAACGGAAGAGGTCCTGGCATATTTGTCTGTCCATCTCCCATTCGTGCGTTGTTGACATATGTCTGCTCAACATGTCTGCTTCAGTGTTGTCGGTCCCTGCGAGGTGGACTGCTAGAAGCATAATGTCCCTCGGTATGCACCAGTCCCAAATGGCCATCGACAGACGTGCTAAAGGTGGCGATTTTGTGCCGCCCTGTTTGTTGATGTAGAAGACAGCTGGTATGTTGTCTGACGCAATCTGGACGACTTGTCGGCATAGCACAGTCTCGAAAGCCTTGAGGGCGTTGAAGATCGCCTGAAGTTCGAGGAAGTTGATGTGCTTCCTTGCTTCCCGTCGGTTCCAAGTCCCCTGGACCCGAAGATCCGACCATGTTGCGCCCCATCTGAGTAGCGATGCGTCTGTATACAGGGTCTTCGTTGGATGAGGTGTTCAAAACGGGACACCGACAGACAGATTGCTCGGAATGGTCCACCAAGCTAGAGTGTCGAGTATCACAGATGGAATTTGGATCAGTTTGTTGGGAGAACCTTGCTGTGGGCAAAATGAAGTGTTGAAAAACAGCTGCATGGCCCGCATACATAGTCTGGCATACGGGACAATGGCAACTGCAGCAGCCATGTGCCCCAATAGTCTCTGAATGGATATAGCCGGAACCGTTCCGAGTGTTCGGATTCGATGGATGTGGGCACATAAGGTAGCTCAACGGTCTGGAGGGAGGAAAGCTCTTTCCCATGTGGAGTCGAGATGTGCCCCGATAAAGTTGATGACCTGTGTGGGAATAAGGGATGATTTTTCGTGGTTAATACATAGTCCAAGATCATTGAGCAAGATGCAGGTCATGTGTATTGCAGACAGAAGACCTTGTTTAGTTTGGGAAACAATTAGCCAGTCGTCTAAATATGGGTATATTTGCACTCCTCGTGTCCATAAGTGTGCACATACTGGTGCCATACACTTTGTAAAAACTTGAGGTGCGGTGGCCAGGCCAAAGGGCAGCACAGCATATTCGAACAAGTCGAGCCCAACAGTAAAACGCAGGAAACGTCTATGCGAAGGATGGATAGCAATATGAAAATAGGCATCCTTCAAATCCAATGAGGCGAACCAATCCTCTCTCTTCAGTAACAGAAAAATATTCTGTAAAGTGGTCATCCGAAACTTTTTTGGTTTGATGTATTTGTTAAGATTTCATAAGTCCAAAATCGGACGAAGACCACCGTCTCTTTTCAGAACCATAAAGTATCTGGAGTAGAATCCGTGCAACCCCTCCGAGCAGGATAGTTGTCGAATCGCACCCTTGCGAAGCAACTGAGAGACTTCTTCGCACAGTACCGATGAAGAAGATGTAAATCGAATCGGACATGGTGGAGGGACGACATCGAATTCTATCCTATATCCGAACTGAATGATAGACAACACCCACCTATCAGATGTAATGGACTCCCAAATGGGGAGTCGGCCCTGAAGCCGGTCCCCAAAAGGGAGAGGGGAAGGTGGTGAGGGAAGAGAGAGAATGGTTCGCCCGGACCGTCAACGTGGACGTTTATCGGCGTCGAAGCGCCGCCGGCCCTGGGAGAAACGTTGCTGCGGCTGTTGTCTCCGCCATTGCTGTCTTTACTGGTAGTGTTGCCGAGGGTGGAATTGTGGACAGTAGGAGGAACGAGGCCATTGCCACTTATGCCTCTGTTGAGGAACCTCCATGCGGTGCGCGGTCATACGCGATTCATGTATCACTTTTAGCTTGCGGTCGGTTTTTTGATGAAACAATCCGGTACCGTCGAATGGCATTTCCTCGATCCTCCGTTTCATCTCGTCGGGGAAATTGCAATTGCGGAGCCACGTGTGTCGGCGCAGTGAGATGGCATTCACGAGAGCCCTCGAATTGGTGTCTACGTGATGTCATGCAGTAGACAACTGTTGCACTGCTACCTTCATTGCTTCTTTGATGAAGACCTTGGCAAGTTCGGCTTGGCGGTCTGGAAGGGAGGAAGCAACATTATCCAGCTTCTGCATAATAAAATACTGGTAACATGCCAGTGTTGCTTCATAATTCGATATGCGCACACCGAGTCCAGAGGCCGCATAGACTCGGCGCGCGAGCATATCGATTTTCCTCCCTTCCTTGTTGCGAGGGGCTGTGTGTGTCTCCTGGATTCCCTGCCCTGGGAGGATTCGAGGATGACAGGGTTCGGTCACGGATGGCGAATCAAGAACGGGATGTCGTCCTCTCGAACTCTGTACATGGCCTCATACCAACGGGAGGTGGCTTGCAGTTGATCCCAGGGTTGGACCATAGCCTGCCGAAGTGCGGTAATTAGCGGCAGGACTATGACCGCGGACTGTTCTCCCCTCACGACATCATAGAACCGATCCATGGATGGGCCAGGCTGTTGACTTGCTTCAATTTCGAGGGAACGGACGAGGCGGGACATGAGCTCCATAAAAGAGACATGTGGCTCATTGGGCGAAGCAGGTCCTTGGGAGGTGACTACTACATCGGGGGATGTAGAGTCAACCTCAGATTCATCCGAATCTGGATAATAATGAGGACGGTTGCTCGAAGACGATGTTTCGGGGGAGGTTGGACGTTGGACGTCCCCTCTCCACATGCCTGGATGTCGAAGGCAAATCTCTCGGGACCGATGGAGACGCACGATCCCGAGGGAAATATGGATAGGATTGATAACCACCCCAGTCTGGGAAGACACCATATCCATGCATCCTCCAATCGTCATCCCGGTGTTCCGACGAGCGGCTGTGGCGCCTAGGTGGCGACAGTGACTCCACAGGTCGCTCAGTCGTGGGCACTGGAGTTCGGGATCGTTCCCTCGGTGGGGAGTCTCTAATCTCGCCATCAGAGATGGACTCCCAAAGCGGCTCCTCCACTTGTTAGGTCGGAATGCTCTCAGGCCGAATGATAAGCCTGGGGGATCCCAGAGGTGTCACCTGCATAGTGAGTTGCAGGGCCGGTCCCGAAGGGGTCGGTACCGTGGCGGCAGATGGTACCGAGAAGCCCAACGAACCCGAGCCCCAGTGTTTGGAGCAATCAGGTTTCTTGGTTTTACGAGCGGGTTCTCCTTCCTCGGTACTTTACGAGCAAAAGGCTTCTCCGAACCCGTGTGCTTGCGCTTCTCCCGTTTCTTAGCTGGGGAAGAAGGCAGCACCTGGGTCTCCGCTGGAGTAGCGCCTTCAGCCAAAGTGCACTGAGGAGGAGCGGTGGAAGCGGATGCTTCGGAGGAGCGCTCACAGTTGAGGCAGAGCACGGAGGAGGTGTGGCTGAAGAGGAACCAGGCCGTAAGAGCAGCTGATCAGATTGCATCAAGGCCTGGTCCCAGAGGAGCTTCCAGAGACGGTTCTCCCTGTTCTTCCGCGCTTGCTTGGTAAATGCCAAGCAATGCCAAGCAATGGCTGCACTTGTCAGTTCTATAACCCCTCGCCGAGGCAGAGAAGGCATAGATCATGCAGATCTGCAGGCAACATTTTGGACCCGCATTCGGTGAATTTGTGGAAGGCCGCTCGCTGCGCCATTGTGGAAAAAGAAGAAAAGATGACAGGATAGAGGGTAAGATAATATTTTTGGTTTGTTTTTTAGAATAGAAGAAAGAGAGAGGGATACACAAACTTGGAATATAAGAGTTTAGAGTTAAAGAAGGGATAAAGGCAAAAAATGGACAGTAAGGACTCAAAGATCTTAGCGAGGGATGTTAATAGGCACGAGGCACAGCGAACAGCGGTCGCAAAGACTGAACAAAATGGTGGACACACCGCTCTATTTATACCACGAAGGGGGAGGGGAGCGGAGTTTTCCCACCAAAAACCGTTAGCTTTTTAATCTTCCGGGCTAGGCATTGCGCAGGCACAGCACCCATATGTGTGATGCACAGAGGCCACGACGAAGAACCACCTGTACTCCCCAGATCACATGGAAAGGTCCTACTGAGTAATATGAGTTATAAGTCAGGGGTCTGCTGGGGGAAAGGAAAAGCACCAAAAGATGCTTCCACTCAATTCTGAGCAATTCCACACTCCTCCTGCAGCCTCATCCCACATTGTGGGGAAAGGGGATCCTCGATTCCCCAGAGAGGTTTTTTCTGGGGCTGTGGTGGTTGCATGGGAATGTTAGCAACTTTCTCTCCAGTTGCTTATTTTAGAATGCAAGCCAGATCCAATGCATACTTTTTCCTTACATGCTTACAAATCGCCATATGTTTATTATGCATTCGTGATTCTTTGCTACATATCAGACTGTGAAAGGCAATAGACATTTTAGGACAATCAGTCTACAGAATCAAAAGAATGCCCAATGGAATTACTAGCTTCCAAGCAGATCATGAACTGGTCTTCCTCTATTTGCTGGCATTCCCATTCCCTTGCTCCTTTTATTTTGTAAGCATTTAATCATGATTGCCTACAGTTCTTCCCTTTCTTCTGTCCAGCATCAGGAGAACAAGAAAAATGGAGGCAATTTAACACAGCAGAAAAAACTCTTGGTTTTCCTACACATTGTGTTAAGCAGTCGAGGAAGTGAAAAGTCTGTGCTACTTCTTTCTTCTCCCAGTGGTTCCATCAAAAATGGCAATCAAGGGAACCAATGATAGTAAAATACAAATTAAAAACCATCTCAATTAAAAAAAAAACCAACAAACAAAACCCCAAAGCCATTAAACACACCATTAAAAGCACACCAATGGAAAGAAAGTGACTGTTCATAGCCAGTTAAAAGCTCCTTCAGCAGCAAAACAGCTTATATGTTATGTTCACATGACTCCAGTTCTCCGTCAGCTTCACTGGCTTCCCATTGAAGTCCGGGCCCAATTCAAGGTGTTGGTGATGACCTATAAAGCCCTAAACGGCTTGGGGCCTGGTTACCTGAAGGAGCGCTTATGTCCATATATGCCCAGCTGCCCCCTGAGATCGGCGGGAGAGGCCCTTCTCCGGGAGCCCTCCGTGGAAGAAATTGGGAGGGTGGCTACTCGGAGGAGGGCTTTCTCAGCGGTGGCGCCTAAGTTATGGAATGCGCTCCCCAGAGAGGTCTGCCTGGCACCGTCGTTATTTGTTTTTCGGCGCCAGGTGAAGACCTTTTTATTTAAGCAGCATTTTAAATGTTAATATTATTGAATTTTATCTGGCCAGGGAGGCTTGTTTTATATTGTATGTTTATATTGTATATTTGTATTTTATTTTAATGCATATATTTTAAAATGTTATTTTAATTTATTGTTGTAAGCCGCCCCGAGGCTTTGGCGAATGGGGCGGCATAAAAATGTTTAAATAAATAAATAAATAAATAAATAAATAAATAAATAAATGCCTTCGACTATAAGAATGTATTTGCTTGCTGGTAGAAGAACAAAGAGGGAGCAAGCTTCTTTGGAAACTCCTTGGTAGGGAATTCCAAAACTTAGGAGCTGCCACTGAGAAGGCCCTTTGGAAGCAAAATCTGCTGATGTGAGGAAGAAAAGACCCTTCACCAAGATCCTAACACCCTGTGGCTCTGTGTCTCTAGATATCTGCCTGTCTTCTGGTAGAACACTAGTCATGTGCACAGTCCTAGGCTGAAGCCACACATAAGATAGGAAGGACTCACTGTGATGTGAGCTTTGCTTCTATCTTAGTCTCTGCCTCTGCCACACCAGGCAATCAAACCTCTGATGGTGCGATTCTTGCCTCCTCACCTGCCTGGCCATTGGTGCTTCTGAGTTCTCCTTCTCCAGCTTGGAAACAAAGCACCCTATAGCCCATCTACCTTTTTCTGAGGTGCCTGCTTGAATGCGGCACAAGCAGTTGCACTGACTGGGCAAGCGACTCATTGCATTCAGGCTACTGACACGACTGAGAGAGCCGTTCACATAAAAAGAGCTGACAATGTAGTCAGATATACATATTTACTGTTTCCAACAGGCTGTACTGAAGGAGATGAGAAGGGGAATTGCAGCCATTCTTTTAGCAGGAATGGTGGACTTTATTTTTTTCTCTTCCCTTTTCCTCTCTTTGCTGTGTTTAGTTTGTGACCCTGTGGGAAGAGACTGTGTTGCTTCACAAATGGTATGTAGGCCAACCTAGGAATCTGTTTTGCCTGAGGATCAAAAATTAAAATATTCTGACTGAATGTATGTATAAATATATGAATCTTTAGCACAAGGTTTTCCAGGAGTGTACATTAGAAATCACGGTCAGCCCATCCCAAACTGCTGGAATAACACATGATCACTTTCTTTTTAGGAAATAGCTTTTTTAAAATATCAGACTCCAGAGTTTTGTTCTGTTTTTTTTTTTTTTAGTTCTAAATTGCTTTTCCCATGCTTCAAATGCCTTTTAAGCACCCAGTAATATTTAAGAGACCCGTAATTTATTAGACGACCTTTCATGTCTAAAGAAATTGGAAGTCTGTGAATGAAAGTCTCCTTCCTTCTGAAATCAGACAGCATACTTTTCGCTAACTGCAGTTATCGCTACCCTCCACTGCATGACATTTGCAACCAGCTATTCTTCTGGGAAACAGTCATTCAAAGCATTTAAAAAATAAGCTAAGTAAATTGACGCTTTCATTATGAAATATTATGCAATTTGGGGACGGTTTGAGAAGGAGACAGCAGTGCAGTACAGACAGCCAACCCTGCCTCACCCTGTGTATGCACATCATATTCTGCCTCTCCTCACCACTACAAGCTCTACCCAAGGACATGGTAAACGGTTCTATTGCCACGGTTTTTCATGTGTGCCATAGGTCTCTGCTAGTCAATTTGTTACAAGCTAGAATCATACTATAACTGCTTAAAACTGAAATGCATGCAATGTTTAAGCTTTTCATTCCCGTATGTGAATATTTTTCCTAGACCATAACAGCCATAGTATACAATACTGTCTTTAAGAATGCATATGGAAGGGTAGTAATTCAGCTGTCTTGTATTTCAGTGCAGTCATCATAAGACAGTAAAATAAAGACGCTGCAGTCAAAATGAGTCAGAACATGGCAAAAGGCTTAATTAATGCCATGCATGTGAAGAGCTAAAGCCATACTTACTAGCAGCTGGTTTTCTGTGAGAACTAATTCAGTAAGGCTTTCACAGTCTCCTACCGCTTCTGTTAACTGAACAAGCCGGTTCTGGTCGACCTTCAAGATGGATAGCTTTTTTAACTTTCCTACAAACAGAAGAGAGCAATTTAGGCTAGCGATCTCAACAGACCAAATTATGCAATGTGAAGTTTCCATATAGACATCACTAGCGAGCATTCCAAAAAATATGTAGGTGTACCCATCAAATTCTATACAATATTTAAAATCTCTTTTCCAATAAGATCTAGTTACTTTTCCAAAGAATGTGCTTTCAGAGATTTTTTTAATAACTGAAAAAATAGAAAACCACTTTTGTCTAAGTGCTATGATCATCCAGCTTTTTAAAGGCAGAGGACAGAAAAGGACAGAAAAAGAGAAGCAACGCTGTTGCACAGTCACCTGGCACTTCAAGGTGCCAGCCCAGTACTGAGACTATAGGCCATAACTTGAGGCACCAGCCGAGTCAGCTTCGCCCCTTCTCCACATGGGGAACGCAAAGGATGAACACAGCTAGCACGGCAGTAGGCTTGGCCTAGCCCAGGCTTCCCCCTGCTGACTACTCTGTATGGGAGCCAGTTGGGAATGCCTAGACGGAAACAAGCAGACTCTCCAAGTGATGAGCCAGGGGAGGAGCCCTGCCCCAATGCTGCAGATAAAGCTGTGCCCCAGGGCCATCCAGCCTGTGTGGGGCCTCAGAGGGAGACAGGCTCCCAGATCCATTATGGCTCTCCACTCCCAATTGCAAATAAATAAAAGTTCTGTCTTTTGTTCAGAACGCTCGAAAGCAGGACACGACTACGGGAGACCCAACAAGGATTAGAGTGCTCTGTTTTGCCCAGTGATGGCCAGTAGTTCTCGGGCCTCCCTGCCCTGCAGGTGGTGCCCTCTCTGGCTTCACCCTCCTTTAAGACTAGCAGAGGAGCGCCTTGTTCTCCCATTCACAGAGCAAGGCAAGATGCTAGAGCAAAGCACTCACACGATCAAATGCTAGATCATTCATGCCAAAATGACAGATCAAGGAAAATCTATAGCACAGTTGGGAGAAATCCTTACAGGACACTGACCAAATGTTTGATCAAAATGGGTACCTAACAGTGCATGGGTGAGAATGACGACTGTTTCAGGCTCACCGGTGAAGCGTTATGCAAATAAGAGCAGAATGAACTCAATGGGAACAACCAGATGAGCAAAGCAGGTGAACATACAAAGAGCCATGGCAGGTCAGGTCAAGGTCCTTCCAGTCCAGCATTCTGTTCCCACAGTGGCTGGCTGGCTGGCTGGCTGGCTGGCTGCCTGCCTTCAGGCACCCTCCCTCCCACGTTCTCCAGTAAGTGATGTACAAGCAAAGAGGACTAGTAGCCATGGACAGTCTTCCGATATCCCTTTAAAGCCATCCAAATTTGTGGCCATCGCTACCTCCTGTGGAAGTGAATGCCACCGTTTTAACTAGGCACTGTATAAAAAAGAAGGTAGTATCAAACATATTGCAATATATTACATAACCACTATGCTCTGTTGTGGTCACTGCCACTCCCTGGCAAAATATTTAACAGTTGGCTATCATATATTTTGCCTCCATGAATTTGGCAGAAGGTGGTGGTGACTACACCAGAGCATAAGGAGGTATAGAGGGTAGAAAAGGTGGTACTCCAGCTGCTACCCTCACTGTGGAGGGCTAAAAAAGGCAAAACTTAGCATGAACGCAAGTTACATTTGTCCTTTTTAATCCTCCATAGTAGTTTTCTGTTGAAAAGTTTTGCTGCTACTACATTCAGCAACGCAGTCTGCTAAGAAACAGGAAGCAGAAACTGCCTGATGTTACCCATAATCAGGGCTTTTTTTGTCAGAGAACGCACCGGAACGGCGTTCCGGCACCTTTTTTTCTAATGGATTTCACGAAGTGATTTTGAATCGCCTGTCGGCGTAGCAGGTCAGCAGCAAACATCATTAACATAGTGCCTGCGGGCTGCTTTTGTGTCTGCGCTGCCCGACTTGGGACACTGCTCGGCTTGGGACTGGTGTGTGTGGTCGCATGCTGAGTGCTTACTGTCGGCGGCAACATGAGTTCCGGCACCTTTTTTTTTTTTTTTTTTTACAAAAAAACACTGCCCATAATTGTACTAAAAGGTGACAATAAGTGGGTAGGGCAAAACTGAAAGGGAATGACTACTGACTATAGTAAACTGCGTGCAGTACTATTGCTTGGAATTTTGTCTGCCTTGGCATCAAAACCAATAAAGATGCACAGGGCACAAATTTTCCATGCATGTGTGTGAAAACCATGCAAGAGTATATGAATGCATACAGATGAAAGACTGTTTTTAGTTACTTTTCATGCACTTCTGCAAATAGAATGTGTGTTTTCTGTTTGAGCAGACAGGTGAGTATTATGGGAAGCTCGCTTATCTCGTAAGAATGAGAGAAATCAAGTCTCAACTGATTTTCCCACAGTGATGTTATAATATAGATTTATCTGATTAGCTTTGCAACATTATGATGCCACTATATATCCTATATCATCAACGTCATCATCATTGGTTGGGATGTTTTGAAGAAATGAAGAGCATGGGCATCATCAGAAAGTGAAATAATTGCCCAGCCACAAATGAAGTAGAATATTTCTGTAATATTTTGACCTACCCAAATTTTCTCCTAAAACATGTACTCATAACAGGTGTTTTTGCAGAGTCATTCTTGGTTATTTTCTATTTTAACTGTTTTCATTTTTTTCTAGTTTTCTGATTATTTATTGCATTTTATTGTCTGTTTTTAAGGAATATTGTAAACCACCCAGACAGCTTTGGCTGTGGGGCAGTACAAGAGGAGGAGGAGGAGGAGGAGGAGGATCATGATGATGATGATGGCTAATATCCTGCAGAACCTTAATTATCAGGTTAAGCTTTTTGGGTTTTTTTGCTCAATGACCTAATGCCCTGCCACTGATGTACTAACATCTACAAAGTACAGAGTGACAGAGTAAGACAATTAGGGCTGGGCAATGACATGCCATAAA
The DNA here is from genome assembly GCF_004798865.1 of Varanus komodoensis. Lineage (NCBI taxonomy): Eukaryota > Metazoa > Chordata > Lepidosauria > Squamata > Varanidae > Varanus > Varanus komodoensis. The sequence goes on along the minus strand of NW_025335349.1, from coordinate 729,208 downwards.
AAGAAATTTGCATTATATTGTGGAGATATTGGCATTCATGGCAGGTGAAGCCATTGCTGGTTCCTTGAAGGAAAAAAGGTGGGATATAAATACATATATAATGACAGATCTTGTCTTTGGCACAAAATCAAAGGGGAAAGCCTTGAGCAAGTTGTGCACGTGCCTTGCATGTAAGAAGCAGTTACAACCACACATGATAAGGCCTGGCAGTCTTATCATAATTACACCTAAAACAGGGCTGTGCAATGAATTTAATGGGGGTGAAAACGAAGTAGATTTTCTTGATTTGGTCCCCAGGTTCTGATTTGTTAGCCCTGCACTGGCACCAACTCACTGTGATACAAGTTGAACCAGCTCCTGGATTTCTGTCTCTAAAACAGACTTCAATTTGTTCAGGTTTTTTTTTTTTAATGTGCTAATAAAATTTGCACCAATAAGCCCACCTGGTTCTAGCATGAGTTGTGCAGAATTGGCTAATTCACACTACAGCAAAGTGATTTTAGAGTGTTTATTTGCACAAATTTCATTAACAGATTAAATAAACATAAGAACTGTGCTCTGTCTTAGAGACAGAGGTCTGCAAAAGAAAACCCAAAGTGGATTTCTTCCAATCATCAGACTGGAAGTGGGCAGGAGCTGTCAAGCCGGATTTCCCTGTTTCAGTACATCCCTAATCTAAGCCTGTATCTGTAAACTTTTTTTTTTCCTGGCAGGGGTGGGGGGACGGGGTGAAGCAAAGCAGTGATTCATGTATTAAAAGAGTCTGCTTCTTCTGAGAAGAATTTGAGACATTCACTGTAGAACTACTCTACTGTTTGAAGCATGTCCCCTCGAATCACAAATTTAAAGCATATGCTTAAGCACTTTTAAATGCATGCTTTTTGGGGCAGGTAACTTGAATAAAATACCTTCCAAATATTTAAAATGTGTTCAATTGGTGAGGAGGCAACTCCAGACAAATCTAGCTAAATACAGGCTCGGACTCATTTTTAGTGACAATTGTGGCAGCAACCCATGTCCCACTAACATGTTGTATGCATCCCAACGGACCCATGTACATTCATGACATATTACAGTACAAATAAAGCACATAGAAGTGCTTTTATCTATCATATTTGTATCACACTAGTCCTCTGAGGAGGACATTCACTGGATTAGCTCAAATCATGCTCAACAGCCCTGTGAGGTCTGCTTGCCCAAGAGAAGCTGGCTTCCTAGCATACCATAAGAAAGCAGGGATTTAAATCCAGGTCCAAATCCAACATTCCACTCACTGGTGTTGAAAGACAGTCATTCATGCTGCACTCAGAATGCAGAGTTAGGTGTTTGTTTTCCAATGTTGCGAGTGCTGTATTGGAGAGACTTTTGGAACCATACTCAGAAGCCTCCTGTTGCTGTCTCAATAATGGGCAATAGCTGTGTACCAATTAAAAGATTTAGTTACTGCAACACGCAGTGAATGAAAATAAAACTGCAGACTGACTGCTGTGAACTATATCATCACAAGTAGAAGAAATAAAGGCAGCAGCCAGCATGTTTAGCAAGTGGGAGGAAGATAAGGACAAAGAGGGAGAGGTTTGGGCAGTACCAGACAGGATAAGGCAATCAAAATAATGCTTACGTAAATAGAGGCATTTCAGTTGGAAGAATCACATGTCAGGCATTTCCTTAAGCGTATTTTCTTACCTGAAAACCACTGTATTTTAATTGCTATTATTTATATGACACATTAATGAATCTGGTGTTTTACAGGTAAGCAGAAAGAGACAGGTCCTTACCCTATAAAGTATGGCAACTCAATTTCAACAGTGGGGAAAACAGATGGACTCGTGAAAAAGGTTGGATGCATATTCATAGGTATTACAACTTCTTTAAGTTGGATGTGAAGCCTGGAAGGTTAAAAACAAGAGTAGGCAACCTGGTGCCTCCAGATATTATGGACTGCAACTCTCTCAAGCCCCAGCCAACACAGCCAATGAGCAAGAATGATGGGAGTTAATGTCCAAAACATCTAGAGAGTGCCTGGTTGCCAGCCCCTGGATTAAACTGAAAGATTCAGTGATAAAATAGATCTAAGAAGGAATCTGAAGAATATGGGGGGGAGGGGGGACCAGGTCAGTATTCCACAGAAAGCCTCAGGCATAGATGGGCACAAGAGAGAATGGGCTGAAGCTGGCAGCGTTGGAAGTGCGAAAGTCATCAGTAGAGGCTGAACTTAATACAGGACAGTAAGATAGAGCACGGGTGCACTTGCAGAGAAGGCTAAAGGTCTGTGAGAGATGCAGAAGGATATAAGGTTCTGTGTGGGGTTTTAAGAAGGATACCACATTTTCTAAGTGAGAGGAGAGTGAATGACATTGGAAGTTTTTAATGTATTGAGGCACGGAGGGGAAGAGCCAAAAAGAAGGTTGTGGTCAAGGTGAAAAGAAGCCGATCAAAGTATGAACCAAAGCAGAGGAAATAAAAGCAGTGATCTCACCTGCAATTTAATTTTTATCTTCCCAAACAGGCAAACTATAACACCATAGAACAGTCTCCAAAATTAGCCATTTAATTCTTGTAACACTCTGCCTTACATTCTGTGAAAAGCTGCAACCCATTTTTCTACACCAAATCATGAATAAGGCCATGCCAAAGCATCAGCTTGGGAAGAGGCTCCAAATAACTTTGGGTTAAATTGTAGAAGAACAACAAGGCAGAGGAATAAAGAGCAACGATTTGGGGCAAAATTATGACCTTTCTTATACTACACACACATCTCTAAGGCCTATGCAAGAGGACATTAGATAGTTTACCAGCCAGCTTTTACCCAACAAAGAGAATTCCAAGTGTGGCAAGGATTGTCCACATATCATAAGCAAATTAAAGAAAATGTCAGGCGGGACAAGGAAACACACTCCGAATGTAAACAGAACTATGTACTATAAGAAACACAAGACTGCTGTGTTCCAAGTTCTCCCTCTCCTGTTCTGTAATGTGTAGCATAACACAGTTCATGCCACAACATCAATATTTCTGACCTCTTCCAGCTGATGCAAGGGGAATGCATGAATCTGTGTTAAACCATAGTTAAGTGCTAGAATATGCAACTTGTATGTAGAAACAATCAGAGGCCCAGGGCTCCCATTAGGCCTAGCCAGAACAACCAATGATGAGTGATCATGGGAAGTGCAGGAATAAGCATTTAGACAATCACAATTTATAAACATGTGGTTTAGTGTTACATGGAAATAGATCCAGTGTGTAGCTCTGTTCTTTATCACACTTACACACAGAGAGAATATTTCTGAAAACAAATTTATTGTGAATAAGAAAACATTAAACATTCTGGACATACCTACTTTTAACTTGAACCGGACTTTCCTTTCCTTTATTATTTTTTTTTAACTTTTCACTTACCTACACCATCTGGTAGCACCTCAAGAAGATTCTGAGAGATGAGCAGGTCAGTCAAAGATGTCAGACCACTTATCTCTTCAGGGAGTTTTTCCAGTTTGTTTTCAGAGATATCCAGACATAGCAGGTTTTTCAGGCTTCCTATTTCCTATAGGGAAAAACTCTAAGTCATGTCTCAACAGGCAACAGAGCAATCTGACAAGTGTCCCATTGCAAAATTCTGAGGAGCAAAAAGACAACAATTTGTCCCTGCTAGACAACAACCCACTTCTGACAGTATCACAAGTGAATCACCCATAACTCTCTGTGTGCAATACCTGGCATGTGCTAACAGTCCAAGTTAATTGCTCTCAGACTTATGGGTGCAGTCCAGAGTTGCCAGCTAATCATTCAGTGGAAAGCAACACCCAATTTTAAGTATTCATTCAAGGCCAAATGGTTTAATCATGCAAAAGCTAGGTATACGAATGTTTCTCCTTTCAAGTGACTTCAGCAAATTAGTTCTTGCTGACTCATGCTTCGATAGTACATAAGGACTTTGTACCTTGCATTTCTTGTATCACAAAATACTTATAATGAGGCAATATTTAATCTTATCTCACTGAATTATACACCAAGTACTGCACTATATGATCTAAGGTTTCTGCATGCATTATAATTAGCAGAAGACACAAATGCCTGAAGTCTGACTGTAAAATTAACAGCATTTATTTTTAATACTGTTCACATACAAGTACACCCTCACTATAAATTCACACCTACACACATTCTGTCATGGATAAGCTCTTCGATTATCAAAACACCGAACACTGCTGAATCAACACAGTTGAAAAGAGGGTGGTGGAAAGCAGACACTCCACAACTGCAACTCAGTCCTGCCTATGTAGAACGTCTCCCTCGTTTCCAGCTTCCACACAAAGAATTGCTCACAAAAGGCTGCCTGCATGCAATCACGACCTTCAGTGTTAGGCAAAGTCCTCAGAGCAACACCTGCGGGAACCACTGTACTTGCCAGGCCCATGTATGGTCCCTGACAGTCTATTTCACCCCCACCCTGGCAAATAAATTGAGTGTTTCCTCCTTTCTCTTGTATGGAGTAAGTCATGGGGCAAGATGGTTCCTGCAGAGTTACCTCTGTGCCCCTAGACCAGTGGTGGCGAACCCATGGCGTGCATGCAACAGCGGGCAGGCAGAGCCCTCTCTGTTGGCACGTGAGCCAAGTCGCCCCAGCATCGCCCCAGCAGCCGAGCATCAGATAACAGCCCACATAGGGGCCATGCGCATGCTCGGAAAGGAGTAGCAGCGCTGGGTGATGACGTCACAAGCCGCGACTCATTTGCAGCAACTCTTCCGAGCTTTTGCATAGCTATATGTATGTGTGTTTGCTTGAACTGGCTGTAAGGTATTTTTTCTCATCTAAAACCTCAGTAGTCAGGGTTTATTGCAGAGCTGGCACTTTGTCATAAATAAGTAGGTTAGGGTTGCAGTTTGAGCACTTGGTCTCTAAAAGGTTTGCCATTACTGCCCTAGACAATACTGGGGTAGGGTTGCTTTTCTTTCTCTGTTCAAGTCAATGGACTGGTATGTTCAGTAGCTGAAATAGGGAGGAAAAAAGAGCTCCATTCTGGAAAATGGCTGCAGAAATTCAGCCCCAATACACTAAGGACTCTTGGGGCAAGAAGGCTTTTAGCAAGAGGAAGGGTTTTTCTTACTCCATGCAAATGAATGAAGAAACTGCTCTATTCTCTTGCATGGGGACGGAAAACAAGGAGACAAAAAGAAAGAAGTACTGGAAAAAAGAAAGAGGGGTGGTGCAGTCACAGAAGAGCAGCCAGAGAGGGAGAGAGAGCAGGGAGGGGAGTAAGGGGACGGGGCAGGGACAGAGAGAGAGAGAGAGAAGTCGGAGAAAGTAGAATACACTGAGCATCTAAAACCATGCATGCCTACAAAAATAGGTAGCCAGGATTGCCCCAACATTGCTGTGAGTGGCTACAGCATTCAATTTGTAGTGGTCTCAAGGCAACTTTTCAAAATGCTAAATGGGCCCACAGGCCTGAAAAGGTTGGAAAACCTATTGTTAGACACTGAGGGAAATTAGTTTCTACAAGAGACAGTGCCACCCCCATTTCCAAGTTAAGAAAATACTGAACTTGGCATTCTATTCTTTTTAGCCCTAGTTCTTTATAACCTCTGTTAGTAAATCTTTCCCATGTTATCTTGAAGATGTAGTAGGGTCAGGAAAGCTATCTGGAAGATTTTAACAAGACTGATTTGTGCAAAACAGTTGCTTGAATCCAGCTTCCCAAAAAACATTAACAAGACTCTGTTTCAGTCATATCTGCTGATGTCATTTTGTGGATGTAAATACTTCCTTAATACTTTTCTGTTTTCATCCAATTCTAAAAATCTAATGACAGATTCTCAGCTGATCATAAATAATGTCCTATACCCAGTACATTCAGCTACAAACTCCTGTTCATCAGCTTTCTAAATCTTTCAGTCAGACTGAATATCCTAAAAAGCCTAGGCAAATCTTTACCTGGCACAGAAAAAATAAGAGAAAGTATCAGGCAAGCTTCTCTGGGAAGTGAGTTCAAAAGGCTGGGCCCCACAACAAAAAAGCCCCTCTAGGTCACCCTCATACTCATCCCAGTTAGAGCAGAGAATCAATCAGAAGAGCCTGTGATCAAGATCTTGCTATCCCAGACAGGTCTGTGTGGAAAGAGACCATTATTGTTGTTGTTGTTACACCGCATTGTTGTTACACTGCCTTTTTCCTCTTCTGAGGAACCCAAAGTGACTTGCATATCTCCATTTTATCCTCACATCAACCACCCTGTGAGCTAGGTCAGGCTGCAGGTGAACGATGGCTCAGAGTCGCTCACTGAGCTCCATGGCTGAGTGGCAACTAGAACCCAGGTCCCCCTTCCAACATTCTTAACCACCACACCACACTGTCTGTGTTGACATGCCCAGAGCCTAAACTGTCTGGAGCTTTCCAAATCAAAACCAGTATCTTGAACTGAGTCTGGTAGTAGATTAGGAGAAAATGAAACTGTCCCAGCCAGTTACAGAAGTTGTCGTCAACAACAGCCCCACACATAACACGTTGCAATACTTCAAAAAGGAGTTACCAGAGCTTGACCATCACTTAGGGGCTTTAATAGCATTTAGTGGCAACCAATGCTAACTACCATCCCTCTTGATTTTCATGGCTCCTTTACTTCCTTGTAGTCTCTTCCTTGCTCATCTACTTTAGGATGGATGGGGCCAGATCTACAAATACATTTCCGGCATGTAGCATCATACTGCTTCTTCAACTTCAAAATACAAATGAAGTTCATATAAAGATGAAAAAGGTACTGACAGGTGGGAAGTAAAATTCATAACCTTAAAAAAGACAATCTATGTATTAAGCAGTGGGATATAAATTCTTATATTTTCCCTTAAACCAGTGTGGTATAGTGGTTAGAATGTTGGACTGACATGTGGAAGATTTGGGATTTAGACCCCACTTGGTCATGAAAATCACTGGATCGGTGACTTTGAGTCAGTCACTGACTTTCAGCCCAAGCTACTACACCGGGTTTTTAAGAAAAATTGAGAAAGCACGAATGATTACGTAAGCCATCTTGGATTCCTTGCAGGAAAAAAACAAGACAAATATAATTAATACAAACTAATGAATAAAACGTAAGTGTTTAATTTAAGCAGATTAATTTATTTATGCATTTATGACTAGTGTCTCTTACCTGAGGTAATTCTACGAGCTGGTTTCCATCCAGCCAGAGGTCTTTAAGATTATAAAGTGCACCTATAGTGTCTGGCTGTAACATACAAAAGAAAAAAAATATCATAATTAGCTTTACAAAACAAAACATTATAGCACACTAGAGAAACAAAAGAAGCTTTATTTATTTACTTCAGCCAAGTATCTTAGACAGCAAATTCAGGAATGCAAAAAACCCACAATTATCAATAGGACTGTATTTGCTATACATAGCCCATGTAGCAAAGGAATATCATATTAACAAAGCTATGGACAAAAATAAGCACAAAGGCAGTGTATCCTTTTAGTTCTTTAGCTCAGCATGCCATTCCTTACACAATCCTACAAATCAGTCCAACCTGTTGAAAACTTTGTGGGCAAGGGGAAAAAACAGCAAAGCTCAACTTGTTACTATTTCTTCTCTTCCAGAGTCAACTCTCAATAACCTTATACACCCTGAGACCATCCAATAAAAGTACCAAGGGCCTTCTTTCCATCCACTGAACAGAAACTGTATCCAGACAACAACAACAAACTACAAAAGATCTCCATACAGGTAAAGTATGCAAGAAGCATCTTCTCCAGTCAAGGCAATAGAGCCAGGATTGTGGAATAAGATTCCAGGTTGCTCATTTCATTTTTTTACTCTTAGTTCTAGTTTGTCTGATTTACTGGGTCAAAGGAACAAGCACTGTACATTATATGTTTTACAACTGGCAAATTCTTTTCCAGTATGTGCAATTAACCAAGACCATATAACAGAATATCATACAAATGCATTTGCAGACCAAACAGTTGAAAATATGGTTTTCAAAGTATTATTATTAAGCCCAAACTATCCTGACAACTGAGGAAAGGCACATATTTTTATTTGTTTTACCAGTTTCTGAAAGTGAAAGCGTGTGCATTCTGGCCTGCCTTTCAGGAAAAATGTACTTGGGTCTCCATGTCACTCAATTGAATGGCACATGCCCAGTTCTGCTTCCTGACTGCTAGCTTAGCAGATCAGCTGGTTTAGGGACTCTGGGATACAAACTGCCAAGCCCCCAGGGAGCAAGTGAACAGGGAGAGCAAACAGGAGTTTGGTGGCAGAGTTCAGCAGGGAAGATCAAGGGGGAGGTCCCTAAACTTTTTTTCTTTTCTCTCCTTAGCTCCCCCGTACCCCATTTTTATTATTTGTATCACACCCTGTATTGTTACCATTCAGAGAAGACTGAAGGAAGCACTGCTTGCTACAACAGGCCCAGCAAGCTACAGTTAAAATGGCAGGAGAAAGGATACACTGAGAAGACTCCCAGTGGTGGTGACATGCAATGTCTGTGCAGTGCTTGTTTTCCTGCCTGAGGTCAGCATGGCTTACATGTGCAACAAGTGCCAGCTAGTAACCCTGTTGGAAGAAAAGGTGAGAGCACTAGAGCAGCGAGTGTCCACCCATAAAGGAATTAAAGAAGATGAAGAGTTTTTAGACAGAGTGGTAGAGAAGCTAGAAGAACAGCAGAAAGATGCGGCAGAAAAAAAGACTCCTGAGGGAAGGGAAAATGAGGAGGAAACTCCCTGAAAAGGAATGACAGGTACAGAAAAACTAGAAAACACTCTGCATCAGTGGAAGCAGTGGAAGTATCGAACCACATTCAGTTACTCAAGGATGAGACTGGAGGGCAGCCAGCTGGGGAAGACCTGTGAGTACTCCTGTGCAACACTGAGCAAGAGGCTAAAGGTCAACCAAGTAGTGGCAGTGATACCAAGGCTTACAAAAACAAGGAGAGAAGGGCGTTAGTTGTGGGAGATTCCCTGTTGTGAGGGATGGAAAAACATATATGTCAGGAAGACCCATGGACTCGTCAGGTACGCTATCTCCCTGGAGGGCAAATGAGTGATGCAACTGGGAGACTGTCCAGCCTCATACAGCCCACTGACACATATCCTTTCCTTCTTATACATGTGGGAACAAATGGCACTGCCAAGTGGAGCACTGAAGAAATCACATCAGACTTTGAAGCTATAGGAAAGAAAGTCAGTAACTTTAGGACCCATATAGTTTTCTTCTCGATTCTTCCAGTTCTTGGAGAGACAAGGAAAGAAAACAATTCTGGTGCTGATGTGAGAGATTTTGATTCTGGGACCATGGACCACACTTTCTGGAAGATGGACTGATGGCAAGGGAAGGGTTGCACTTGACAAGGTCAGGAAAGCATGTGTTTGGCCACAGCATGAAAAAGTATGTCAGGAAGAAGTAGTACACTGAATCCTACAGGGGAGTGAGAAGAACACCAGGATGTAACAACAAAGGTTTATCCCCGCAGAGAGAGCAGCTCTAACAGTACCCAATAATAGTCTTCCAAAAAACGTAGGGAACAAGCCAGAGTACAGATCACAGGGCTTTCAATGTCTATATAGTAAAGCCCATAGAATGGGAAACAAATAGCATGAACTTGAACCCTTAATACAGGAAGGAGGCTGAAGATTACCTGATAGGTATCACTGAAACTTGCTGGGATGACTCCAATGACTGGAATTCAACAACTAAAGGATAGAACCAGTTCAAGAAGCACAGAAAGAACAGAAAGAGAGGCAGAGTTGCACTATATGTTAAAGAAACATGTCTCTGCACAGAGATACAGGAGGATCAGCTTAATATCAGCTTAGAACATCTGGATTAATATAAATGGAGCAAGGAATAAAAGAAACACAGTGGTTAGAGTCTATTACTGACCACCCAGAGAAGATGATGATGAAATTTTTGAAAAGTAAATTGCCAGTGTTTCAAGGAGGCATGGTTTTGTTGTTAGAGGGAACTTCCATTTCCCTGGTATCTGTTGGGAGCCAAATTCAGCCAAACAGAGCCCCTCTAAAAGATCCTTAACATGTGTGGCTGACAACTTCCTCCAACAGAAAGTGAAGGAAGGAATAAGAACAGCTATCCTTGACTTGATGCTAACCAAAGGTAAGACCTCGGGGACCAAATGGCAGCTATTAGGCCTCTGGGGGGAAAGTGACTGTGCCATACTTGAATTCTTGCCAAAATGCAGTCAAACATAAACCCTGTGTTTTAGGATAGCCAATTTTAATAAATGCAGAACAATGATAAGTTCCATGGCAATTCTAATGAGAAAAGGAGTCCAATATGGATGCAATTTAAAAAAAAAGAAAATTCAGAACACATAATTGGAAACAATTCCAACAAGGATAACCGAAGAAGCCTATGTGGCTTCAAAAAAGGCTTAGAGATGATCTGAATACAGCAAGGACACGTATCAGAACTGGAAAGAAGGCCAGGTTACAAAGGAAGAATGCAGGCAGGTAGCATGGAATTGCACAGATGACATCAAGAAGGCTAAAGCTAGGAGTGAACTGAGGCTAGCAAAGGATGCTAAAAGCAACAAAAAAGCTTTTTCAGATATGTCCAAAGTAAAAGAGGAAAGAATTAGAGGTCCAGCTACTCAATGCAGGTGGCAAAATGATAACAGACAACAAAAAAGCAGAAAAAGTACTCAATTTCTACTTTGGCTCAGTCTTCTCCCAAAAGATAATCTATGACCTTCCTGATGAAAGGGAAAGAGCAGAATAGCAGCTCAGGATTAACAGGCAAATGATCAAGGATCATCTAAATTGGGCTAAATGAGTTCAAATCTCCAAGGCCCGATGAATTCCATCCTTGGGTTATAAAGGAGCTGGAGGAAGAAGTACTAGTTCCCCTTTACTCAGCACTGGTTAGGCTTCATCTGGAGTACTGTGGCCAGTTCTAGGCAACTTGATTTAAGAAAGATGCAGGCAACGTGTCAATGGTTCAGAGGAGAGCAACAAGGATGGATCCAGGGGTTGGAAATAAGCCCTATGAGGAGAGATTGGAAGAAGTGGGCATTTTTAGCATGGCGAAGAGAACACTGAGGCACTGAGAGAAGCCCTCTTTGAGTATTGGGAAGGCTGTCACAAAGTAGGAGCACAGAATCTCTTCTCAGTCATTCCCAACTGCAGAACACAGAATAACGGGCTCAAATAACAGGAATGCGGATTCCAGCTAGTTATCAGGAAAAAAAATTCTTCATGGCTACAACAGAGCAACCAATTACCTAGGGAGGTTGAGAGCTCTTACACAGTAAAGGCATTCAGGCTGTAACTGGACAGCCATCTGAGAAGGATGGTTTGACTTGGAATCTAAGCAAGTGGTTGGACCCAATGGCCCCTCCAACTCTACTATTGTAAGATTCCCTTACAAATTATAAAAGTTCCATGTGTAAGCATGCATGAGGCCTCTTGCTTTTAGAAATGATCCACAGATTTCACAGCAGCTGTAACTCATTCTTTTCTCCACAGTGTATTGGCCACTGTACTTCTGTTGGGAATTTATAAAATGAGGACGAGGACAAGGAACAAGAAAGACACCTCCAGAACAAGGATTGCATATATAGCACATTGTTAACAGAAGGATGTTCAGGTTTCTCTCAATATATGTTTCCGCTTTAACTAAACTCGAAGCTAATTGTACATATTTTTGTTAGTCTGGCCCCAAATCTGCAAGTCCTATGAGTTGAAGTGTAACATGCTCAGAACCTCTAATTCTTTTCTTGGATTTTCTGAAAATACTGGCTTGGATACAGCAATCCTGTTGCATGAATAGAAGGGCAACTCCCCTTGTATGCACTGAATCACATAGGGTAGGAGGGAGGAACTCCTTTAAGTAGGAGTGACAAACAGCCCCACCAGGCCATCATCAGGCTGCATGATGTCAGCGAGCATGGCCACACTCTGCAATAGCACAACATATCCTCCATTTTGCCTTTCCCCATTCTAAGAGTCAAGGGATTCTGTGCTTCGCTCAGCACAGAGAAAAGGTCTTCACCAGCTCTGGAAGGAGCTCCTTCTCCCAGCGCCAGCCATCTCTGACTTCTGTGCTGCTATCCTGATAGGCATGATGAATAACATGCAAACAGACTCATCTGGTGCTGAGAGGAGCAGTTCCTCCTAGCTGCTGGGTGAGTCATTGACTCCCCATTTACCCAACCCCTTCTTTATCACTGGTAGGAGATAATGGAGAAATTCCTTTACGTACCACTTGCACTCCCTATTGGGAATGCAAGAGGTATGTCAGGAAATATCCTGTTGTCCTGGTATTTCTCTGTATCTAACTGGAGAGAACAGCAGGGATTTCTCCAGGAGGCATCTGCAGGAACGGAGAGGGGGGAAATTCTGGTTCCATCTGTCAAGAGCCACCAACTGCAATTTAAGCCAACAAAACCAGCAGAAGAACTGGCTGGCTCAAATTGCATGTAAGTGCCCACAAAGTGCACTGCTTGGTTTGAGACTTGAAAAACTGATATTTTTCCAGTAATTTTTCAATTTGCTTTTTTCCTTTGTGTGTCTTAACTTTTGAGTTTGTAAACCTGAATGAAGGGCTTCTTTTGTTCTTGTTGTTATAAGAATATTTGGAAGATGTTTGTCTGAGAAATGGATAAAAGTGCAGTAGTCAGGGTCAATCAGTGTAGACCAGTCATCTACAACCTCCAGATGTTTTGGACTTCAGGAATGGTGGGTGTTGCAGTCAAAAACTTCTGGGGGATGGACAGACCACATTGGATGGCAGATGTAGAAGACACTGAGCTTGATGGACCATGATTTGATTTGATGGATCATGACATATCCGTTTTCCAACAGGCTTTTAAGACAAACCATTACGCTAGCTGGACCACCATGATCAGGTTTTGCCCAACTTTTCATCAGTACTTGATATAAAAGGCATGGCAAACATCATTTCTTTTTTAAATAAAAGATTAGACAACCTGGTTAAGGAGCAAAATTGCAAGACAAATGTAAAAACCTAGCAGTAAATCTATAACGTCACCATCTGGCAATACAACCACATCCCCACTTCCTTTTTCATTTCTTCTTTAGTGTGCTTTCAAGACCACAGTATAACATGAACTACCATTATTAGGAATTTAACCTCAGAATATTTTTAGCTGCTTCAGTCTGCCCTCTATATACAATTTGTGGTTATGAATGACAGCCAGTGCTGTTTTTCATTCTTTCAGATGCTGCCTTCCAGTGGTAGAGCATCAGCGGGATGCATGCTTCAATTTTAATCCTGCCTAGATTTGGGAGGATTTTATTTTGATAGTATATATATTTTAATAGACTCTTTTTTTTGTAAATGTCCAACTGTAGGTCGTATTGGTTTAAATTCCCTGAAATATGTGTTGTTGATACTGTTTACATACTACCTGCATGATAAAAAGATTCTACCGAATTTCACCAGGTTATATATCTCTTGCTAAGGACAGTGAGGAATTATGCATAGAAGAATTTCAAGAGGTTTGCCTTAGAAAGACATTTTTACATAAAAAGTTACCCTCCACCCCTAGCCCTGTGTTTCTAATCCACAGTGCCATGAAGGGGGATAACAAAGAGATTTGATTTTTCAAGCTCTCTGAAGTGCCTTTCAAGAGCTCCAGTCCACATTTTACCATTATCCTACTGAAATGCAAGAATAGAAAGAGGAGATGTAACAGCTTTCTTCTTAGATTTTGAGAAGGTAGCCCAGTGACAGACAGCTGCTCCCACCAGGGACTGGTTGCTGTCCTGCTCCAGAGGGAAAAGCAAATCACTGCCTTCCTCTTCAAGACTGCTTCTTCTTTGAATGGGACACAATTAGGAATCCCTGCTGCAAAGCCTCATCGTTCAGTCAAAGCTTCTGACATATGGCCCAAGTAAATTAGGTCTTTCATCCAGCTGAAGCGTTGCCGACACGTGCTGCATCCATGCAGGCTCCTGCCTATGTTCTCCGCCATCAGTTGCAGACAGGCATGCTTGCCTCTGATACTGGATGTAGCATCCAGCCATCAGCACTAGTGACCACCAGTAGGCTTCAGCTCCATGAATTTGTCCAATTCACATTAACAGCTTTCTGAAGGGGCACCCATCACGACATCTTGCGGTAGCGAGCTCACTATGTGCTGTGGGATTTCCTTTTATTTGTCCGGAATCTTTTGAAGAGCTGCATATGCCCACAAAGGGAGCTGCATGCTGTATCTTTAACACATGGTGGATAGGGGAGGTGTGGCCCACAGGCTGAATGGGACACTCTCTGCCCACCATGGAGCTGCCGCCACACCCCACTACCCTCCAAAGATCGCTCTTTAAGGTATTTTATTTTGTGTTGAAAAAATGGCATCCAGCCCATTACAGATGGCCTGGATGCCATTTTTTCTTTATTTGAAACTTATTTTCAGGTTGCCTGGTGGACTGCAAATTGCAGTGGAGTTGGGGGTCCAGGGGGAGAAAATGGTCCTCAGACCATCCAAAATTTCCTACTCCTATTTTAGCATAAAAATGTAGTTTGACATTCAGTTATCTAATAAGTACACTGTGTCAAAGGCTGATAGGAAACTATCTTAACGTAAGCAGGAGGAGTAAGACCCACCTTTTTCAAATGTCAGTCTTGACCATTTGGGGATTTGCATTGTAATTATTAACACATGTGATGCTATAGTACAAACCAAGGAATAGTAGGGAAATCTTACCAAATTATAAAGTTCATTGTTCCCTAGGTCCAACTCTTCTAGTCTCTGCAGCTGGGCAACTGACCTAATAAAAGAAGAATGGTATGTTTTGTACACACAAGCATAAAAGCAACCTATTAGCATTAGGCTCAGATATTCTTACCTTAATTATCTAATCATAACATTTAAGCAAATGAAGTTTAAAAGCTGCAAATTAAAAAAATATCTTTCTAGTGACATCCATCTTGTATTGAACTGCTCATTTAAAAGCACTGAAGGAGCAAGAAAAGAGAAAGATTGCAATTAACACTGATGAAACAAAACACACACACACAAAACTTACTCAGGTAAATATGTCAGTAGATTCTCTCTTAATTCCAGCGATGCCAGGTTATATAGACTAGGAAGATAAAAAGAATCTTATTAAAACTGATTTTAAAAACAAGAGTGATACAAAAGATGTAAAGAGTATACATTGCAATTTTCAAGATGCACCACATTAACCAGAACCAGCATCCACTCTAGGAAGTGATTTTCTTTGGGGCTGGGCAACTTTTTACAATCCTGAACCCTCACAGGTGCCAAATAAAATAAAATAAAATAAAATAAAATAAAATAAAATAAAATAAAATAAAATGGCATCCAGAGATACTGCATGGTACTTACCTATGCTTGCAAAGAAACTATTACCCCATTAGAAGGTTCTACAGCAGCTCTAGATGAGTTCTTCTTCCCCTTCCCCTAAGAAGTTGGGTGCCTCCAAATGTTGGGGGATACCGAGGCTGCATGTTGCCAACTTTTTATGGTTATAACTCCATTATCCCTTATCCTCCTGCTATTGAGATACACTGCTTCATACATGCAAAAACACTGATGCTTTGTTGTTTAGTTGCAAAGTCGTGCCCAACCCATCACGACCCCATGGACAACATTCCTCCAGCCTCTCCTGTCCTCCACCATTCCTCAGAGTCCACCCAAGCTCACACCCACTGCCCCAGTGACTAATAATCCCCAAGAAGTAGCACCAAATGTCAAGCCGCTCCATGAATCTTAGTTGTTCTTAATAAAACAAATCCTTGCCAAATGGATTGGCGTCCATTTGTCCTCCATTTGGGGACAAATGGAGAACTATTTTTAACAGGACTACTGGCCAGTAAAAATACAATACACAAATAGATGGGGAGGAAAGACTGAGAATTGAAAGTGGGATAAAAACAGAGGTTCCTTGATTATATTATGAAGTGGACTATGGCAATGTACTTTCCCCCTCCAATAGCATTAAAAATAAAATATATCCCTAGTTTCTAATTTGAATATAATTTTATTTACTGGTTTTATAATTATGATTAAGGGGTTAGAAAAGTCACAGAATGCTCATTTAAGCACACAGGCAGCTAGCCATGATTTCTCACTTATGAACTGTTCATCATCGTATGTGACGTTACACGACTAAGCTTTTCACTTACACCCCATTATGGTAAAAGCCTATCATCACCATAGTAACATTCATCCTTCCCCCACTCCACCCAGGTTGTATTTAGGACTAAATGGAACATAAGAAATCAGACATTATCCCAATGCTTTAATCTGCTTTAATCCTCTAACTTCCTAGGACAACACAAAAAGAGAAATATGCCCATACTTTCTACCTCATAGCAACCTCTGCTTTGCATAGCTATCCATTCCAGAGAGGAAGCCGTGCTTATCACTTGTAGGAGCAGACAAAGAGTTCCAAAGTGTCTTAAAGACCAAGCATCTTCCTTGCATCATCAATTTTCATGGTCTGCAGCCCAGTTTGCTAGATGCAGAAAGCAATAGTTGGCAGATATGCACAGGTACAGAGGAAACAGCTGCCGTTATTGCAGCTCAAAAGCTGTTAAATGAAAGTGTACCAGTTCATCTGTCACATGCAGAGCCCAAGTGTATACAAAAGAAGAATCAACCCATTCACAAGAATATTACTTTTCTTGCTATGCTATTGCAAGTCTCAAAGAAAAACAATTATTTTTTATATCAGGAAATATGCCCCATAGTCTGAACAGGACATAATCCAATTTGATTATTACATTTGGTTCAGCAATTCTGCACCAGAGGCTTGCTTTAAAGTCTGTGGTCATAATAGTACAGAGTGGAGGTGCAAAAAAGGGCAGCCTGTGGACAGTGCCCAAGCCCTCCAGCATCTGCAGCAATGACCCAAAAGAAATCAGGCCAATTGCAAAGCTTTGTTTCCCAATATCTTTTTGTAAGCTGTCCTGAGGCTTGGGCAAAGGACGGGTTAGAAATGCCTTAAATAAAATAAATAAAAATTAAATAAAATATCTTCTAACTACCAGAAATGCTCTAGGAATGGGCCATCTATGGCAGGAGCCAAGTGTCTCCCAGATTGTTTTCTAGAGCATTATCAAGTACACACAGACTTGGTACTTATTGCTGCTGCTTTTATTTCCTTAGCAAACCTAAAAATGGATGAGCAGGAATGGGCTGAAATGAAATTTACTTTATTTCAAACAAAAAGAATGGGGGAAATATATTAAAAGGGGATTAAAATAAGCATATAAAGGAAGAACAGATAGGATATGATGAGATGTATGGGAGGGAGTGTGTGTGTCACATGCACGTATATCTGTGGGGAGGAGTAATTGTGTATGTGACTGTGTGTTCAGGAAAGAGATTGTGCATGTTTGCATGGCTCATACAGCCCTTGGGAGCAAAAAGGTTATTATGCATCCTTTTTAGAGTGAGAAATACATTGAGAACATGCCTCATTTACCCCAGCCATGCCTGTGATAGCAGGTCTACCGTGACTGCTCACTAACCTTGGACGCAGGACTACCCTATCCTGGTTGACTCCAGGGTGGCCAAGGAAACTTCAGGATGGCACTGGATACCCCTACAACCCCACCCTCCTCTATCCATTTCAGGGCCACTTAGCCGCTGGGAAGGCTGACATCATCTCTAGTGATGCCATCTGTAGAAGACATATGGGTGTTAATTCAGGCAGCTCTCCTGGCAGGACTCCTTAGGTCCATCTGCAGCACTGGCAGAAGCAACAGCACTACCAACACTAACACCAGATCTGCCTTATTAGCTACATGAGCGTCCATCCATAGGGGTGGTGTGAAATTCCTTTTCACCACAGAACAGCCTTCCCTGGACGTGACCTCCAGATGTGCTGAGCCACAACTTCCAACATCCCCGTCAGCTAGACAGAGCTATGGATTCAGAAGGCTGAAACATTCCCAGTGCAATCCTTTTTTTTCCAGAAGTGCAAAGTTACCTCAAAAATAAATGTTATGGCATGTACACATCTTGAATACTGTAAGGGAAAAATGGAATCATCTTCTAGCTGCACTTTAAAAACTATGCTTTAGAAGAATTTACAAATTCCATGCAAGGAGGTCGCCAGACCAAAGCAGGGGAGGAAAGCAGTTTCTTAGGTAATTACAATTGTTGCTTTTCTTCCCTCGACATTCCAGATTTCTCTTCTACTTGAAGTATGGGACCAATTAGATGCCTGAGGGGATTACATTCCAAAACATGCCCTTTCAGTAGAACCTACTTGCTGGCTCAGTTTCAAATGAGAACTGTGCTTAAATATGGCCATTTCTCTTTAAAGTGTGAATGTGTTGAGAGTAACAAAGGCTACAGGTTAATACAGCTGAACAGAAACTAGAATTCAGGGTGCACCAATGTTATATATGCAGAGAAAATGCACAAGACGAACAAGTGCAATATAGTCCTATTTCTGGCAACTCTTTTTCAGTTTCTCAGCATCTCAGAAGTGGACCATGTTGTACAGACCCAAGACTGCCTTCAGATCTTGAATTATATTTTCCATTAACAGAAGGAACAGACATATTGAAAAGTGCATGCACACGGAAACTAACCCAATTAAGATATCTTTTTGTGAGTACAGGCTTTCTGAACTGATGGAAACAGACAGGACAATACATTAAAAGAATTCAGGAGCCTGATTAAAGGATTGGCCTTCCTCAGCTTTCTTCATGTGGAAGCTTGCGTATACACCATTACTTTTTATAATACATTCTGGAGCTTCTTGATTTCCCATAGGAAGGAGACTTCCAGTTATTTGTGACAGCAAAGTTTTCTTCAGCGTAATTGTATCATGAACCTTAAATTTCAGTTCATTACTGCAATCATTTTTTAGTGAGGCCAGTCCTCTAAGCCATTAACACAAAGGCTCAGGCATAATATGATTGAATGAAGCACTACATAGTGGTGTTTCAAGGAGGAAATAGGCTTCTTCCAGTGATTCCAGAGGCAGGGAAATTGGTGGGCAGCTGTCCAAGTGAAAAGCAAAGCAACAACATCTTTTCAAAACAGGGTAGCAGCTACATCACCCTCTTTGCAGCAAGATACTCTGCTTTTTGTAGGCCACCCAACTAGAATCCTTTGCATGGATCATATTTTGCTCATGCCAGTTACAATCAGAATGCTAACAGTATGAAACGGAAGAGCAGCACCAGGCTATTAGCATGCTGGTTCTCAATGGTTTGAGAGATCATGCTTGCAGAAGTTAGCACACCACAGCAGGCTCTTCTAGGGACATGGGAAAGCAGGGTTTATTTCTGGTGAAAATGCATGTGTGGCCAATATAGGAAACTAATAGTATGCGTAGCATCTGAAACTCAGGAAAGCTGTCATGCTTGTATGCCGGAATAGGCACTCCTTGAGGGCCTGGAGAGAAACCACAACTGGTTTTAAAACTCAGCTCACTGTGAATTATGTCAACTTTAACATATTAATTGTACTATGAATTTCATTTATTGTAAAATTTTCATTTAAAATATTTGATAAATGTTTAGAGGTGTATGCTAGAACAAGCCGCCACACAACAAAAGCTGATCAAAACTAATAAACTGTCATGTCCAACATCTAGCAACCTGATCATACAAGAAGTTTCAGCATATCAAATATGGTGAGGTCAAGAGGCCATCCCATATAATTTCAGCCCGTATCCAATTTCCTCCACAAACAAAGAACAAGGTATAACTCATATAAGAAACCTAATATGCTTTGAGCTCATAACCACAAAATTACTCTCTTTTGCCTAGCACAGTTTCCTGCCTTCTTTTCCCTTTCACTGCTCAATACTAAAATGCTCATCTGCAGGTACAACTTATGTTTATCGCTACATACACATATGTAATTACTCATGCTGAGATTCTAGTCCACCATAACCTCTCTCTCTCACACACACTGACTCATGCTCATTGCATAACTGATACCCACTAGACCTTAACTACTTCCTGAAGATTCGAGGGTTGCGTTATTTATTTTTACAAAGCTTAGATTCAGGCCCCCTCAGTTTATATGTGACCATAACAGCATCTGTGCTATAGAAAAGGAAATATTCACAAAGGAGGAAAGCAAATAGACTCAAGAGGGTGTTTTTTTAGATGCATCATGTTCTTTCTCCTCCACCTATGGAGAAAGACTAATTATATAGCAGCACATTCTATTCAATAATCTCTAAACTCAACAATTGCATTAGGGAGTTGAAAAGTCCTCTGATTTTTCAAAAGGTAGAATTTTAATTTGGGGGGTTAAAATGCTGGCTAGCTGTTTTTATAGCTTTTTTCTACATATAGGAAGACTGCTAGGTCCAGGCTTCTATGTAGGCCTGGGTAGGCAACCTGGAGCCCGCAATAGATTTTGGAGTTGTTGTTGTTAGTTGCAAAGTCATGCCCGACCCATCGCGACCCCATGGACAACATTCCTCCAGGCCTTCCTGACCTCTACCATCCCTAGGAGTCTACCCAAGCTCACACCCACTGCCGCAGTGACTCCATCCATCCACCTCATCCTCAGCCGTCCCCTTCTTCTTTTGCCATCTACTGTTCCCAGCATTAGGCTCTTCTCCAGGGAGTCCTTCCTTCTCATTAGGTGGCCAAAGTATTTGAGTTTCATCTTCAGTGTCTGGCCTTCTAAAGAGGAGATTTTGGCGTATAACTTCCAAAATCCCTCATTTTGGCTGGATTACGGGAATTGTCATCTAAAACATTTGGGAGGCACCAAGTTGCTTAGATTGGATGCAGTTTAATGTCAAACAAAGAAAAGTATTTCTTATACGAAGATGTTCAGAAAAACTCACCCTACTGGAGCCTCCCAAAGCTAGAACTTTCTAATTGTTTTCAATGACAACTTGCAGGATTCTTGATCACACTGGCTAGTGCTGGAAGCTGAAAACTAAAATCCCTGGTGGCACCAACTTGGGGAAGGCATATTATTGCATGTTACATATTTTAAAACCTCTCAAAATTGCCCCTCCATAAGCATCATCAACAACACCTTTTTATGGTAACTTCCTTTTTGTATGCCAATTAATCATCCTTGAAATAAGTAAACAGAAAACTGCATCACAGTATTCAGCATGAACACCTCTAAAGCTTCAAGCCAAATATAATTCTTCAAGTGTACAGAATTAATTTTTCCACAGAACCATTTTAGATGGCATTTGCCTTGATATGTTTGACATCTTCACTGGGGGTGAAAAGAGTTACTGTCCAACACATCTGGAGAACACCAGGTTGGAGATGGCTGTTTTAGAGTAGACTTTTATGCACGTTTTTATGTACAAAGCATAAATCTTAACTTTAACCATTCCCCAAACATTCAAGTACTGTATCTGCATGCATTTCATTCTAGTAAATGGTTATTTGGTTTCATAACAAAGGACGGCACATATCTATTGATGTCCTATTCAAGTTTACATCAGCATTTTATAGAAGTGAAACAAATCATTTTAGCTAGAGCACGCCTCCCTTGCCTTTCAGAATAGCAGCTAAGGGTCCTAGAATCCCTCTTATCCCACTTGAATTTAAGCACTGTCTTTCAAGGCATAGAATATCATACTTTCAAGATTGCAGTGCCTAAATAAAAAGGCGGATAAGCATTACTCCCTCTTAAATACAGTTAAATAAAATTAAAACCTTACATACACATTAATGGCGGTCCTCTAGCTCATGAAATTTTTCCACTGAGGTTTACAGTACTGAAAACCAGGCCCACCCATTTTCCTCTGTGTGATGCATCTCAGAAATAATGAAACAGCCACTCAGGAATACCACAAACACTGGTCTGCTTGAAAAACCCACAGATGCACATTCCACAGCAGAGCACACATCATCATTCCCATGCAATGCCTCAAGAGTTGTTGCCGAACACATCACTATACAAAACCCAAAGTTCCATCTGTATGGAAATATTTTCTTAAAATCATTTTTGCCAAAAGGAATGACATATTTATAGAGGCAAATTGAGAAGTTAAAGAACAGTCTAGTGACATGTTTTATGAGCTCTAACCAACTGCAAAGCTCTCAAGTATACATGTGGATCACCACCATTAGATGCAGACTAGGTTCACACAACACAGTAAGCTACCTGAGCTTAAAAGCCCAGTTGTTAAAAGTTGTGCAAACCCAGGAGCCAGAAGCCCTTCACAGACTGTGACTTGGTATAAGATTTATAAGCTACCCCTGGGCTCACTGTGTTGTCCAAACCCAGACACCACAGCCATCTTAACGGTGCCTAAAAGCACTATGGAAACACTCAAAAAGAGTGGCAGCACCAGTTCGTCCCACCCTCATCTGGTGTCACTGCCAAGTTCTACACAAGTCGGAGTGAGAGTGATCAGCAATCCCTGCTCTCGGCTCCCCCGCACTGTGGTGTCCCCTGGGATACCTATAGGAGATCTGAGGGGGAAGCGGGCAGAGGAAATTCCTCAGGACAGTCACTGTGTCCAATTGCTCGTTGGACCCATCAGGGGCCCCAGACTAAATAGCCAGCCAGTGTGGTTTATAAACAAGCTTGGGCTTAAAGTGTCCCCTGAACCTGGCCACGCAGTTTTGTTTTGGACAGGACTTTCCATTGTCCTTGTTAAGACAGCTGGGAATTTATCTATATAACACTTACGATGAACCTAAAGTCATTCTTGTCCAAACTGGTGTTACCCAGATGTTTGGAACAGCAGGTCCCATCATGTCTGATCAGTAGCAATGCATGCTGGAGCTGATAGGTTCTGGAGTTCAAAACATCTAGAAGGCACCAGGTGGCGAAGTCTGGACTGCAGGGTTGCAGAGAAAGTGATGAAACTTAACATCAAGGAAGAGATTGTATCAAGTGCTCACCTAGCAGCTGCAGTTCCAGCTGCAAACATTTGCCAGTCCCAGCAGTAGTGCTATGCCTGTGGGAAAGGGTCATTCAATCTTCCCACTCACCCCTATATTCTTGTGTGTCACTGACAAATAAAGAAAACTCTGGAAGGAACAAATACACCCATATCTATGTGATCAATAGAGGTACATCTCTCTCTCTCTCTCTCTCTCTCTCTCTCTCTCTCTCTCTCTCTCTCACACACACACACACACACACACACACACACACACACAGCTTCACTTTCCCCCAAACTTCCTATTTGCTGATAGTATCCAACAACGCATCTTCTGCCCACTGGTATCCCACTGCAAAGACTGAGTCCTGATGATTTCAGTACACAAGCGAGACCCACCATTCATGCAAGAGGTTCAGTGCTTTCCAAACGAAGCCCCAAGAGAAGCCAAAATACTTGCTTCTGGATTGGGACACATCAGAACTCGCTCATATGAACTGCTCACATTCCGGAAATTAACGTTTTGGATTATTCTAAGTTGCTGCCAGAAGCTGCTTATGAAATTGAATTGCTGAGGCAGCAGGAAATAAAAAACGGCATAGGTGTCCCACTTCATACTGCTCCTTAAGCCCAGTTCAAATGTTATAAAAATTATGGTTTATTGTAGGAAGACAAACAAAAGCCTTGGACCACATATTTCCAATGCTCACCTTTGCATGTTAGGAGAAAGAGGAAGTTTAAATTCTTCCATTGTGGCTTTCAATAGGCCAGTTCCCTATTATATGTAAATACAGGATACTGTGGTTCGTTCCACAGTTGGTTAGAAAACCAGGACCTGAATCAAAGTTTGATCCAAGTTTCCAAATCAGGTATGGCTGCCACACCCTGGTTCCTGGACTAAATACAGGATATATACATCGTATTCAGTGTATTTGAACAGTGTGTATTAAAAAATAACAGGCACTACAATCTATGCAAAACTACAGTATAGTAAGCTTTAAATTTCTTCCTCCTCCGTATGAGAGGGGTGGGTATGCATATCTTCATAATGCTGAATCATGCTTCAGTCTTTCATGTGAACTGGGGCAGTCTACATGAGATTAAAAGGCAAATGCATATATTCTGTCCTGTGAATACAGTTATGCTTCATGCATGATATCTCTCTCTCTCTCTCTCTCTCTCTCTCTCTCTCTCTCTCTCTCTCTCACTCACTCACTCACTCACTCACAAATCACCACCACCAGCACGATATATCAAAACATTAATATATAAAAACAGCTCTCATAGAAGATAATTCTACACTGACACAATGACCAAAAGTGGAGACTGGACAAGTTGCATTCAGTAACTGTTTTGTCAGTGCTTCCAGACAGTTTCAAGATGACTTCAGATACTTGCAACAACCCAAAAGTGCTTTCTATCCACCCTTCACAAGTGCTTATATTTATACAAATGTAATAATTAAAACATCAATTATCTTCTTAAAAAACTATCTTACTTTCCAATATTTTCAGGCAATGCTTGCAGAGAGACATCATTCACGGATAGACATGTTAGATTCTGCAGTTCAGGAAAGCTTTCAGGCAATCTACAGAGAGAAACTTCAGAATCAGTCAGGGACAGAAAAAGACCGAGCATGGTGCATGTTTTGCTACAGGCTTAGCTTTTCTCTCCTATTCTTTAATTAAAAAATATTTTATACTATCTTTCAAGGTAATCTGCAAAGCAGAAAACATAAAATATAAATATATAAAAAACAAAAGCAGCATAAAATTTATTATTAAATGATTTTAAGATTTAACAGATAACACAAAATATTACTAACAGTTAAAACTACTGCTTTTAAAAAGTCAACCAGCATCCATATTTGTTCTTCAAATACAATTCTTAACACCTGGACCCTTCCACATACACACTACTGAAGAAAGTAAAGGCTTGAGTTAGTACAAGATGCTGTGGACAAATGGTTCAATATTATTCATTGCATGATTTTAAGAAATATTTTCTTCTCAAGTTTGACACTTCTTTTGTTGGGTGAGTTTTCCAAGGACAAAGAGAAAGAAAAAGAGAAAGCAAGAGAAAGATACAGAGAAAGAAAGAGAGAGGAAGGGAGGGAGAGACACAGATCCCCTCTCTTACTCGTACAACCAGGCCACTGGCTTGTAATGCTCCATTACATGCAGTTCAGAAAAGCAAATCAATACTTCATTGAAGTGGAGCAGAGTTGCAACACTGAATTCAACCAGAATAACAAAACCAGCTAACATCAATCAGCTTCAGGGTCTTGTCTTCTTGGCCCTGCATGTAAGGAAATGGCCATCATCCATGAGAGCTCATTTGAAAACAAGAATCTGTTACAAACAGATCTGTTATCATCATTTAGGCTCTTGCAAAATCCCCAAGGGTAGCTGCATTTAAAGCAAAGATTTAACACAGGGGTCCTCAAACTTTCTGAATAGGGGGCCAGATGAAAGGCTGCAGTGACTGTTGTGGGCCGGTAAGGTGGGGGTACCTGGGGCGCAGGCCAGTGAGGTGCCGTTGGGCGCG
Source organism: Varanus komodoensis (assembly GCF_004798865.1). Taxonomy (NCBI): domain Eukaryota; kingdom Metazoa; phylum Chordata; class Lepidosauria; order Squamata; family Varanidae; genus Varanus; species Varanus komodoensis. The sequence goes on along the minus strand of NW_025335349.1, from coordinate 703,869 downwards.
CGCAAGGCGGCATCGAGCGCACAGGGTGGTGGCTCGTTCATTTGGAGATCTCCCAGCAAGTCCAAAACCATCTCCGAGTGAGCGAGCCACTACCTCCCCCTCCCCCCGCTGTGCCGCGAGGCAGTGGCGAGTGCGCACACGCGTGTACGGGAGGTAGGCAGCGGTGGCGGCTTGCTCACTCGGAAACCATCTCCATTGAGCGAGCCACCACCTCCCCACCCGCGCAGCAAGCGGGCCATAGTCTGAGGATCCATGATTTAACATACCATTTTCTACACAGACATTTTGTCTCTAAGAGGATGATTAAACAGACTGTTCTTGACTAAATATATGTGGGATTTAAAATAGGAAGAAAGTTGTTGATAGGTTCAATATTCTGAACAGGACTTAGAATTTGCTGAAGCAACACTTTCCCCTATTCACAGGAGTGCACTGAGTTGCTACAAAAGCAGTTAGATGCCTTATTAAACACCAGCGGGACAGAATCACCTCTCACTTGAGAATTTGTGCTCCGAGAGTCATTCCTCATGTCTGTTCTCAGCAGCCCAAGCACATTTAAATTGCTGTTTTTCCTGGTAAAATACATGGAAGAAGCAAATAATTGAATGCCCCACCCTCATATATGCCTGCTTTCTACAAAGAGGAGCATGCATATATCTTCCGCAACTGTCACACAAGGGTGTATTTCTTCTGTGTTCCAGAATCTTTGATTAAGTACTGTGTCAAGCATGAAGCACCTCAGAAGTATCTGAGAAATCCCATCAGCTTTCCTTCTGTCTTTTGATATTCTGTAACCATTTTTCTGGATCACACAGAATCATTACATTTCAGCCGGCTAATGAAGAAAAAAATAATAGCTTCTTTAATGTGAGTCTGCATGTTTGAGCAGCCTCTCCAATCAGGAGCAGCTCTTCAGTTGCTCCCCACCTTACTTTACTCTACCCCAGTCTTTGTCTGTATAAGCAGATTTAATTCAGGTTTCAGCATGATTGTGAGAATTTAGGCCTTCAGCACTTATATCAAACACAGCTTTCACAAGGGAAGCTCTGTCTTAGCACAAGCAAAATGCAAGGATGCTCCTCCAAGTAGGGCAAAGCATGAGAACAACCGGGCCCCTTGGGTACATTTCTGAAGCTTCCTGAAATGCAGAGGGTTTCCTTCCAAAGCCACCAGAAAAGAAGATGGGCCAGAGCAAGGCATCATCATCATCATCATCACCACCACCACCACCACCACCATCGTCATTATTATAGCCATTAGACTTATATGTCACTCCTTTGCCATGAGGTTCTCGGGGTGGCTCACACATATTTCAGATGTGTTTGGAGATAGAGAAAAAACTGTGACCTCCCTGAATAGCATATGTTGGCTTTCTTTCTCTAAAACTCTGTTGACAAGACAGAGGGGAGGAAGGAAGGGAGTACAGTTAAGAGACTAGCAGGTTCTCCTTTTAATCTGAGGAAATGTTTTACTAGGCGCTCCAATCACTCCACATATAATTGGATTGTGCACCAAGGGCCAATTTCAACTGCAAGTAATCATTATTAAGTAGCACAGAAATGTCACTTTTTAAATTGTTTTTTTCCTGAAGGATTAATGACTTTCCTATCACTTTCAGTTACGTATTCAAAGCAGTGGAAACAGACAAATCTCATATTAAAAACACTGACACAGAAGTCAAAAACAAGAGCCTCTTTATGTTCATATTTGAAAGACGTCAACTATTTTTGGAGTTCCACAAGAATTTGTTCCATTTTATGAAAGTTACCTGGTGAGGGGATTACCACTGAAGTCTGCTACCTGTAATGATTTGCAAAAAGAGATACTTTCAGGTATTTCAGGAATATCTGCAAGAGAAAAAAACAGCATAGTCAGAAATGCCAACTTAGAATTTACCATACAATCTTTATTTTAAGCTTCACTGCTTTTTAAAAGCCCACAGAGCAAGACTATTTTGGAAGATACAGTCTAACAATGATCTTTCTAGGAGTAATGACAAAAGTTGGCTTGCATTTATATGCAGACCCATCATTTAGGGATTTCTGTGGAATCAGCATAATTCTATGTGCATTCCATTTAACATATCCCTATTTATTCCCTCTTGCTCATGCCTCTCTTCCCTCATGTAACATCCTCGGCTTTTTGCAGCACTAAACACATAGTTAAGGTATCATACAATTCTAGCCTTTTTTTTTTTTTTTCAAGGAAATATATAACTTTTTCGTAGTCCAAAGGAGTACTATTCATTACTTCAGTCATTTTGGAGGAGGAAGATAGCAGGTCAGTTTGTGAAAGAGACCTCAAAAGTAAAGTCAACACCAAGTCTATCCCAGGAGACAGTAAGAGTGAAGGGGAAATGCAATGAGATCTTCAGAAAAGTTTAAAGGCCAGACGTTGAATATAGTCAAGATTGCTCTTAAAATGGTTGAACTCCGACAAAACAAAAACAGTTATCAAACAAAATATAACCTCATCTGTAGTAGGAAAATCTCTATTCTCCCCACTCGCGGCATTGTGCATTCTTATACCAAGCACATAGGCAATTCAGTTCACAGTTCACATGATCAAGTAAGCCACTGTTCTGGCAGCTGCTATACTATGAATGTTCAAGCCACATCTTGTCACATCAGCTGAACCCACAATCAGGAGAGGTTGTGCAAAGGTTAAATAAGCAACTTTTACATAACCCATGGCCTGTTCTAGGATTTTATGCTGGTTGTTTAATCCTTCACCTTCCCCGTTGCCCAGGTTTGCACAAAAGAGCAAGTCATGGCTACAGCCTGAATATTCAAAAAGTGTCTAGTCCAAGCCAGAGTGGATCACCATACAAAGTGGGTCAGAATGATTTCTTCAGGCAGGATCACAATGAGTAAACATTGAGGAGGGGGTAGAGAGTCTGCCTTCCCTAAATAGCACTCCTGTATTTCTATATCTGTATATTGTAGATACACTGGTATACTTATGCTCAAGAAAAAGAATCCCCTTATGGTAAGGTACTAATCAAATTCAAGGTGCCTAAGTAATTTGACAGCAGGGAATTTTACAACCTTGGTTATCCATGAACTCCCCAGCCAATTTGCTGCTTATCACTATTTTACAAGATGTGGGGTGGAAGAACATGAATACCCACAAGAAAATGCATGGAGTGATATAATAACTGCTGATATCACTGCACTAAAAACCAGAAATGCTCCTGCACATCCTAGGTTTGCGCACACAAGGCTTTTAACTGCCTTCCTTAAATCTTTTAAACTATCACTAGAAGATGCAGTATTTGTTAATGCCTTTCTGAAGTTCCACGCTGGGAAAAAATCCTACATAGACAGATTTTCTATTGAACTTAATTCAATCCATTCAGCCATGCCAGAAAATTAGTAGCAAAAGACCTCATCTGAACACTAGAATTTAGTGTTTGGAAGAAAGGGTGAAATGAGTCAGATATGTAGGGAAGAGGAAAATGTTTCAAACAGACATGGGGAACCTCTGGCCTCCAAGCCAAATATGGGCCGTGGGGGCTCCCCAGCCAGCTTTTTCCCAGGGCCCCCCCCCCCCCCAAGCAGGAAAGCTCTCTTGCTCAGAACAGATCAGTTGCCTCTGATCAGCTGCTGACTAGAGGTCAAGCTTTTCCCTACTAGAGAAAGAGGGCCAGGGGAGAAAACTGATGAGTGATTCAGTCCTGCTTGCTTCTAAGGTTTCCCCTGCTTAATTCTAAGTAATCATGCTCACTTCTGAGTAGATGTCTCCTCTCTCCCTCTGAGTAAGTTTAAAAACTGTTAAAAGCCCACAAGTGCCTTAAGATCTTTCCAAGTTTGGAATCTGGTGCTTGGATTGAGGAAAGTGCCCTACCCCTGTTTTGAACAGCTGAAGAGATGCCATTTTAGTCTCTTCTTACTGATTTGTCATTATTATCTGCAGGTTGGATACATCTGTAAATAGAATGCTGTGCATCTGTCACAGGGAATATAGTCAGCTTCCTCACTTCGAATTAGTCATAGTTACTGCTCTAAGTTTTTCCCTGTAAGTGGTACTAGGAACCAAGTACAGCATGTATACAGATCAAGATATTCTAAGACTTTCACACGTTAGACACCTTGGCAATCCTTTCAGCTATCGTATATACTAGTGCACATATTTTAATAATGGGAGCGGCACTGCAGCAAAGATAAACTGTGTGCAAATGTGCATAGTGCCTTCAAGGTTATGAACATGAAAAACACGTGGGAAAAATAAAAGACAGCTTAAGGTGAAAGACTTTACAGTCCACACAGAAATTCCTGTCTTTTGCCCCCTGCTATACACTTTTTCTCCCAATCTATCTGAATCCCTTCCAACTCAGCACAGTTCCAGTCCTCTCCAAAATGACTGAAATTTTGACAAGGTTTGGCAAGGTTTCTATAAATGAGGAAATGTTCAAAAATTAGCACACATTTAAAGAGGAAAACAATTTAAACAGTTTCATTTGCATAACAGTGGATGTCAGGACAATAAACAAATAAGTGAATGCTGAATGTTTGTCATGCTTATTTGTAGTAATAAATACTTGAATGTCCTTATTCCATTTAATTAATGGCAATTTTAAAAACTGCAATACTTCAAGATTGACATATGGGCAAGTTCTTCCATATATTTGGAAGCTGGAAGGCACACTAAAACAATGAACAAAATCCCTTATTAACTGTGCAGAAGAAAGATGTATGCTTGATTATGAAGTCCTGCGGTTGATTTATACGGACATTTGTGCCTGTACAATCATTAACTAGGCAGGATAATTTTGAATGTTTCTTCTTAACTGAGTCAATCCTCTTGAATGTCGAAGAACTTTCTGACACAGCATACCAATGAATGTTCAATACTACAGTCAATAAATACACGTGATGTCCAGATACTCTAGCAGGCAACTTTACACAGGCATTGCTATACTATAAAGCTATCAAGTATAAACTCCTGTGACGTGGAACAATGCAAGCAGGCACACAGTCAAGTGAAAGTTGGGCCAGCTGCAGCAAAGAAAACCAAGGTATCTGTGCTCAAAGAAAGAGGATCTATTTTTCCCTCCCAAGCAGGATAGTTTTCACATTATTTATTGCAAGAGCTTAAATACGAATTGCAACTAGATCTGATAGTCTGACCATACTACAGTGTGCAAGTGTAATTAGGAAGACTGTTTGACAGTAATTCTTCGCACTGCTTCTCTGAAATGCTACCAGATTTCATGCAGCTTTGTTTTATTTGCTACAAGTGAAATGTCAGTCACTATGAGCCAAGGCCACGAGGGAGCAGGTCAATACGGCTGCATGCTCCAGACACAGAGGTGCATTGTGCTTCATACTCTTCCCCAACTCCTCCTATGAGGTTCCTGAACACAGCCCTGAAGGAAGGCAAAAGATCTTCCTTTGCACAGCTTCCCTGCCTTGCTGGAAGTATGAAACTGCTTGTAAATTTTGAGCTAATCTGAAAAGCAAAATTACATAATACCAAGACTTGCTGAATTGTTTACTTTCTTCATCAAGAATGAATGTGAGCAAGGTTCATCATCCTAATAATAATAATAATAATAGTCATAACAATAATAATCGGAAGAATAATAGGGTCTGTTGCCTCTGATGAGCCATCATTAAATTAGGCATTGCTAAGCCTAAACAACTGTATAATAGTTAGGCAGGTAGGCAAATTTCTAATGCAGCTAGTTAAGTAATTAAATCTACTTGGATGTCCAGGAACTTTCTGACATTGCATGCCAATGATGCTTTATATACATATGTGATCCCAGATGCTCTGGCAGATAGACTATACAAAGCCACCACTAAACAATAAAACTATCAAGTATAATCGCTTATGACACAGGGCAAGCAGGCATGCTGTCAAGCGAAAGTTAGGCCAGCTGAAGTCCGTGGAAATAGTTTTGCTGTAAATAAGAGCATGCATTTTCCTCTCTCAGACAGAATTGTTCTCTCATCAGTTGTTGCCAGAGCTTAAATGTGAATTTCAGCCCAAGCTGAGAGCTAGTTAAAAAAAAAATACAGTTAAACAAAAATGTGTGACTAATACCTCCCAGAATGAGGGGTTTTGTACAGAAATAAGAGGCTTGCATTCTCATTCAAACAATTGCAAACTCGTCTCTAACATCAGAAAAAGGAATTAATAATTTGGGTTTGCTGAAAAGATTAAAAAAAACCCCTTAGAGCAGTATATAAAGCTTTAGGAGCTAATGAACCCAGCAGTTAACCTATAGTTTGTTTGGGGTTAACTGAAGGGCTATTTAGCCCCTAAACAACCCAGCAGTCTGGGTTTGGACTCAGTAGGAGCTGATCATGGGTTGCTCAGCCAGAGTGGCTGAAGCAGGTGCTTCTTCCTGACAACCCATCAGTTGGGTTTGCATCATTACATGCAACCGGTGGCACAGCAAGCCAAAACAGATTTGTGCTCAGTGATGTCTGCCCACGCAGTCCCCAGTCAACTCTTTGCAACTAATCTGCAGGCAGCCCTCTGCAAAGAAGAAGCACTTCAACCAGCACACTGATTTACCACTTTAAAGGATTGTGAGGAGTCCTGTCTAGTTCATGCTGGTATCTTAACTGTCTCTGTAACCCCTTGTGTTTTAATTTTTAGCTTTTATAGCAAAAGCAAGGAAAATGTGGCCCTCTAGAAGCTGCTGAATAACAACTCCCATCAGCCAGTGCTGGAGGATGATAAAGAAGAATATTCAACACCACCACCTGAAGGACCACATGTGCCTCATCTCATTTCCCTTCGAGCTGCCACATTCTGGCATAATATGTCTGAGGATATGCCCCTGAGATTAGGAATCTCTTCTGCATTTCCTGATCCCACTTCTGTAGAACCATGGTTTTATCTACTACCCCAAGCCCTTCACTCAGAAGTTTCACACAACTATTACCACTGGCAAAATGAACAAGGATCAAATGGACCTGTCCAATACTTCTTTCTGCAGTTCCAAGTTCATTCACACATGCACACGTGGACTCACAAACACACCACACCATCCCATGCCAAACACAGATGAGCACCATACTGTACCAATGTGTTTACACAGCGAGCACCAGTGGTTGATGCAGGTTATGTTGCATGCAAATGCGGCAAAACCATCAGAAGTCAACTAGGCACTCTGACTTGCTAAAATAATTCTTCCCTACCCACCATTCATGGTGCTGGAGGAGACTCCTGCGAGTCCCTTGGACTGCAAGGCGATCAAACCAGTCAGTCCTAGAGGAGATCAACCCTGACTGCTCTTTAGAAGGCCAGATCCTGAAGATGAAACTCAAATACTTTGGCCACCTAATGAGAAGGAAGGACTCCCTGGAGAAGAGCCTAATGCTGGGAACAATGGATGGCAGAAGACGAAGGGGACAGCAGAGGATGAGGTGGCAGGATGGAGTCACGGAAGCAGTCAGCGTGAGCTTAAGTGGACTCCGGGAGATGGTGGAGGACAGGAAGGCCTGGAGGAATGTTGTCCATGGGGTCGCGATGGGTCGGACACGACTTCGCGGCTAACAACAACAACAACCCACCATTCAATCCAGTTGGAGTCAGAAAACAAACAAAAACCTATTCAGAAAAATCTCACTGTAGCAGAAGTATATCTTGAGAACTACAGGTCATGGCAAGTGAAATAGCTACACAAGGTACTAAGCTATACCAGGCAACATGTGCAGTCACTGAGGGAAAGAGCTAGTTGAAACAAGCACAAATAACAACACTGGAAACACTGTCCTTATGTGTATATCACTTTGTTACTGCTGTAGCTCTAACAGCAGCTACAACAGCAATGTGTCTGTTTTACATAAGGTATTTTTAAAACAACTTGGATATTAAGAAATATATCAGGGTTTTGACACCACTTCCTTAAATCTAATGAATCATGATGCCACCCAAGACTCTTGCAAAAGATGGGCCAAGGCCAGTTTTAAAAAAGCAGTAAAGGGAGGCATGGGTAAATATTATGTATTCCGCATCCTCCAAGTATAAATCTATGAAACAAACTTTACAGTCCCAGATTTCAGCAGTGGCCTGATCTGGAAAGAAACTTACTATTGTAAACATGCCACTAAAGTGGAAATACAAATGAATAAATTTATAATGGAACAACAGACTACAGAAAGATTCCAGAGTGACTTCATCAAAGAGCTGGTAAGCATAGGAAAGGTTTAGAGGAAAAGAGAGAGATAAGCTCTGTAGCAAATATTTGACAAAAATGGCATGGCCCTCCGATTTAAGCAGTTCACACAGTTCTATTTAAATGCATTGTTAACTATCTGCAGAAAAAGGCCAATAGTACAAAAAGAGAGCAATTGGATCACTGGACAGCTATAACACAAAAGCAAGCAAGCACTCTGCCAGTTGTGGTCAAAGGCCCAAACAAAGCAAGGCTGGGTTCCCTCCCAGGCACAGACCCTTGGTTAGATAACAGGCTAATGGGAACCACAGGTCCATTATGACAGCTTCTGACCCAGGCTATCTGGATGACACAACAGCTACGCTAGAGCAACGGTTCCGGGCAGCGATTCCCTTTAACTTGGCATCCATTTTTCATTTCAAAGCATACAGAAAAACACTGAAGCAAAAAATAATCATAATAAAGTTCACTTTTAATCATGCAAGCACTTGTAATAAAGGAACAGGTTGCACAGCCAAGCATCTAAAGAGCTGCTTTTCTTCCCCTTAATTATTTGTGAGGGCTGGGCATTTCTGCACTTGCATATATGACTCTTGCTACTGCCACTGCTTCTGTAAGCAGCAGCAGCGAGCTGCCAAGTACAGGAAAGAAACCAGACCTATTTTGTTTTATCAGAAGGGATGTGAAAGCTCTTTCCAGTTAGCTTGGCTTAGCTTGAAACTCGAATTGGAGGAGACCTTTTACAGAATAATCTGCTGAACATATGACGGGTGTCAAGCCACACCTTAAAGATACAGCTAGCAGCTATTTCCGTTTTCCCCTTTACTCAAAACTAAGTGCAAGGGGCATGATCCAGAATGGGTCCCAGTGTTGGAGGTAAGGCGCTTTAACCCTCTGCTCCCCATGCAGTCCTGGCTGGATGAAGCCACTGCTTCTACAATCTACATTTGTAATATTTGAATGTACTACTTGTACCCCCTGCATTCACTTGAAAGTGAGAAAAAGATGTAGCAGCTAGTTACATAATTGAAGTAATAGGTAGACCAATAGAACCTTCTGGCCCATTATTCCTTCCTTAAAAACATTTATCTTCCAGTACAATGGCCTAAGGCTTGCCTGGAGTAATAATAACAACATTTGTGTTCTGTGTTCAAGGGTCAAAGCATTTCATATGCTTTACCTGTTGTAATCCTTACAGCCACACTGTAAGAAAAGCCAGAAATGTTATCTAAACTTATGCCAAAGGCAATATCTGAATAAATTCAGACGGTGACTTGCAACACAGTCTCTTAGCTAGTTCTAGATGGAACATCATCATCAATTACCATATCAGTACTCTACCTCCCAATAGCTGAAACTCTCTGGGCAGTTTACAAAAGTTCATAAAAACAATATAATAATATGCCATAAAATTGTATAAAAATACTAAACATTTAAAATTTAAACCCACTAGAAATATATAATGAAGAAAAATCTGAGATAGGTAATCCCCTTGGATATCCCAGTGCATCTTCAGAAGCCTTGGCGTAACAGTCCATCTTAACCTGGTGCTGAAAAGATGACAAAGCTGGTACCACATGATCCTCCATGGGGAGGCCATTCCATAATTGTTATGGAAGGGAGGCCACCAGTGAGAAAGCCTCCCTCTTCTCACCTGAGTTGGCACCCAGATGAAAGTCCCAGATACTGAGCACAGTGTCCAAGTAGATTGCAGCTGGGAGAGGAACTCTGTCAAGTATTGTGGTTCCAAAGTGTGTAAGAGTAAGTTAACTCTAGCACCTTGAATTGGACTTGGAAGTGTACAGGCAGCCAGTGTAAGCAAGCAGAACTGGTCTTCTATGTTTAGACTTACAGGTCCCGGTAATTAATCAGGCTACTGTATTCTGCACAGGCTGCAGCTTCTGAACAATCTCCTAGAACAGACCCACACAGCCTGCATTGTAGTAATCTAGTTTAAAAATGACCAGAGTGTAGATTACTGAAACCAGGCTGTCCCTCGCCAGAAACGGGCATACCTGGGCCACCAGCTAAAGCCTATGAAGGGCACTTCATATCTCTGAGGTCACCTCATCCTCAAGTGACAAAGATGGATCAAGAACTACCCTCAAGCTACAAATCTAACTCTAAGGGAAGCGCAACCCCATCCAGAACAGGTTCAGCTACCTCCATCCAGTCAAATGAGCCACCCACTAATATCATCTTAGTCTTGTCTGGATTGAACTTTAGCTTGTCGTCCCTCCAGTTCATTACCATAGCTGGACACTAGTTTAGCACATCCACAGCCTCACCTGCTGAAGATGAAAAGGAGAAATAGAGCTGCATGTCATCAGCCTTACTGATGGCAACACACTCCAAAACTCCAGATGACACCACTCAGTGGCTTCATGTAGATGTTAAAAAGCATGGGGGACAGACCAGAGCCCTGAGAAACTTCATGCTGGAGAATCCACTGGGTTGAACAGTAGTCCCCTAGGACAACCTACTGGAGATGTTTCTGCAAATAGTAGCCAAGCCATTGCAATGCAGTTTCCCTCCTAGCAACTCAGAGAATAGCCCCAGAAGGATACTGTGATCAATGGTATAAAACGTTCCTGAGAGGTCTGAGAGTATCAATAGGGTCACAGTCCCCCATCTCTCTCCCACCATGGGCCATCAGTGTGGTGTAGTGGTTAAGAGCATGGAACTGGGACTCAGACGATCTGGGTTCTAGTGCCCGCTTGGCCATGGAGCCAACTGGGTGACTTTGGGCCAGGCACAGACTCTCAGCCAAACCTACCTCACAGGGTTGTTGTTGTGGGGATAAGATGGAGGAGAAGAATGATGTAAGCTACCTTGAGCCCTTTGTAGGAAAAAGGCAGGATATAAATCAGTCAATCAATCAAGCAAGCAAGCAAGCAGGGTAATCAAAGCTGTTCCTTTACCATAACCTGGTATGAAACCTGATTGAAATGGATCCAGATAATCAGTCCCATTCAAGAGTGCCTGAAGCTGGCTGACCACCAGCTGCTCAAGAAGCTTGCCCAGGAAGATTTGCTACAAGGCAAAACTTATTCAGAACTTCTGAGTCAAGGGAGGATTTCTTCAGGAGAGGCCCCACCACCACCTCTTTCAGGCAGCATGGGACCACTCCCTCTCACAAACGGGCATCAATCTCCTCCCTGGCCAAGCAGGCTGTTCCTTCCTTCCTGGCTTTTTAAGCCTCCCTCTTGTTGCCACCCTCTGAGTTGGCACTCAGATGAAGGTTCCAGATATTGAGTACAATGTCCCAGTAGACTGTGAACGGGAGAGGCAGGAGAGGCAAGGATCCAGGAGCTAGGTACCAGGAGCGCACCCTTGCTAGGAGGGGCAAAGATTCAGTGGCTGCACAAACTTCTTCAAGCGCTTCGTCAACATCCTTCAGCTGTACCAATTGAAACTCATCCAATAAAACTGGATCAGGCTATGCTCCAGGCATCTCACCTGGTCCAGCTCTATTAACTATGGTGCCTAAATCCCACCAGTTGCAAGAGACTTTTTTTTCTGGAAGAGCCCAGCAAATATATTAAAGTGGGTCTCAGGTGGTCCTAAGAAATCCTCCCTCTGGTACTAAGAAGGGGCAGAATGTAACAGGCCTTGAACAAAGTTTTCCTAGGAGGTAAACAGAAGTCTGAACTGAGACAGTGAAGGTGTTATTTCTTTGCTGTTCTCACCACCTCTAAGTATGCCCTACTGTAGACATACACCATGGTTTGATTGCATCCACTAGTTTTCCTGCACTCAAGATAACTCCCATGTTGTTTCAGCGCTCACAGCTAAAGATTATACCACAGAGCAGTTACAGTGGTACAACAGATTAGGAGCCCAGAAGCAATTGTGTCCACTGCCTGGGTCATCTCTGTGTGCCACAGCTCATCAGGGTTTCAACAGGAACGCCAGCCATATCAACCAGGATGCTCTTCAGAGTCCTCCAGAAACCACCCAGATCCATTAGTTTCCATCTTAACAGGTTCCCCATTCTTGCAGATGTGAACAGCTCGTTAGTCTTAATCTCAGCAGGCACTGATCTGACTATGACAAAGGGATTACATCAAAGCCCTTCACACTCAGAGCACTGCCCTCATATCTGGCAAAAAACCCAAGTCCAGTGTGTGTCCTGGTACATGTATTGGGCCAAAGATATGATGGGAGAAGTCCCATGGTTATCATGGAGGCTATGAAATCCTGAGCTGCCCCAAGCAAGAACCAACACCCTGGGGGACCCCAACATCACATTGGAGACCAGCTCTGTCAGCTCAGGTAGGGAGACCAATGTGCTGGAGGGTGGGTGGTACACCAACAGAATCCCCAATTGGTCCCACTGGCCCAACAAGGTGCAAACAGCCCAGATTAGTGGCCAGGCAGACAAGGCACCTGGAGAGAGAGATCGCGTTTTACAGAGTACTGTGTGCCTGCCTTTTTTTGCCATCTCTGTGCTCACAGCCTCTTCCAGCTATACATTTTCTGCCAGAATGATGCTGTAGAGCATCCAAGTCTGCTACTTTCAATCTACTGCTCTCTTTCCAACCCTCAAGCAGCTTGCAATATCCATTTTGGTTTACTTATATGCTTCCCAGTCCATTTGTGGGAACTATACATGTCTTTAAAACAGCCCACTGCAAACTTCTCTTGTCAAAATATTCTCAGAAACACATGCTGGAAATATATACTTTCTGCACCAGGAAGTTGTCAGGCACAGTGTTCTGCTGGGAATCTGAGTGAAGCCAATATTCACCACTATCTTCCATTTTTTGGCTGCATATTCACATTCCACAAACCAAAGCAACTTGGAACTATGAACTCCTCTACACCATGTACCTCACAAGGGTAGCCTAAACCCTTATTTATGTGTAATTTTTTCTTTGCATACACTGTAATATGGCCAGTCAAGGCACTGGATGTCTGAATCACATGATGATTCTACATGCCTGTATCTCAAATTCATGGCATCCCACATTAGACGGCTATAAGACATCCTCTATCCACCAAAGTGGCAGTAAGCCTACACAACATGAGACAGTTTCATATGGCCTACATACAATCAATGCAATGGCTAGACCAGCCCTAATTGCCTAACACTCGGGAAGGAGACTATCATATGAACGCATGACAGAAGTTGCATGAAAAGTCTATTGTACTACCCTAGCTCTTCATTTGCATATTATTTACTTGTGGGTACAATCTTTTACATTTCCAGGTGTGGAAAGAGAAAGCACCCCTACAAGTTATATTTGGCAACACAGTTATATACTATGATAAGATGAACTTTACTCATCTTGAACCATGCCAGAAGAGAATTGCCTAAAACAGATTTACACATATTCAAACTTACCATTTCGAGACAAATCAAGTTCTACCAACTGCATGAAGTTTGCGATCTCTGGAGGAAGTCGCTGAATTTCATTATCACTAAGTCCAAGTTTTCGTAACTTTATGAGCTGAAAGAAAGGCTGAAAGAGAAATGTTTTCTCAGTAAATCCACATGCAAAGTGCAGGCACATGTTTAAAAAAACACACACACAAGCAAGAGGCCATAGTAGCACCCAACTAAAGCACAAGGAGGCAAAAGGAGGCCTTCTAGATGTTTCTGACAACTCCCATCATCTGACAAATGGTCATATGGACTGAGGTATATGGAGGGTGTAATCCAAAACATCTGGAAGATATTGACACATTCACAGTAGTTTGGTCATCATGTGACCAACCCACATGGTGCACCCAACAGATGATCAGACTCAACAGGGGTTCTGCACCCCTGTGGCTATCCAAGGCACTGCAGTAGGAGTGACTCGTTTCCTCCCTTGTTGCTGTGGCTACAAGCTGTTTTTGGCACACCGTGGCTTCTTTCCCATTTTGTCCTTTTCCCCAGAGATCCTTCTTTGACAGCCATGGACAGCCCCTTCAAAGTTCTTAAGTTTTACTGTGGAGGGGCTGTTAGTGACTGGCAGACAATTTGCTCAAAAAGATCTTGTGCGCACAGGTTACTCAAGTGTGGCTTCCCCCCCCCTTTTTTTTTTTGCTTTTGCTCTTTACACCATACTTGTGTAAAGGACAGAAGGTTGAAATCTCAGCTGTGGCAACGTCCAGGCGTGGATACCTGATACCAGGATGAAGCAGGTAACAACCCTGGCCATTACACCAAACAGTTCCCCTGCCCCTTGGTTTCTCTTCATGCTGGGTGATCCTTACTCATGAAAAGAGGATCTGTGATTTATACTCCCTTTGTAAAGGAACCCAGAATGTTGATTGTTAGCTGTCAAAACTCTTTTTCCAAAGAAAAGGAGGGCAGAGTGCACTTTTCCCAAGCACCTAGAATCTTACAGACAAGACCAAAAGGCACACTATCCTGAGGACTGCCGGGAGGAAGAGGGATTGAAGGAACATGGGTAAAGCAGCCTCAACAACAACAGCCCATGAGATTGTTTAGTGGGAGCTGAATGCACCTGCACACACTGACAAAATATTCAGTCTCTTTTAGAAAGGAAAAACTGGGTTGTCCTGATATATGAAGTGGCCAATTATATGTTGCTAAAGAACATGCCCAAGAAGTGCTATTGTGGTCATCAGCGTCTGTTAAACTGTTGTTGCCCATGGACTACTTTTGATATCAGAGGCAAGATGCCTGCATATACCAACTGCTGGGGAGCTTGTGCAGGACAGAACTAATGTACCCATATCAATATGCCTTCTAAGGACGGGGGGGGGGGGGGCACAGTTGACGGATCCTGCGTACAGTTGGCTTGCCACTAAGCTGACGGAATGCTTGACTAGATGGACCATTGGCCTGAGCCTGTATGGCTTTTCTAAAGTTCTTATTTTTATGTTCTCCTTATGGGTTTTTCACAGGTGTTTGGTTGGCCACAATGGGAAGAGAATGCCGCACTACATGGGCTTTTGGCCTAATCCTGCAGAGCTGCTCTCATGTTCTTGTATACAAAGTCTATCCAATCAACAATTGCATGTCTTCTACCCAAAACCTCCTTACTTTATTCTCACATTTTATATCAATTAACTAAATGTGTACCAATTGGTCCTGCCTCCAACATCTGGCTGCACAATAAATGCTGTGAAAAGGATCTCAACACACAGGCAAATTTATACACAGGAGGAGATTCAATTGCAAACAGTGGGACTCATCCAAATAGGTGCTTTTTTGCAACAAGAGATAGATAAGATTTTCCTATTTGTTTTCCTAATTTGGACTATCTATTCCTTGAGACTGATTTGATGAAGTGGTTTCTGAGAGCACCAAGCAAACCAAGAACTCTAGATCTGCTGGTAGAGGACATTGTCCATTTCAGGTTTTAATTTAGCATGCAACAAAATGCTTGTTTTGAATTTTCATATGATTAATACTTTCATGCTGACCACATGGTACCTGTAGCATTTGGCAAAACTGTTAACATTAGCAGAAACCATCAGCAGGCAGTGTTAGACACAACCTGAATAATTGAGAGCTAGTGTGGGCAACTTACTAATGATGAGCTTGAAAATCTAATGTGTTAGGTAGGTGTGGGTGGGTTGGAGATCTTGACTGAAGTTCTTGCTCTGGTTTAAAACTTACAAAAACTTTAAAAACAGAAGGAAAAGTATTATGTACCCAAGAATTGCAACTCATCTGTAAAGAATTTAGAAGACCATGAAATTAGTAAAAGTGTCATAGCTGGTGATCACAATACATTTACTCTGCTTCATCATGTACACACACATAGGTGTCAATTGTGCAAACCAATAATTAAGCAGTTTCAAGTTGCAAAATCTTATGAAAAGCCAACGCTGCAAACAGGCAAGTAAAAACTAACACCACCAGTCTTTATTAGTGCCCTCTGAGCCAACCCAGCATGGCTGCCTTAATTACCTGTAAGATGCATAGGTGTAAAATTTCAATAAGGTTTATATTTTGGGTGTTTCACAACCTTCTACAGGTTGATCAGAGAAAGATCTAATTCAGGAGTAGACAATTTTAGGAGGTCTGGTAACCAACCTTGATCTAATTGAATGTTTGGCTGTTTGTTGTACACTTTTAAGATCGTAACTTACGTCCAATATGACTTAGACTTTATCAGAAATGCAAACCAGATAGTGGAGATGTCCAGTGCACCATCTTGTGCCGGTATGAGTTTTAGTTGTTAAGTTCTGACAATGCAGACAGAACCTGGATGTGTTCATCTGACCACCTATATATTTGATCCTAGTAGATCTGGTCTGTGGACCTAGATCCAGGGTCAGTGATTCTTTCAAAAAAAAGTTTTTAAAAGAGTCAGTAGTTTAGCCTCTCCTGAAGAAGCTGGAGTTGGATCCACAGGACCTTAGTGATTTTAGACCAGTAGTCAGTCTCCCAATTTTGGGCAAGGTGACCAATTTCATTTTCTGTATTATAATGATTATCTAGACACATTTCAACTGGATTGCAGGTTTGTTTTCAGGGTGGAGAAACCATGGTTATCCTGTGAGATGATATTTGCTAGGAGAAAAACAGGAGGCTTGCATCCCCATTGGTTGCAGCGTCCTGAGCTGGGACCTGACAGCACTATTTTACAGTGGTTCCATTTCTATGGGACAGTCAGTATGAGAAAGTGGTGCTACAGGGTTACAGTTCTGGTTCATGAGGAAACTGTATTTTGACATTCATCTTGGCCCTATTTTGTCCATTTATTTATTTATTTAAAACTATTCTATACTGTCCCATACTTAAAAGTCTTGGGACATTTACATGAAGGCAGGGATGGAGAGAAATGTTGTCAATATGCAGATGAAATGCAAATTCTACCTCCCTTTTTTATCAAATGCAGTGAGCTTAAGTGGACTTTGGGGGATGGTGGAGGACAGGAAGGCCTGGAGGAATGTTGTCCATGAGATTGGTCGGACGCAACTTCAACTTCTCAACTAACAACAAGTGAGGTAGTGAATATCCTGAGCTGGTACTTGGATTTTTGTTATGAGCTGAATGAGAACCAATAAACTTGAAACACAATACTGAAAAGCCAGAAGTTCTCTTCGTTCATCTGTCTAGTTAAGTAATACCCACCCAAGAAGGATCAAGTTTGTAGTTTGTGGGATGCTCACAGACCCAGCCTATCACTTGAGGCAAAAGCGATTTCAGTGGCATGAAATGGCATTATCCCATTTTATCACCCTACTTGGACAGAGATAGCCTAGCTATTGTTATCCATGGTAACCTCCAACCTGAATTGTTGCATTGCATTATACAGAGGGCTACCTCTGAAATCTGTTCAGAAATGTCCCTCTGTACAGACTAGAGAAGCAAATCTGCCTTCCAGGATTGGCCATTTTGAGCCTATTACACCAGTGCTGTGTCAACTGTACTAGGCATCAGCCAGCATCTAGATCTGATTCAAAGTGCCTGTGCTGACTTTTAAAGCCTAAACAGCTTTAGTGGAATGTCTTCTGTCATATGATCCTGCTCAATTGCTAAGGTTATCTTCAGAGACGGTGAGTTCCACTGCCACAAAAATGTTACAGACATCCAAGGAAAGAGCTTGCCTGTACAGTGGCCCCTGCCCACAGATTGCCATTCCCCAGAAGTTCTGCCTGACATCTTCACTGTTTATGTTTAGGCTCCAGTTTAAGACCTTCTTCTAGCATGCCTTTTATTTCTAATATGTTGTGTCCAATAGTAACTTTACTGAGGTTTTATTTTACTGATCAAAGGCATCAATATTTAATACATAAATATATGAATAAAATCCAGGTCTCTGTGCATTGTCTCTCATATGTATGCATCCCACAGGTGATACCCACTAGCCTTGGAAATAATACAGGTGTGAGCTCACTCCCCCACCATGCACAGGGTATGATTATCCTATGAGCCAGGCATCAATCTCTCAGATTCCAGATGTCACTTCTTCTCATGAGCCATTTGTCTTGAGTGTTCTGCCTGCAGGATGCTCTATTTTGAGAAAACCTTTATTTCCTAGCAGGAGAGAAACATGAAATCTGTTTTTATGATAAGCTGAGCGTTGTAATTATATGGCAAACAGCCAGTGATCTTTCAGTCCATACTCATAGTTTTACTCATACTTGTAGGATCATGAGAAGTATTACTTCTTCAGTTCTCTACAAAAAAGTTTCTAATCCCTTAAAGACAAGTGTTCTTGGCATATCCCTAGCTGGGAAAGCAGCCTGAAATTCAGAATGTAGCCTTTAAATCAATAACAATTAGTGCACAAAATGAATCAAGAGTCTCATTCCTAAAAGATTTGTAAGAGTTTGCATAAGAGAGACCACCCTGACAAGCAGTTCCTGCTACCACAGTTTTAGAACATAAGAAAGAACACAACAGGCAGCTTACGCCTCTGGCAAATCCCATGCGCCCTGCCTACTCGGATCCAAAAGCAGGACCTACCACTGGTAGAAAGATCTTTCAGAGCTTCAAGCTCAACTGGAAACAGGAGGAATCTGCAGAACTCTAAAGGAGTTCCACCAGCTAGGCCCAAACCAGCAACTATCATTTCTACTCATTTCAGGACTTCCTCTGGGAAGTACCAAATCACTGTGGCGGACAAGTGGTGGGTCCCACTTATAAAACAGAATTGGAAAGATCCAACTACTGAGGCCCTGAATTCTGGTAGATTCTGCTCACAGTGTGATAAATTGAGATTCTAGCAGTTAAGGGACAACTGTCAGAACAAATTAAAAACATGGTCATGTTTCTTGACCCTCTCATCTGAGCCATCTTCCCTAAATTCCAACAAAAAAATGCAAGATGCTGCACACTGAAAATACTTTCCTGCATGTGATGCAAGATTCATAAAATTGTCTGCTTCCATTTAGTTTAGAACCAAATCTAAAACCTTAGGATTCATTAATTAGAGTGCCTATTCCAAATCATTAAACCCCTCCCCTTGCAAAAAAAAGGTTCATGTTTAGGCAGAACAAGGTCTACAAATTTCAGCACTCTTTGCCCAGGACTTTTTTCTGTCTAGATATAACTACGATTGCATTTTTAAGGGTCCTTTCATTTGTTCAGCTCTGACAAAAAAAATGTTACCACTCTCCTTCTGAAAGCTATTATCTTAGTACATTCACAAACCCCCTCACAAACTACTCTACAGGTAAACATTATCAATCTGGAACAGTGCAAAAATACTGTATTAAGTAATATTCCAAACCCTAATTTTAGATAGTAGATTTTTTAAAAAATAGGACATGTATACATAAAGGCAGAAGACTGAGCAGCAATCATAAATGAACATCTGTTTAACATGAAGGACATTACTAATTAGGAATAAGCAGTTTATCAGTTTTACCAGCTATCGGATCACAAATGGAGGGTGTAAACATACTAATTATCTACTCCTACAAAACAGAAAACTAAACCTTATTCAAACATCAATAAAGAGTGCAAGTTATCATCATGCTTAATGCAAACAAGAAAACAATGCTGCAGATCAAATCATTTACAGTATATCGCTTTCTCTTCTCTCTTTTCTTCTTTCTTAGCTAGAACTTGGTGCTACATGATCAAGTATCTGAAAGCCTCAAGCTCACGTGCTACGCTCACGTGCTACCTTTTCCTCTCGTGTGCAGTGATTCCCTGCCTATGATTTGAGAAAACTATGAATTGCATGGAAAATCAGCACGGGCTGGGGCCAGTCTTGCTTGAGGTGCAGTGAAGTCCCACTTCAACCAGGAGAGAACCATCTGGGCCGACCCAAGCCCCACCACTACTGCTTCCAGCAGGTACTCCAGAGTGCCTCCTCAACCACTCTCCCACTATGCCAGTTGCCAGGCATTGGGGGTGGGGGGGACATCCCAGTAAACTGCCTGCACTGGTTTTCTCCTGGAACAACCTTCTATGGTTAGAAAAGATGCACCAGATGCTTCACCCACCACCAGGGCTTCTAGGAAAAAAGTTAAGGAGAGAACGGGAAGCAGGTGCAACAGCAGAAGCAGTTATAAGGAAGGGGTAAGATACAGGAAAGAGAAGGAGAAATGGAAGGTATAGGAGAGTCCAATGCAGCAGCGATTGTGCTCTCTTGCTTCAGGCTGGGATGAACTATGGATACTACACAAATAATGGCTCATCTCCAACCACAATCAATGTCATGGATGAGAGAAAAGCCCATGAGCCCAAGGCTCAACACTGCCCATTTCTTGGTTTGGCATTATGCCTGAACCATCCCTGCGTTTGCAGAGTAGCCAATAGGGTAATAAAAGCCCTAATGAAAAGTAGAATCAGAAATCAGGTCAATCAAGGAAAGAGAAATAAATAAGTGAATTCTGTATTTTAAATGCATGCAAACATAATGCTGACATGCAATGGACACAAACACTGGCGCACCTTAACCCCACTAGCCAAAACAGGGTAACAATTTACTTTGTCCATGTCTCATCAGGGCTGACTCTGCTTTACAGCAGTGTCTGCTTGTCAAAGACCACGAATGGAACAGCTTCTTCACAATGTAGTTTAAGCTAATCCAAGTGTAAAAGTGAGTGTGCGTGTGACACATGCATTTGAGCACTACGGGAATGTACAACAATTTATCTATAACTAAATAGGCAGAAAACAGGCCGACACTGAGATGCCATATTTTACAACCGTATGCCATACAGTGAGCTTAACCAAAAATTGGGATGCCATCTTTCAAATGGCATTTTTTCCTTATCCGGCTCCTCAAATCTCATGGAATTCAACAGGAATGCAAGACTGTGTTGAGCTTTAGCATTCTGTGTATAACCCATCATTTGAAGTACGCTCATACCTGTGTGAAGGTGCCATGCAGCTTTAACTTTCTGTAACTATCAATTAAGATTTTGAAAAATATAATCACACCCAAATATCTGTGAGCAATGGAGGCATCTTATACATCAACTGCAACCTTTCTTCACCTTGTCTAAAAGCCAATCAGGAAGTACTAAATAGCAGAGAGAGTAGACATCTTTATTGTACTTTAACAGATTAAGTAAAGACATAGGAGAGACTTACTGAGCCTCAAGTTGAAACTGAAACTCTCCAAAAACTGAACTGCATTGCCTTGAATGATTCGCTACCACAAAGTCACTGTGGACTGTCACTGAAATAACATGAAAGAGCTTGAATGTACCTCTGTGCTCCACCCAGTTCACATAACAGGTTTCTCTGCATACTGGAAAGGAGGGTTTCATGCCACTCCCCCACTAAGCATTGTCAGCATTATCCCAAGGCCGAACATATAAATTAGGGCCATTTTTCACCCAGCAAGCACTGAACAATTCGCCATATTTCCAAGATAGCCATTGGAGAACATTAAGAGTTTCTGTCAGAGGAATGGTTGCACAAGACACTAGCGATCAGACACAGCTACTGTTAGTGGGATTTTAGCCCATGAAATGTTAACTGGTTATCAGAGCCCTCTAGCAAAGCTGCTCATAACCCACTGAACTCAAAGGAATACACAGCAAGGACCTTTGTGGTTCTCCTGCTCTGCAAAAAAAATCGGATGGCTCATTTCACCTAAGTCTTTCCCACCACTCAGGAAGAGGAAGGGCAGAAGCACTTCTAGGATATACCGTATCCCAGCTGAGTCTCATTCCTCCTCTCCTTGCCATCTGGATGCCCTACAATGCTGACTCTGAGGCCTGTCTTTGACCTCAGAGCTGAGCGAGTGCCATTTTCCATGCTGGCTCCAAGGGCAGGGGGGGCTGCTCTGACCTCAGAGCCCCAGCTTAGCCCTTAGCATGAGTCTCTGCAGTGGAGCTGGGGCTTCAAGTCAGAGGCTGCAGCTTCAGCATCCACGGCCATCTCAACTCTGTCTGGCAGCCACAGAACTAGGCCCTAATAATACCTATCAATGAAGATTTCTGGAAAGGAAAGGATGATGTATGGACCAAACTTTTCATCTCCAGTTCTTATAAGCTCATTCAGGATGCACCCTTTTATCTTATTACTCTTTCCCCCCAAAATCAATTAATCAAAGCCATCAGTGAAGCATTACAACTCTACCATTCATATAACAATCATTGGGAGACAGCAAACCACTGAACAGCCTAAACTCATATTCAACTGGCAGATCTAACTTTGATTTACAAATTGTTTTAGTTCCCAGTAAGTAGTGAAGAGTTGCATCCTTACATGCGAAAGCATGGATCGATCCTTTTGCCTTAGAATAAAAAGCAGAACAAAGTGCCAAAACCCAAAATCCATCTCCTAGTTCTCTTTACGGACTCAGTTTTAAATCCCTGTTAAGACCAGGCAAGGAACAAGTTCTATTTAGACCAGCAGTTTGAAAGTATTTGCAACTGATAGGCAGTTCTTAAATAAATCTTGACACAGAATTGGACGGAATTAGGCATTTCAAAGTAGTATTAGTCTGCCGTTGTTCTCCTTCTCTTAGTAAGACCCAGAAGATAGATTAGGGGCTCTGGTAAGCAGCAGCAGCTAGACCACGGTGCTAATGAGAAAAAGTACATTACTGTCATGCCTATGCAATAAAAGCACCTGCTTTCTTTATGAGGGAGAACCAGATCTGTCATCCACTTTTAAGTCACCTCAGTTTTAATGAGCGGGTGAGCCCTAACCCACAGCTGAGTTCAGGAAAAAAGCAGCTCATAATACCTCCCACTCACAGTTTGTTTTGGATGTCAATCAGTTTAAATGATGGAGTCACAGAAACAGGAACTGTCTTTTGTTCTTTCTGCTTAACATAAATGAGGCTAACCCTTTCATGAAACATCCAAACAAACAAACAAAAAAAGAAGTTATAGCTTCTTAGGAGTCAGTCCTGCACAAGGATGGAGGAAAAAAATCTAAACTGCTAGCCACACCAGCAGCAATTTTCTAGGTTCTGGAATGCTCCCAGCCATGCCCAAGCATGCTACTGGGGGAAGGGGTTGCCTCACAGGATCACCATCCTCATGCTTAACACACAGTAACAAAAGGATGGTGAACTGCGAAGTGAATTAGTGCTCCACTTCTGGATTTGGTTACCATAGGTCTCAACTTTTTCCACTCATTTGTAAAGCTGAGGGACAGATTTTAATCCATCATGTTATTGTAATATTCCAAACCATTTTTGTAAAGACTTTTTTGAAAAATGATCTGGAATGACATACATTGTGGAAACACATTGAGCGGTTTGTTAGAGAAGGATGGAACAGAAGAAGCCTTGTGCTTTTCATATCTGCAAATCATACGGATTGTGTAAAATTGGAACAGTCAAAGCACGTTCATTAAGGGCTACTAAATGGGTGCCACTTTAGCATGAAACTGCTCATGTAGACAGGTGACTTTCTCTATGTCAAAAGAAGCACTGAAAAGGCTTTACACTGCATGGATCATGTATCCATGTCAATGACTTCTCTCATTGGGCCAGTGTGCACAATTAAAACAGCTTCACCCTGGCTTACTTAAGCCACAGTGGGCTTTGTCACGTTCTGGTCTCATTTTGCATAGTCAATCCCCCTGCAGGCATTGTCAGGGTTTGCAAACCCAGCAGGGTGCCATCCGTGAGGGTTAAACAATCTTTTTTATTTTTGAAAAAATATTCAAAATACACACAATAAAAACAAAACTCATAATCTGCACAAATATAAAATAGCAAAATATTGTTGCTGTCGTCATCATCGAACAATACAATAACAACAGTGCAACCTTCCACCAGGACAACAGATACATGATACTTAAGTATAAAATCATTTATTCCTCTAGCTAGCCCTGTTTCCATTTCCCTTCCAAAAGTACATTGAATCTTATAATGGTTCCCAAACCCTTTCCCTTGACTAAAAAAATATTCAATAAATGGACTTCAAATATCTTCAGAATTATTTTTACTTATCAAGTTTTTTCAATTTAATATCACAAGTTAGCTTATCATTAATAGCTACATTCCAGACTTTTTTATACCACTCATTTGATAGTCAGATTTTACTTTCCAGTTTCTTGGTATTATTTGTCTTACTGCTGTAACCAAATTTGTCACCAGTTCTTTAATATTTTGTCCCCCTTGTTCTCTAAAGAATTATAACACCCATTCAGGATCTACTTCAATATTTAGATTCAATATTTTACTAATTTCTTTGAAAACCATTTTCCAAAACTTATTTATATATTTACTTTCCCACCACATATGGAAATATGTATCCACTTCCTGGTACATCTCCACCCTATTCCGGAATATTTATTATTCATGTAATTCAATTTTACCATTACATTGGTACCATTACCAGTAACATTTCCAAACTAATTTGTAGAAGTTTTCTTTATTTTTTATCAACATACATTTTAAAGTATCCTTATCCCACACATTCCTCCATTCTTCACTACTAA
The DNA here is from genome assembly GCF_004798865.1 of Varanus komodoensis. NCBI lineage: Eukaryota > Metazoa > Chordata > Lepidosauria > Squamata > Varanidae > Varanus > Varanus komodoensis. Next base: position 679,453 of record NW_025335349.1, on the reverse strand, counting down.
GAAACAACCTCTGAATAACCCGCGGGCATCCAGAGAAGCCAGGAACTGAACCTGGATCTTCCACATTCAAGGCACGTGGTTCACCACCGAGCTGCATGCCCTCGTCAGCCAAAGCAAAGGCTCTCTGCCAGAGATACATCAGAATTACTGCTACAGCTTAGCTTTCATGCTCTCACTTCAGTAACGCAATGCACTGAGATGGTTGCTTTGTTTTATTCTCCCACAGGCAGGGATTTACTACACGCACGCACACACACACTTCATGTAGAATGAGCAGCAATAGCAATAAAGATTAAAGAGCATCTGCTGGGAGACTCATCAGATCACAGTAGTGAGGGGGAACGCTTTCACCTCCAGCTGCTGCAGAGGAACCTATAATCATATATTATTACTGGATGCTTCTGAATCTGGGGCTAGTTTAACTGGAAACCATGAAGCACCTCTCTTTGTCAAGGTCTGGGTCATATACTGATCAAGCTGGATAGACACACTTAGCAGAAAACATGTACACAGGTAAGACAGCTCATGAGAAGAGCTGGCCACTGAGACTGGAGTCATGTCTGAAGAAGTATTTCTCCCCGGAACAGCTAGTGCAGTTTGTACTGCATTCAGGGTACAAACAATTAGTGCTTCTCTACTAGATTTGGTTATAGAAAAACAAGTTCCTCAAGATGTCCAACTTTCATCGTTATGTCTCTGCATCTCCAGGATATAACTGGCTAGAAAGACTATTTCAAAAAACAGACTGAAGTCCAGCCAACTGATAGCAGCCTCCCCCAAAGCGGTCCCCTCCAGATGTTATACGTTATATGAAGGTATGTTTACTACAAGTTCCACCAGCAAGCAATGTTGGCTGATGATGATGGGAGATGTAATCCAATACATCTCAAGGGTTTCAGGATGGGGAAGGCTGCTCTTAGCAACCCAGCAGAAGAAGCTGGGTGGGCTTGGACTTATTTGCCTGCACTTTGCAGGTGGAAACTGAGCGACCACAAAAAGCAAAGTCAGGATTACTGGGAAATGGAAGCACCATGTGAAATACTTGTCTCTCCTTAACCAGAAAATGAACAGAACAGTACCATGAACACACCCTTTATATATTATTACAGAAATGCAGTTAAAAGTTGAAAATGTTTACATGCAATCTGTCTGTATTCAGAACTTTTTGGCAAATCACACCTCTACTTTTAAACCACTAAAATGTGCATTTCTAACTCTCTCCCTCTCTGTATATATATGTTTAAACAGATGTTTTCCCTCAAAATAGCAAGTATCTACAAAAATAGGCAATAACGTAGTATACTACATTAAGCAATTACAGCTTAAGAAGAGAAGACATTAAACTTTGATATTTATTGCTACTTTCAAATACCAAATTACATCAAAAAAGGAAAAGGTGTGAGACACTTCTACATACACACCCTCCCTCACACTAATCTCCATACTACTGTCCACGCATCTCTGCAAGTAAGCCTGTAAAGTATAGGGCCAGTTCACATGTCATTGTGGCAATTCCCAGTATATTTAACTCAAGAATTATAGGATGATAGAAACATGCAAACCACAAGCTCATCACTTCCACTTTTATTTACCAGCCTAGGAACAGTCATTCTTGCAGTGCTTTGTGATGTGTTTAACTCTGAGTTATTTATGGGTTAAACAATCCAGAATAACCCAACAACAAACTACAGACACCTTTTGAATTAATTCTGTTTAAGCCATAAATAACCCAGGGTTTCTGGGTTCACACATCACAAAACAACAATGGGTTTTCCTGAGTTCTTCACGAAGAACAAAAATGACAAGCATGCTGTACTCTTCCCTGTAATTCCTTGGTTAAACAACCCACTGTGCTGTGTCCCAAGTTCAAAAGAGGAATCTTGTATAAGGTTTCTTTCACTCCTGCGAATAGGGACAGATAATACCATTTTAATTTTTTGTTGAGAAGGTACACAAAATACACAAAATACACAAAAATAGGGAATGGAGTAACTTGGTACAGTGATCACACAGGAAAAAATGAATTTGGTCCCATGCAAAATGGTCCTACTGTGGTCACACACAGAGCTCATTTCTTCTCCTTGAACGCCTAAGTCTTTCCTTACTATTACCATCTTTTATATACCCAGTCAGACTCCTAAACTCAAGGCATTCTCTATTGCTCTACCTTTTAAACTCATACTTGATGTCAGAATTCTGTCCTCTGCCAGGGCTGGTTCACAGATTCACTTCACAACACATGGGGTAAAACGCCTGCAGTTGACTTTTTAAAATTGTATCTAAACAATGCAATAGCAAAGCAAAGCCCTCCAGGGAGCAAAATGAAGTGACATAATATGGGAAAGCAAAGGTATTAAATTACCAGATCACAAATCTGATTGATAGTAATTAGATGCAACTACATACAGGCATGGATCCTGCAGTTTTAAGATGCCTGAGATATAGCTTTGCACTTCAGAACAACACAGAGAAGTGTGTCCTAATAGTGGAAAAGAGTGATAGGACATGACAAATATATCCAGAGTTTAATTAGATTTCTGAAGAACTGTACTTCTGTCTAACTGGCTCAGCACTGGAGGTATGTCAAGTGCATTCAAATTGCTTTCAATAATACTAGAATGAGTTTGTTAGGCTGCATTCCCATAGACACTTTCCTGGAAGAAGCTCCACTGAACTCAGTGAGGCATACTTCTCAGCAGATCTGAATAGGATTGCACTGTAAATGAAAACTATTGAACCAATGGCTAACCAATGATTGTAAGCAGCCACACTCCTTTTAATAATGGCAATGTTTTATTAAAAGAAACACTGTAGAGTGACACATAAAACACCCTTTAAGAGAGTGTAAGTCTTTGTTTTAAACCGTGACCTACAGTGCCTTTTGTTTTAAACAATGACCTGGTTCACATGATGAAATCCATTTATTTTTTTTATTTTTTTGGGGAACAAGTGGAAGCAAGCCAGCATGCTGGCTCCCAGCTGCCCACTCATTTCTGTTGTGCTAAACAATCCAGAGATGCTCTGCCTTGCTCTCCATGGCTTCTGAACAGGGTTACTCTGGCTTCTCGATGCAGAAACAATCCAGAGTTATAACCTATAGTTTGTTCTTGAGTTATAACTCTGGATTGTTTAGCACAATGGAGATGGGCATAGTCAGGAGCCAGCATATATCATACCAGAACACCCATGGCTAACAAAACATGGGTTGTTTCATCACACCAACCAAATCACTGTGACTATCCATGTAATTCTTCATTCATGTTGAGCCAAAGAGTTTCAAGATACTGATGGTTACTGATAGATACTAAAGTCTTTTAAAAATGATACAAGCTAGAAATAAATTTGATTTGTAATAGAAATGTTATTTAAGACAACTAGTGGCTTAGCAATCACTACTTTTACAGAAAATTCAAGTGAAAAGAATCCAAATGTAACCATCTATTAATCATTATCAAATCACCAGAAAACATAAAAATATACCTTTTTTTGCCTATGGCTGTGATACCTGAGAAGTGCTTTGTCATGAGCACCTCTATTTCCTTTTCCCTTCCTAGCAGATCAAGACAAAAGGCTTTGAACTATAGTCCATTATCCAGTTAGGCTGGCCAGTAAGGGCTGGTTTTGCAATACAGAGTGAGTATTATAAAATATAAGATGCATCTATCAAGTATTTATTTATTTATTTAAACAATTTGTATGCCGTCCATTACTGTTGTCTCTGGAAGGCTTACAACATTATTTCAGAATAAAATTAATTAACTATTCCACCCTGAGTCTCATTTAAAATATAAATATCACTAAAATTATATGTTAAAATATTGGCCAAATAAAAAGTAAATAAACTCTCTAATTGTGTAGTTAGTTCTTGCCCATACCAGGAGTTGATTCCAAACTGAATTCCGCTCCAAACAAAATTGGCTCCACCCTCAAGAAGGTTCACACTGCTTGTGGGCCAGACAGTGGGAATGCCAGATTTAACTGGTCAGCTTATTTGACCATTCACACCCCTCCCCTGACCTCTCTGTTCTACAACCCCATCCCCCATCCCCAAGAGGTGGTCTGGTTATCTCCAGCTGCTTGGCTCATTCAATAGCTCATTAACTTTGGCATTTCAGACAAGCATTCTGACCCAGCCTCTTCTAGTTCAGCTTCGCAGCCTAAAATATCTATATTGGAATAATGCATTTTGGGAGAAGTGGGGCAAAGCCCTACATACTTGCTCTAAGAGCCCCTCTCTAACCTTTCCACTCTTCCATTTACCAAGCATTTATCCTAAATGACTCTCTCACATGATCAAATCAGGATCAGTTGTAAATTATCTCACACATAGTGTGGGAATAGAGCTGGACACAACAACATCCTGTAAGAGGAACAGAAGCCAAAAGGTGAGGAATCACCTGTAAAAACATCATGAGCAACTGTTAGAGCAACTGTTAAAACAACAACACCAGTGTTCCTTTAGTCACAATACATTCTTTTGGAGCTCCTGAGATATGTGACATGCTAATCACTGAGTATCTCTCAGAATTACCATGACCCAAATTTAAAAAGCAGCAAGAAACAGTCAATCCAGTGATGAACTAGAACTAGCGTAGACATCTGATGAAATTCTGAACACCAGCCTCCATCATCTCCAGCCAACATGGCAAGGGTTCATGGGAGTTAAGGTCCAAACGCCTGGGAAGTGCTGAGTTGACTACCCATGACCAAGAAGGCACATGACACAGTTCTACCACTGAAGCTAAATTGGAGCTTTCCAAGGAAATGTAAGCAAGGGGTGCTCAGCTTCTCGGAAGAAGAGCAGTATACAATTGCAGTGACTATAATTACCTGGTGTCACATATATAAGGCCTTTCTCATTGGACAGTACCAGCTACATACCCACTCTTAATCTTGCTATTCTAGAGAATCTGGACATTTCAAAAGAACGATCTACTCCAACAGTAAAACTTGGCAGGTGAAAATATACTTTTTCTTAAAATAACACTAAGTAAATGAGAATAACCCTCAAAATGCAATCTAGTAACCATTCATACACCCAAAGCAGGATCATTTTGTCAGAATTAAGCCAAATCTGTTTTCTCTTCTTGGAAACAAAATGTTGCATTAGATCAGGCTTCCCCAACTTAGTGCCTTCCAGATTTTCTGGTCTATGGGGCTCATCTCCGCTTACCACTGCCATGGTAGCTGGCGTTAACAGGAGCTGTAATCCAATTGCTGCCTGCAGAGAAAAAGTAATGGCTGCAATGCTCAATCTGGACATCACACTGCAGGTTCTGTTTACATTGTACATGTGAAGAGGGCTCCATATATAAGAAAGCGAATCAGGGTCACACAACCTGGGCAGATCCCTGCCAACCATGTGCAGCATGCAGATGTCTAGCAAGAGGAATAGCTAGGAAGCAGAACAAATTTGGAGCCGGCACTGCTGCCTTGCTGCCCCTTGCACACAAGGAAACTGTTTACACAAGAACAATGAAAAGGACTCAAATCAGCGTTAGCACAAACTACAGTTTGAAAGCCCACTTCAAGCCATGGGCCCAGTTCACATAGCCAACAACTGAGTTGTTTAAAGGAAACAAATGCTGGGTAATTGTGAATGTTGCAACATGCTACAGCAAGCCCATTAGAAACTATGGTTTGTCATTTCAGACAGCCACCTACCCACAGTTTGCTCTGGAGAGCCAGTGTGGTGTAGTGGTTAAGAGCATGGGACTGGGACTCAGACGATCCGGGTTCTAGTCCCCGCTCAGCCATGGCACCAACTGGGTGACTTTTGGCCAGTCACAGACTCTCAGCCCAACCTGCCTCACAGGGTTGTTGTTGTGGGGATAAGATGGAGGAGGAGATGTAAGCTGCCTTGAGCCCTTTGTAGGAAAAAGGC